>NC_057801.1:278408902-278708902 GCF_018294505.1 Triticum aestivum | reverse complement strand
AGCAGGGAGATGAAGGTCATGGGGACACGGAGCAGGGAGTTTCTTTTTTTACCTCGTGCAGCTCGTCTCTTGCTTTTGTGGGGTTAGTTTGTAGCTACAGATCAGCTCGGTACTGTTAGCAGAATAAGGTGTTTTGGTGTGCAGAATAAGGTCTTAAGGGGTGTTATCAGAATAGACTATATATATATATAACTATAATTTATTTTGCTTCCTTCTGGTTTCCTGACATCACGGTCCCACACCATTGTCTACCTATGTACTCCCTCCTTTCTGGTTTATAGGGCTTATCTCAAAAATTTTGTTTTCCATTTTATAAGGCTCAATTTGGTTGTTTCCCATCACATGTTCAGATTCCAAGGAGCATTAAATCATTGCATGCAAGTATTAAGAGAAAATTGACCAATGCATGTACTTTATGCATGCATGCATTGCAATTAATGCATAGACAAACATAATTTTTTGAGGATAACAAGAGCATTAATTAGGTGCTTTTGCAAAACTAGAAAAAGTATTCCACCACTCGCCATCTACCTTGATTGGTGAGATTTTTGAATTGACCATTATAAACCGGAAAGGAGGGAGTAGTCAATAAACGAGAGAATTGCACAAGAAGCGGCCGACAGCTGGGACCAAGCAGCTTGAGCAGTATTTGTGTTTTTGAGGTGTGAGCACTGTAGAGTTTTTCGATGTTTACCCCAGATATTAATTTTTCTCCTCTGAACAACAACAAAACATCACTGCAGGTATTAACTGGGCGGGCTGTGGCCCGTCAAGCCCAAGCCAGATATCCAGCCCAGATATTAATTGTTTTCAAGCTGAAAATGGCTAGCCCAGCTATACTTTTTTTTAGGAATACCCAGGCAAGGTCAAGTTGTTATTCTCCGCGCCGCTGGGCTGCAAATCTTTTATAGGAGGGATGCATTAGGCTTAACAAGAAAATGGGATTTAAGAAATAATAAATGGGATGTAATTATAAAAACTGGGTAGTAACTACAAAAAAATGTACCAAATAGTGATTACTTTATAAAATATTATTTTTGGAATATTGAAAATTTTAATTTCATTAATTGTTTGGAGCGGAATGTTTCATTGGATTTTTACGCAGTCTAAATTTATATTGAAATTATATTTAATCTGACTAAAATTTCGAGATAAAAATATTCGGATCCCATCAAAATGTGGGAAATTTTATTGAATTCTGTTCTGAACAGTTGGTTGAAATGGGTTGTACTTTTAACAAATTGTAAATGGGCTGTAGTAAACTCTGTACTTGTTGGGTTGGATGGATGTGCTATTGCAAAAATAATCAAAAACTGCACTCAAACTGCACAATGTGGTGCGGACGCGATGTGGACTCGCCAGAGAGAGTTTGCTCGGCGGAGGTGAGCTACACGGGGGCGGCAAGCGAGTTGCATGGTGAGAGGCAACCGAGCTGCACAGAGGCTGGCGATGCGGTGGGTCACCGGGGAACTGCACGGCTACAACACAAGTACTGCACAGCCGCGACGCGTGGACTTCCCGGGATCCAGCAACTGCATAGACTCCGCCGACGAGGATCCCGCAAGGACGGTAGGACGCCCGTGGGAGCACACTCCCTCGTCCCTCTGCCCACCCCGCGCCGTGACATGCATCCACAGGAAGGGATCAGGCGACATACGACTCACCTTCTACGGCCTCCTGTCCGTCGCCGGTGTGCCTGGAAGCCGCGGTGACCTCGCGCCCGAGGTAGGGGAGGCGGGGCCACGACCTCTACTGTTGACCTCGCCGTCGATGGAGCACCTCCTCCCCATCCTCCCATCGGAAGGGCGCATGACAGGGGCGGTCTCGGCGGCGCGGGACAGGGGCACCCACGCGGATCTCGCCAGATTCGGCGACGAGCTGCGCGAGCGGGGTGGCATCCGTGCTGAGGGGCCGACGGTGGCTGGATCCGGTGGCTGAGGCCGCGCCGGGGGCCGAGGGCGGCCGGATCCTACCATGTCCGCTAGATGGTGTGGGAGAACGAGGAGCATGGCGGCCGGTGTAGATGGTGGTGCCCGTGGGACGCAGCCGGAGGTGGTGGTGGGCGGCGCCGCCGGAGAAGAAGGGTTGGGTAGGGGTGCTCCGCTCCGGAGGTGGGGAGGGAAGTGGGGCGGCGCAGGGGGAGAAGTGGGGCGCGGCGTGGGGAGGGAGGTGGGCGCTGCGTGGGGAGGTGGCTGGCTGGGAGGGGAGCAGGGAGATGAAGGTCGTGGGGTCACGGAGCAGGGAGTTTCTTTTTTTACCTCGTGCAGCTCGTCTCTTGCTTTTGCGGGGTTAGTTTGTAGCTACGGATCAGCTCGGTACTGTTAGCAGAATAAGGTGTTTTGGTGTGCAGAATAAGGTCTTAAGGGGTGTTATCATAATAGACTATATATATATATATAACTATAATTTATTTTGCTTCCTTCTGGTTTCCTGACATCACGGTCCCACACCATTGTCTACCTATGTACTCCCTCCTTTCTGGTTTATAGGGCTTATCTCAAAATTTTAGTTTTCCATTTTATAAGGCTCAATTTGGTTGTTTCCCATCACATGTTCAGATTCCAAGGAGCATTAAATCATTGCATGCAAGTATTAAGAGAAAATTGACCAATGCATGTACTTTATGCATGCATGCATTGCAATTAATGCATAGATAAACATAATTTTTGAGGATAACAAGAGCATTAATTAGGTGCTTTTGCAAAACTAGAAAAAGTATTCCACCACTCGCCATCTACCTTGATTGGTGAGATTTTTGAATTGACCATTATAAACCGGAAAGGAGGGAGTAGTCAATAAACGAGAGAATTGCACAAGAAGCGGACGACAGATGGGACCAAACAGCTTGAGCAGTATTTGTGTTTTTGAGGTGTGAGCACTGTAGAGTTTTTCGATGTTTACCCCAGATATTAATTTTTCTCCTCTGAACGACAACGAAAACATCACTGCAGGTATTAACTGGGCGGGCTGTGGCCTGTCAAGCCCAAGCCAGATATCCAGCCCAGATATTAATTTTTTTCAAGCTGAAAATGGCTAGCCCAGCTATATTTTTTTTAGGAATACCCAGGCAAGGTCAAGTTGTTATTCTCCGCCCCGCTGGGCTGCAAATCTTTCCTAGGAGGGATGCATTAGGCTTAACAAGAAAATGGGATTTAAGAAATAATAAATGGGATGTAATTATAAAAAATGGGTAGTAACTACAAAAAAATGTACCAAATAGTGATTACTTTATAAAATATTATTTTTGGAATATTGAAAATTTTAATTTCATTAATTGTTGCGAGCGGAATGTTTCATTGGATTTTTACGCAGTCTAAATTTATATTGAAATTATATTTAATCTGACTAAAATTTCGGGATAAAAATATTCGGATCCCATCAAAATGTGGGAAATTTTATTGAATTCTGTTCTGAACAGTTGGTTGAAATGGGCTGTACTTTTAACAAATTGTAAATGGGCTGTAGTAAATTCCATTAGAATTCAAAAATGGGCTACATATTCTTACTAATCTCAAATGGGCTATAAGTTCTCTACCACACACTTCTGGCCTTACTAAGTTGACATGTCCCCTAAAAAAACAGAGTTGACGAGTATGCAAGGCTTTGTCAACTTATAGTCAACACACGGTTCTAGCAGCAGCGGCCGTTGGATGTCAATCCAATGGATGCCGTGCTTCTTCTTTAATCGCGGATATTCTAGCTTCACCCGCCCAAAAAATGATTCATCCCCTGACATCTGGGGCGCGCCGTTTCGGAAGCTGACCTGTGGGCCTACTAAGTTGACGTACCAAGGGCTTTGTTAACTTAGTCAATATAAACGATTCTAGCTGTAGTGACCAAACAATGTCCATCCAATGGCCGTCGTGCTTCTTCAACCTCTGGTCTTCTTGCTCCAGCCGCCCAAAGCCCCGCCGGTCGTGCCGCCTGCTCCTGCCTCCCGTGGCCGGTTGTGCTGCCGCGGAGGCCTCACCGCCCCCTACTACTCCCACCGCTGGCCAGGCCATCCCTCCACTCACCCACTGACCCACACCCCCTGTTATTCTGCAGCGACGGCAGCGCAGCCGAACCAGTGAACCCTCATACTCCTCTCCACGTGTGCATCCAATTCCGTGTCTTCCCCAGCTCCGCGTCGTCCCCTTCCTAGGCCTCGCCGTCGTCCACCGCGGTGGTGCTCTCGGCGCGGCGTGGTCAACATGGTCAAGGAATGACTTCCATCGTACATGGACTATACGTGGAGAGGTTGACAGCTGGGTCCACGGCAGCCGCAAGGAAGTGCCTCCTTATTACGCGTAAAATAATTATTCCTCCACCTGATAGCGGGGACGCACCGGACGGGCCACCGTATTTCGTGAAAAAATGATTCGCCCCCTGACTGCTGGGACCCACGAGCTACATCTTCGCACGCAAGGAAGTGCGCCCGGGAAAAAAACGATTCACCCCCCTGACTGCTGGGACCCACCAGCTACATCTTCGCACGCAAGGAAGTGCGTCCGAAAAAAACGATTCGCCCCCCGACTGCTGGGACCCACCAGCTACACCTTCGCACGCAAGGAAGTGCGTCCAGGCAAAAAAACGATTCGCCCCCTGACTGCTGGGACCCAGCAGCTACACCTTCGCACACAAGGAAGTGCTTCCGGGCAAAAAAAAACGATTCGCCCCCCTGACTGCTGGGACCCAGCAGCTACACCTTCGCACGCAAGGAAGTGCGTCCAGGCAAAAAAAGTGATTCACCCCCCTGACTGCTGGGACCCACCAGCTACATCTTCGTAGGCAAGGAAGTGCCTGACAGTCGGGACCCACCAGGTTGAAGCGTACGTAGCGTTGTCATCCTGGTTGCGAACATGTACGTACATACTGGTCGAGGTAGAGGCGCGCACGTGTCGTAGTAGAGGCACGAACGTGTCGTAGTAGAGGCGCATACATAGCATGTACACGTATGTACAGCGGCCAGGGTGCAAGAAAGAAAATACGGTCACGTATGTGTACATACGGGCGGGGTCTCAAGCGCCTAGTCGCGCATACCGCACAATGGAGGAAACGGACCTCCTACGGTCGAAACGGGGGTCCTGTTGATCGGGAGGGGTGTGGCGTACCGCAAAATGGAGGAAACAGACCTCCTACGGTCGAAACGGGGGTCCTGTTGATCGGGAGGGGTGTGGCGTACCGCAAAACGGATGAAACGGACCTCCTACGGTCGAAACGGGGGTCCTGTTGATCGGGAGGGGTGTGGCATACCGCAAAATAGACGAAATGGACTTGTGTTGGAGCGTTACGGTCGAAACGGGGGTGGAGGGGTGTGGTGTACCGCAAAACGGGACTCCACGGGATACTGTTCATCTCCACCGTCGACCTCCACCAGCCTCCACGGGCTACCGTTGACCTCCTCCAGCCTCCACGGGCTCCTGTTCATCCAGCTTCCACCGCGCGCTACTCCACCGGCTACTGTTCAACCATCCCTCCACGGGCACCCCTCCACCGTCTACTGTTCATCCATCCCTCCACACCACGGGTTTCTGTTCATCCAGAGGCAACGGCCACCCCTCCTTCGTCTACTGTTCATCCAGCCCTCCACACCACGGGTTCCTGTTCATCCAGAGGCAACGGCACCGCTCATTGTTCATCCAACCCTCCCCCCCCCCCCGCAACGCTCACTGTTCATCCCAGAGGCAGCATTGATCGGCTTCAGTTAGCAGCAGTAGCGAAGGAATCGCTCCATCGGGTTCAGTTAACAGCCATCGATCGATCGCTCGGGTTCAGTAACGCGTAGCCTGCAGTGCAATCGCTCGGGTTCAGTTAGAGCCCAACGCCTCGCTCGAGTTCAGTTAGAGCCAACGCCTCGCACACACGCGCGTACGTATGAGACAAACGCGCATCGCTCGGCCCCCGACCTCCCACCGTAACCGGCAACTCCCCGAAATTTTCCTCCCCCTCGCTTCTACCATGGTTTTTTCCGTCATGGACGGCCCAAAGAATGTCATGCAGCTGTGTCTCCGGCCCGCCCAGGACGAAAAGCCAATTTTCTGTCATGATTTTTTGTCATAGAAGTAGGAGCCCACCACATCTATGATGATACCGGGTTTTGTCACAATTATCGTCATAGAAGTGTCATATGTATGAATTTTTTTTGTTTGGCCCAAAATGTCACAGATGTGTCTTTTTTTTGTAGTGCATGCTTGGTTTCTGGCTCGTCCGCAAGCACGACTTGCCACTTGCACTTCGTGTCCTTGGCCTTAGTCTTCTTGTCTTTTGGATCAGCATCAGGGAGCTCGAGAAGGGAGAGGCGTCCCTCCTCAGCCCTCGCACACTTGTTCGCCATGTTGAACATCTCCAGAGCGGTGCAGAGGTCCTCGTGGATGGCTAGCTCCTTCTTCATCTTGACATCACGGACGCCATCGGTGAATGTGGAGATGATGGCCTCGTCAGACACTTTGGGAATCTTGAGGCGAACGTTGTTGAAGTGCTGGATATACTTATGCAGGGTCTCTCTAGGCTGCTGCTTGACATGGCGCAGGTCGCCCATGGCTGGCGGACGGTCGCGAGTTCCCTGGAAGTTGGCGATGATGCAGTTGCGCAGCTCCTCCCAGGAAGAAACCGACCCCTCGGTCAGGTTCAGGAGCAAAGAACGTGCGCCATCCTTCAGGGCCATCGTGAACCAGTTTTCCATGATCTTCTCATCGCCGTTGGCCGCCTCGATGCTTAGCTCGTAGAGCTATAGGAACTCGGCAGGGTCTGCGGTGCCGTCGTAGCGTGGAGGCATGTCGGGCTTGAACTTGCTCGGCCATCCAACGTTGCGGAGCTCTGTAGTGAATGCACGACATCCTACCCTTGCCACCGGAGGTCGTCGAGGGGGTGGAACGTAGTCCTGGTGCGCGCGCGCCGCCACCTCCTGTGGCAGCTCGCGAGCCTGGTGCTGGGGTGCTGGAAGCACACGTGCTACTCCTTGGGGACGTTGCACCACGTGGTAGCTCACGTTATCGTGAGCCGGCGTCGGGCGCTGTGGGTCGTGCCGCAGGGCCATACTATTTGGCTCGATGATGGCACCCCGGAGGTGGAGGAGCCCCGTGCGCGACGTTGCCCACTGCGGGTGGTTGCTAAGGCAACGAGCGAGCCGGCCCGTTGGAGCCCCCGTGCATGACGCTGATGAGCACGGCGATCCGCTCGAGCCACTCCTCGTAGAGGTCACCCACCGGACGGTAGCGAAGAAGCTCCTGCGCCGTGAGCAGAGCGGCCTGCGCGTCCACCTGGCCGCGGTGCGCGTGGGATGATGAAGTTGCTGGAGTTAGCGACGGAGTGGCGGTGCGGCCGTCACGACACACTGACGGGTGCAGCGATGAAGCTTGCTGCTCGTGGCCGGCAAGGCCTGTGGTGGCGTTGGCCACTGGAGAAGGAGCACCGCGGGCACATCCGTCACCCGTCAGAGCCATCTGAGCTGCACGGGCGGCGACTGCAGCCCGACGCTCGGCGTGAGCCCTGCGCGCGTTAGCCATGGAGGTGTCGGAGCAATGGCGGATCGTACGACGGAAGAGAGGATCCGACGCACCACTACTTGGCGCGCCAAGTTTCAGATTTAGGGATCCGACAACCCTTAAGAGGTTCGAACTCTGGGTTGCGTGCGGAGATCTCAACCTGCCCAGCCTGCCTATTCGCGGTCCTCCCTAGCCTAGTGCTTGAGCTCGAGAGACACAAAGACATAGAGATTTATACTGGCTCGGGCCACCATTGTGGTGTAATACCCTAATCCAGTGTGGTGTGGTGGATTGCATCGAGGGGCTATGGATGAACTAGTATAGTGGATGAACAAGCCTCATTAGGTGAGGTGTTCTTGAGCTAGTGTGGTGTTCTACTTGTTCTAGCCTCAGTTTTTCTCGTCCCTCTCTATGGTGGTGGCTAAGTCCTATATATTGTGGCCTTGGTCCTCTTCCCAAATATGAGAGGGAAGGGATTCCACAACGGCGGGATTTGAAAGGGGACAAGCAGTACAGTCTATCCTGACAAAAGTAGTCTTCGCCTGCGAAAAGCCTCTGGTCGTGACACTGCCGTGGGATCGGTGATGACCTCCATCCTGCCGTCCTGGCGGTCTTGGTCTTGTTGCACCAGAATGGAAACCTTTGGCTAATTCCTCAGGACTCTGCGCCTGTGGCTTGCCACCCTTGCACCAAAGAGAAAACCTGCGCTTTGTGCCCACGTGGCGCCTGCCTGGTGCCCGCCTAGCCTTGGTCGTCATGGCTCACGTCAGCTGAGCCTCATGAGGTAGTTGCATAGAACTCTCCGCCGCTCAGGAGCCCTCCTGAGGAGGCCAGCTCCTTTGGGGGTCTTGGCGTTGTCCGCCTTGCGAGGCTTGGCTCCTCGTGATGGTCTTGCGGTGTTGGTGTTGAAGCTGGGCCGTACCAGGCCGTCGATGAAGCCATGTGGTGGGCCGTAGGCAGGCAGGACTGGATACCCCCAAGTCTAGGACGCCAACAGTTTCTTCTTGGGAGGAGATGCGCAGCCGCTTCATCGCCAACTTCTAGGGCACTCTCGACCGTCCGCCGGCCGCGGGTGACCTGCGCTGCATCAAGCAGCAACCAGGAGAAACCCTGCAGAAGTATATCCAACGCTTCAACAATGTTCACCTCAAGATTCCCAAGGTGTCTAACGAGGCCATCATCTTCGTGTTCACCGATGGCGTCCGCGATGTCAAGATGAAGGAGGAGCTCGCCATCCACGAGGATCTCTACACCGCTCTGGAGATGTTCAACCTGGCGAACAAGTATGCAGGGGCTGAGGAGGGATGCCTCTCCCTCCTTGAGCTCCCCGACACTGATCCAGAAGACAAGAAGACCAAGACCAAGGACGTGAAGTGTAAGGGGCCAGCCGTGCTTGCGGCCGAACCAGAGATGAAGCGCGGCTGCAACTACCCCGAGTCATCCAAGAGCAAGCGGACATTCTGTGCCTTCCACAACGTTTAGAGCCACAACACCAGCGACTGCTAGGAGCTCAAGGCTCTCCGTGACAGTGTCTCGGTCGACGCCCCGAGCGCAACGATTGAGGTTACGGTCGCGGAAGTGCCCGAGGTGGAGGACCCTGGGACGGACGCGACCGTCGTCAGGAGTGGCGTGACCAGCCTCGTGAGGACCGCTGGCATGACCAGCCTCTTGAGGACAACTGGAGGGAGTAGCGTCATGAGGATCGACCTCAGGGAAATGCATCTTTGCCTCCTCTGCCTCCACCGCCAAGGAGGAATGAAGATCACCATGAGGACGAGGGGGCTGGGGGTTCCAGGAGCCTCGAGCCATTGCCTGCATCTTGGGTGGCTCACAGGCCCTGGATTCCCATCGCGTCTTCAAGCAGGTCGCGCGTGAGGTGAATGCAGTGCTCCCCAAGCCTGAAGCAACTCTCCCTCCCAAGTGGTCCAAGTGCGCCATCACCTTCGACTCCTCAGACCATCTCAAGTGCATGGCCACCGCTGGCGCGCTCCCCATGCTCTGCTCCCCCGTCATCAGCAACATGGTCGTCACCAAGATTCTCATGGATGGCGGATCAAGACTCAATGTTCTCTCTGTTTAGCCGTTCGATAGGCTCCAGGTGCCATACTACCAGCTTCACCCCATCAAGCCATTCTCAGGAGTGATCGATGGATCGACACACCCGATCGGGCAGGTTCGCCTCCCTGTCTCCTTCGGCGAGCGCAACAACTATAGCATCGAACTCATCAACTTCGACGTCACCGACCTTCGCGTGCCCTACAACGCCATTCTAGGGTACCCAGCACTGTCCAAGTTCATGGCGGCCATGCACCACAGCTACAACGTCCTCAAGATGCTAGGAAGCAGCGGCGTCATCACAGTCGCTTGTCAGGAGAAGGATGCAGTGTGCTCCCTCGAGCGTGCTTTCCAGGTTGCAGCAGTTGAGAACCCCGAAGACGAAGACGGCGCCCTCCCTCCTGAGGTCGCCCCCAAGAAAAAAAAGTTGTAGCTGGGACAGGGGTCTCGTGAGGAAGCATCACTTGAGGACGCATCACTGAGCCTTGCATCTCTGGGCACGGCACCTTCACCCATCGCATAGGAAGGCGTGCTCGGTGCTCCTTTGAGGTCGGTCTCGGGGGCTCTCCTTAGGAGGGCCTCAGATCTAGCCAATGTCGCGAGGGAGGCACTCGGGCACCATGTGGAGGCGCTCTTCAGAACACGCTTCCTAGGAGAAGGCAGCAAGCGTGAGGCACCAGGTGTTCAGGAGTTCATCAGCAAGGCAATCGAGGAGATTCAGGAAGGAAGGGTTCTGCAAGGCGATCATCACCTGCCGCATGCCGCAGCTCACTACCGTGGCAAGGGTAAGGAGTTTTGCGTCTGCATCGACATCCCCGGGATGAACAGGGTCGCGTCTCGGCAGCTCATGTGGCCGTCTCGTGTCGGCTGATGCAAGGGTACGCCTCATAGCTACGTCTGCATGCCTTTTGGCCTAGCTGGCGTAGCTGAGGCGTTCCAGCGCTGCATGAGGGACGCTTAGACGGCCTATGAGGCCAGGCACCAGGTGGTCCTGGCAGAGACGGAGGAGCACCTTCAAGAGCCTCTCGGTCCTTTCGAGTCTCCCGAGGCTCAGCGTCGGAGCGGCTCGTGAGAAACGGCTTCAACGACACACGTTTTTTGGCTACTTCAACAACTCTTCAGCAATGGTACCAGGTGACATCTCTCTAGTTCATTCCGTTTGGGGGCGCCCCTCGAGCTGCATCATCCCCAGGCCATGTGGGTCCGTCCCTACAGCATGTATCCCTTACGCATTTATCAAAGCTAGTTACGATCCTTTGCAAGCTACCTTCGAATTATTGACTGCCTGACCGGCGCTTCGTTGCTAAGAACATCTCGCGCCTTTGCAAGCCCTCCCACGACCGCCTCATGATTAAGGACTGGCACAGCGTCTGTGCTCGGGTCCATCCCTACAACGTCGCTAAACCCAAGTAGCTGAGCTCTGGCTCACGGGCTAGTTCCCATCTATGTCACCTCCCGTGGCTCTTGGTGCCTTGTTCTCGGATGAGCTAATCATGGGTGGATGAGTGAGGGCGCACGACCTGGTGCCCCTGTAGACATGGGAACCGCATGCCGGTTGTTTTCTTCAGGATCTTTGCATGAGAAGACTGGGCACGACGTCTGTGCTCAGGTCCGTTCCTGCAGCATCGATAAATCCAATGGCTGAGCTCAGTCTGGCGGGCCGGTCCCGTTCACGTCACCTCCTGGGGTCGTTGGTGTCTGGTCTTCTCATGCAATAACATCAGGAAACTCATTCAGTGCAGGCTGCCTAACCATCTCGCAAGACCAATTCAAGCATCTCCAATCAAGACTAGGCGCAACCTGCCTTGAGGTAGGGCCTCGCGAGTCCTGCGCTGGCTCACGAGTGCCCGTATACACCTCCTCCAGCCCTGCCGTGCAAGCCATGTGTTAGGGTGGGGCTGTACACACCCCGGGGGCTCTCCTCAGA
Source organism: Triticum aestivum (assembly GCF_018294505.1). Classification (NCBI taxonomy): domain Eukaryota; kingdom Viridiplantae; phylum Streptophyta; class Magnoliopsida; order Poales; family Poaceae; genus Triticum; species Triticum aestivum. The sequence continues at coordinate 278,697,454 of NC_057801.1, read as the reverse complement.
GGGAGCCCCCTCCCACGCACCAGTGGAAGCACCATGCTCCGTGCTGGCTGTCCACACTGCTGAGGAGCGGCTGTGCCCGTGCAATAGCAAAAGCGCTATGCTCTGCGCTGGTGATAAACAACTGGGGGTGGCCTCACGGCCGCATTAACCTCAGGGAGCCTCCGGGCTCAGTGACTAGCCTCACCGCGCTGCTCTCCCTCGAGAAGGTAGCGCGAGGGGGCTGGGCACGGGGGCTACACTTAGGTCACGCCTGGCGTACCCCACCTCGCCAGGCCTCACGGGCCTGGTCTTTGCGAACCCATCCCAAGCGAGAGCTCGGCGAGGAAAAGTTAGGATGGTCTGTTCGTACGTCCAGGGGGACTCCTGAGCATCACGTCTCAGGAGCCTAACTGGTCACGTAGACCCTCACCTCATGGGCTCATCCTGGTGATCCGGACGACTCAACGACGGCTGAGGCATGCGCGGGGCCGCGCCCTGCCGATGCAAAATGCCAAGACCTGGCTGTCACCCTTATTTTTCAAGCCGTTAGCATGTCAAGGGGGACTCCTGAGCATTGCGTCTCAGGAACCTAACTGGTCACGTAGCCCCTCACCTCTTGGGCTCATCTAGGTGATCCAGACGACTCAACGACGACTGAGGCATGCACGGGGCCGGGCCCTGCCGACACAGAACACTAGAGCTTGCCCCTGCATCTTTTCCTAAGCTGTTCGCATGTCAAGGAGGACTCCTGAGCATCGCGTCTCAGGATCCTAGCTGGTCACGTAGCCCATCACCTCCTAGGCTCGTCCTGGTGATCCGGACGACCCAACGACGGCTGGGGTATGCGCCGGGCCGGGCTCTGCCGATGCAGAACAACAAAGCAAACGGAAAAGCTAAAGGAGCGTAATCTAGTTATTACAAGACGCATTGTTCCAAGCAAATAGTTTTAAACGCCTCCTCAAGGGTTGGGCATCACCCAAGCCGGGCCACCTCTTTAGACTTGGGCGTCACCACTACCCGCCAGAAGGGCATTTTTGCATTGTTGCATGATGCAGGACAAACAAGGAAAAGCAGAATTGCCGGGCCACCTCTTCAGACTTGGGCGTCACCACTGCCTGCCAGCAGAGCCTCATCGCCAGGCGCATCACCCGTTCTTGCGAAGGAAGAAGAAGTGGCGGAACAGGGCAACGGAGGGCATCACCCCCACGAATGCCTCACAATAGAAGGCGAAAAGGGATAGAAGGAGGATGGAGTTGGCATGGATGTGAAGCGCGTGAAGACCATAGTGGTGAAGGACGGCGAAGAAGAAGCGAGAGAATGGAGGTACTAGCCCCGAGTAGACACTGTGCATGAAGAAGGGGAAGAACGTGCTGCCCGCGGGCTCCGGTCCAACGGTGGCAACCCGGAGCGCTGTCTTCTTCCACTCATTATCGTCACTCGCCGTCAGGAGGAGCATGGTCTGGAGCTTCTCCCCGGTCACGCAGGGCGCGAGTAGCCCTCGCTCGTACCAGGCGGGGCCAGCAGCCGGGGCAGGAGCCACGGTCTTCTCGGTGGCCATCGAGCAGAAGATTTGGGGGGAAATCGAGGGATCTGGTGAGTTCTTCCGCTGCGGGGAGAAAGGGATCTGGAGCATGAAGAAGAAGGAACAATGAAAGCTTGGCGGCAGGCGGCACACCTTTTGTCAAGTCAAGCAGTTGCAAAGGCAGCATGGGGAAACGGAGTCACCCACGTCGAATCAATCGCCACGCGGCATCAAGGCCGCAGGCGGTTAGGGCCCGCAGCGCTCCGCCCTTGCCCTTTGGGTTCCCCTGGAAGCCAAGTCCGAGCGCGCCTTGGGCCCAGGGGCTACTGTCGGCGTCGTGGATTTGGGGGTATCCAGGCCTGCCTGCCTGCGGCCCACCACGTGGCTCCATCAACAGCCTGGTACGGCCCAGCTTCAACACCAACACCGCAAGACCCTTGCGAGGGGCCAAGCCTCGCGAGGCGGGCGACGCCAAGACCCCTGAAGGAGTCGGCCTCCTCAGGAGGCCTCTTGAGGGGCTGAGAGTTCTATGCAAGCTACCTCACGAGGCTCAGCTGACGTGAGCCATGACGACCAAGGCCAAGCGGGCGCAGAGCGCAGGTTTCCTCTTTGGTGCAAAGGAGGCAAGCCGCAGGCGCGGAGTCCCGAGGAATCAGCCAAAGGTTTCTATTCCGGTGCAACAAGACCAAGACCGCTAGGATGGCAGGACGGAGGTCATCGACGAGCCCACCGCAGCGTCACGACCAGAGGCTTTTCGCAGGTTAAGACTACTTTTGTCAGAATAGACTGTACTACTTGTCCCCTTCCAAATCCCGCCGTTGTGGGATCCCTTCTCGCTCATACTTGGGAAGAGGACCAAGGCCACTATATATAGGTCTTAGCCACCACCATAATGAGGGGGATCCATTCTCACCCGACCACCACACCAGCTCAAGAACACCTCACCCCCTGAGGCTTGTTCATCCACTGTACCAGTTCATCCACAGCCCTCCGAGGCAATCCACCACACCACACTGGATTAGGGTATTACACCACAACAGTGGCCCAAACCAGTATAAATCTATGTGTCTTTGTGTCTTTCCGAGCTCAACACGCTAGGCTTAGGAGGATCGCGAGTAGGCAGGCTGGGCAGGTTGAGATCTCCGCACGCACCCCAGTGTTCAAACCTCAAGGGCTGCCGAATCCCTAAATCTGGCAGTATTCAGGGTATAAGGGTGTATATACGCGAAGGAACTAGGTCAGGGGAGCCATGAGGGGCCCATGAAGGTGGGGGCGTGCCCTACCCGCCTGGGCGCGCCCTCCTGCCTCGTGGCTTCCTCTTTGTGTCTCCGACTTCATCTCTAAGTCTTCTGGTTTGCTTTCGGTCCAAGAAAGATCATCACGAAGGTTTCATTCCGTTTGGACTCCGTTTGGTATTCCTTTTCTACAAAACTCTAAAATAGGCAAAAAACAGAAACTGGCAATGGGCCCTCGGTTAATAGGTTAGTCCCAAAAATAATATAAAATAACATATGAATGCCTATTAAATATCCAAAACAGATAATATAATAGCATGGAACAATGAGAAATTATAGATACGTTGAAGACGTATCAAGCATCCCCAAGCTTAATTCCTACTCGTCCTCGAGTAGGTAAAAGGTAAAAACAGAATTTTTGATGTGGAATGCTACCTAACATATTTATGCATGTAATTTTATTTATTGTGGCATGAATGTTCAGATCCTAAAGATTCAAGACAAAAGTTTAATGTTGAAATAAAGACAATAATACTTCAAGCATACTAACAAAGCAATCATGTCTTCTCAAAATAACATGGCCATAGAAAGCTATCCCTACAAAATCATGTAGTCTGGCAATGCTCTATCTTCATCACACAAAATATTTAAATCATGCACAACCCCGGTTTCAGCCAAGCAATTGTTTCATACATTAGTATTTTCAAAAAAATTCTATCTTCATGCAATACATGAGCATGAGGCATGGACGTAGCACTATAGATGGAATAGAATGGTGGTTTTGGAGAAGACAAAAAGGAGAAGATAGTCTCACATCAACTAGGCATATCAACGGGCTAAGGAGATGCCCATCAATAGATATCAATGTGAGTGAGTAGGGATTGCCATGCAATGGATGCATTAGAGCTATAAGTGTATGAAAGCTCAAAAAGAAACTAAGTGGGTGTGCATCCAACTTGCTTGCTCACGAAGACCTATGGCACTTTGAGGAAACCCATCATTGGAATATACAAGCCAAGTTCTATAATGAAAATTCCCGCTAGTATATGAAAGTGACAACATAGGAGACTCTCTATCATGAAGATCATGGTGCTACTTTGAAGCTCGAGTGTGGGAAAAGGACAGTAACATTGCCCCTTCTCTCGTTTTCTCTCATTCTTTTATTTATTATTTGGGCATTATCTTTTTTAGGGCCTCTTTTTTTCGCCCGGAGTCTCATCCCGACTTGTGGGGGAATCATAGTCTCCATCATCCTTTCCTCACATGAGACAATGTTCTAATAATGAAGATCATCACACTTTTATTTACTTACAACTCAAGAATTACAACTCAATACTTGGAACAATATATGACTCTATGTGAATGCCTCCGGTGGTGTACCGGGATGTGCAATGATTCAAGAGTGACATCTATGAAAAAATTATGAACGGTGGCTTTGCCACAAATACAATGTCAACTACATGATCATGCAAAGCAATATGACAATGATGAAGCGTGTCATAATAAATGGAATGGTGGAAAGTTGCATGGCAATATATCTCAGAATGGCTATGGAAATGCCATGATAGGTAGGTATGGTGGCTGTTTTGAGGAAGGTAATGGTGGGTGTTATGGTATCGGCGAAAGTTGCATGGCAGAAGAGAGGCTAGCAATGGTGGAAGGGCGAGAGTGCGTATAATTCATGGACTCAATATTAGTCATAAAGAACTCACATACTTATTGCAAAAATCTACAAGTCATCAAAACAAAGTACTACATGCATGCTTCTAGGGGAAGGGTTGGTAGGAGTTAACCATCGTGTGATCCCGACCTCCACTCATAAGGAAGACAATCAATAAATAAATCATGCTCCAACTTCATCACATAACAGTTCACCATATGTGCATGCTACGGGAATCACAAACTTTAACACAAGTATCTCTCAAATTCACAATTACTCCACTAGCACAACTCTAATATCACCATCTTCGTATCTCAAAACAATCATAAAGAATCAAACTTCTCATAGTATTCAATGCACTTTATATGAAAGTTTTTATTATATCCATCTTGGATGCCCATCATATTAGGACTAATTTTGTAACCAAAGAAAATTACCATGCTGTTCTAAAAGACTCTCAAAATAATATAAGTGAAGCATGAGAGTTCAACAATTTATATAAAATAAAACCACCGTCGTGCTCTAAAAGGATATAAGTGAAGCACTAGAGCAAATTGTCTTGCTCAAGAGATATAAGTGAAGCACATAGAGTATTCTAATAAATCATGATTCATGTGTGTCTCTACCAAAAGGTGTGTACAACAAGGATGATTGTGGTAAACTAAAAAGAAAATACTCAAATCATACAAGATGCTCCAAGCAAATCACATATCATGTGGTGAATAAAAATATAGCCTCAAGTAAAGTTACCGCTAGACAAAGACGAAAGAGGGGATGCCTTCCGGGGCATCCCCGAGCTTAGGCTTTTGGTTGTCCTTGAATTTTACCTTGGGGTTCCTTGGGTATCTCCAAGCTTAGGCTCTTGCCACTCCTTATTCCATAGTCCATCAAATCCTTGCCCAAAACTTGAAAACTTCACAAGACAAAACTCAACAGAAAATCTCATGATTTCCATTCGTATAAGAAAATAAATCACCACTTTAAGGTACTGTTGTGAACTCATTATTTATTTATATTGTTGTAACATATACTTTATCCCAACTTCTCCATGGTTCATACCCCCCGATACTACTCATAGATTCATCAAAATAAGCAAACAACACGAGAAAAACAGAATCTGTCAAAAACAGAACAGTCGTAGTAATCTGTAACTCTAGAATACTTATGTAACTCCAAAAATTCTGAAATAAATTGATGGACGTGAGGAATTTCTCTATTAATCTTCTTCAAAAAGAATCAACTTAAAAGCACTCTTATGTAAAAATGACATCTAATCTTGTGAGCGTTACAGTTTGTGTTTTTCAGCAAGATCAAATCAACTTTCACCCAAGTCTTCCCAAAGGTTCTACTTGGCACAAACACTAATTAAAACATAAAAACACATCTATCCAGAGGCTATATGAATTATTTATTACTAAACAGGAGAAAAAAGCAAAGAACAAAAATAAAATTGGGTTTCCTCCCAACAAGCGCTATCATTTAACACCCCTAGCTAGGCATAAAAACACGAAAAGATCTAGGTATTGCCATCTTTGGTATGCAATTCCTTCCTCATCAAATCCTCCAAAACTCGTCTTGGCAAATCTATCCTTTCCCTTATTTTCCTTTTGGAAGATGAACTTAAATCATGGAAAGGACTTTGTCGGATGTGGGGTTCCGGCAAAACCCTTAAGGTTCAAACTCTGGGGTGCGCGCGAAGATCTTCCTCCTATCGATCCACGTCCAAACGCCTCGCTGAGAATCTAAGCTAAATGATGCATAGCACAAGGGACACAAGATTTATACTGGTTCAGGCCACCGATGTGGTGTAATACCCTACTCCAGTGTGTGGTGTGGTGGATTGCCTCAGGGGCTGATGATGAACAGTACAAGGGGAAGAACAGCCTCGCGAGAGGTGTTCTTGGGCTGGCTGCTTGAGAGGGATTCTCTAGGCTCTAATTGGTTCTAGAGATCGGATCACCTTCTACGATGGTGACTATCCCTGTATATAGAGGCCCTGGTCCTCTTCCCAAATATTGAGCGGGAAGGGCGCCAATACGGCCATTTTGAAGGGGAACATCTAGTACAAGTTATCCTGACTAAAGTTGGTCTTCGGCCGCCAAAGGCACTGGCGATGACGCTGTCTTGGGCTCCATGGTAACCTCCATCCTGCCGCTCTGTTGGTCTTGGTCTCGTTGCACCGAAATGGTAACCTTTGCCTGATGCCTCGGTACTCCACGCCTATGCTTGCCCCCTTTGTACCAAAGAGGAAACAAGGACACTACGGAGGCCTGCACCCGCCTGGCGCCCACCTGGTCTCGATCGTCATGGCTTGCGTCACAAGCACCTCGTGAGGTACCCTTGCCTTGATCTCTCTGCCTCCTTGCGAGCCTGCCTGGAGAGGCCGCTCCTGAGGAAGCCTTGCACCGTCCGCCCCGCGAGGCTTGGCCCCTCGCGAGGGTCTTGAGCTTAAGTCGATGAAGATGGGTTGTACTGGGTCACCACTTGAGCCACGCCGCAGTCCGCAGGCAGGCAAGTCTGGGGACCCCCGTTCCCAGAACACCGACACTAGCCCCCAGGCCAAAGGCGCGCTCGGACTTGGCTTAGCAGAGAAGCGAAGGGGCAAGTGCGGAGCGCCGCGGGCCCCAACAGCATGCGGCCTTGGGGGCCACATGGCGGTCGATTGGACGTGGGCGTCTCCGCTTCCCCACGCTCCCCATTATGCGCCTAGCTAAGCGGACACGAGACTGTGCACAGTTATTCTTCCCTTGCTGCCCGCGCGCTTCTTGTTCCTCTTTCCTCCTTGAGCCTCTGCTTCTGCCTCCAATCCATCTTGATTTCTCCCCCCTTTCCATTCCATGGTGCCAACGAAAAGGGAAAAGGGGAAGAAGCCTGCGCCTTTGTCCCGCTCGCCTCCGGCAGGTGCGCCTACTGTCAACTAGTCGCTCATACTCAATCTGGAAGCCTTGGACAAGGTCCGCTCCGCCCTCGCCTCCAGCTTAAACGAGTGCGGGAGGACGATGGCCTCGCCCGTGTCCCACGCCTCCTTCGACAGGATCATCACGGAGGTCCGATTCTTCGCTGACGCCCTGTGGGCGGGCCTGGTTCCCCCCTTCTCTGGTTTCTTCAATGCGGTGCTTTCCCATTATCAGATCCATATGATGCATCTCGGTCCCCAATCCATTACTCTTCTTGCTGTCTTCGCCTTTGTCTGCCAGGCCATGGTGGGCATTCCTCCCTTTGTTGCTCTCCTGCGCCACTTCTTCTCTATGCGCCTGACTGACCCATCCCAATGCTCGGGGTGCATGAGTTTCCACGCCGTGCCGGATACGGCCGCCTCGGGGATCGATTTTGGTCTTCCGTCTTCTGCGAGCGGGTTCCTGGAGCAGTGGTTGTACGTGGATGTCGGGGTGCCCAGCCCCCTGCTCAAGCACCCTATGTTGCCTGCTATCCCCAATCTAGGTTGGGGCCACGAGGAGCTCACGAGCCCCCAGCTTGCTTTTGTCTGGCGTCGCTTCGAGAGGTTGAGGACGCTTGGCGTGACGACGCCCCAGGTGGTGAAGGAGTTCCTCGAGTGCCGCATCGCTCCTCTCCAGTGCCACTCCCGTCCAATGTAGACTTTTACCGGGCACCAAGATAGCATGTGGCTCTAGGCAGGGGATCTTGCGCCTGAAATGCTGAGGAAGATGCTGAGAGTCCTGACAAGCGACCCCTCTCCTCGCAGTATCCGGCATGAGGGCGCCCTCTTGTATCTCTGCTCAGGCAGGGTCGAGTTCGTGAGGCAAATGCCCCGCTCCGACGAATGGGGGCTGCGCCCAGCTGGCCTCGTGGGGCCCCGTGAGAATCCGGTTGTCGTAGCTCCTCCCCCGGTCGCCCACGCCAGTCCTGCCTCAGGAGTCGGTGTAGGGAGGCAAGTATCGCCAGGAGCTGGGGGGTCCGATGTTGAGGTGCCGATGTCACACGGGGCTCCCAACGCGTCATCCTCCGGAGCTTACGGAGCCCATCCCAAGGTGGTGGCTGATGAGGGGGCGCGACCTGCGGCTCTCGAGGCCGAAGCCCCCGAGGCCTCGGCAGGCCACCAAGAGGTGGCACCTGATTGCTCCTCTCAGCCCAGCACCCTTGATGCAAGTCGTCCCGATGCTTCTGCTCCCATGCCACGTGCCAGCCCACACGTCGAGAGCTTGGGCCGGTTCCGCATAGACTTTGAGGCCCTCTGCAAAAGGAAGGAGGCTTTGGGTTGTGATGATCTCCCTTGCCGACCATTGAAGCACAGGAAGTACTTCGCCATGGACGAGTAAGTCCCTCCTTCTTATAATTCCTTGTTTGACGTTCCCTTCATTGACTGTGGCCTTTTAGGATCCCTCCTGTCGAGCCTGTGGAGCCGGCCAAGGAGCCGCCTCCTCAGGCTTCGTCTTCACCGCCGACCTTGATCATCCCCAGCCTGTGCGCCTCCCCTGGCGCGAGTTCGGCTGGAGAGGTAGGCCGACCCGCGGCGTGCCTCGAGCCCGTGTGCACGCCGCTCTTCCTTCGCAAGCTCTCCCTGGGCACAACCAGCTTGCCCCGGGCTCCTCCACTGACCATAGGCAGCAAGTGGTTGAAGTCGATCTTCGGTTCCTCCTTAGCGGATGGATCGACGCCAGTGTGGGTCCCTTGCGGGGCCCGTCCGGCGATCGTGGGGGAACCAGCCCCCAGATCCCTGCCAAGAGGGGGCGAGCCACTTCAGGGTCCTCCACCAACGCCGATGGCGGAGGATGACGTTGATGACGTGCTCAGGCGGGCACGGGAGCGCAGGGCTACCCGCCGAGAGTTCCTCCAGAAGGCGACAGACGCGGTGAGCCAGCTTGGTGCAGAGCTTGCGGGTGAGGACGCGCGTCTTGAAGCTGAGGGCATGTGGCTGATCGACGAACGATGCAAGCTGAAGGCGGCTGTTGGTCTCGCGCGCCACCAGCGTGATCTCGACAACGCCAAGGCCAAGGCATCTCTGGTGGCCTCGCGGGAGGCCTTCTCCCGATCCATCGAGGAGGCTCAGGAGGCAGACTGGCGATGCGAAGCTACGGAGGAGCGCGCGTGGGAGCTCCAAGACTGGTGCAATTCTCTGGAGCAACAAGTGGAGTTGCGCCGAGCTGCCCTTGCATCGCTGAAAGGGGTGCCCACCGAAGAGGAGGAACTCCAGAGGCGCGAGGAAGCGATGACACTGGAGGCTGCCGAGCGCAACCTCGATCTTGAGCAGTTGGAGATGAGGGAGCGCCAGGTTACCCAGGCGGAGGACAATGTCGGCGAGCGGGAGGTCCGGGTCTAAGAAGAGATCGACCGCCGCATGGTGGAAGCCTGCTTGGGTCTTGAGCGCGAGTATGAAGAGAGGCTGGAGCTGATCAAGGCCGAGGCTGCGGGCAGGACTGCTACTCTCAGGACCAAGCTGACTGAAGCAACACAGCGAGCTGAGGCCACTGCAGCCGCCTTAGGCACTGCGCGGGCTGAGCTGGCCTCCTCCCGTGCTGAGCTGCTTCTTCTCCAACGCCGGGTCGATGATGCTGAGGCCGTTGCGCGGCGGAACAAGGATGAGATTCGCCAGCGGCAGACGCTGGAGCACATGCATGGCCCCATGCTCCGAACACTCAGGAAAAGGGCCAACACGGCCTTGGGCAACATTTGCGAAGCAGCCGCTGAGGAGCCTCACGTGACCAACTACGCCGGCAATCTCCAGTTCTTCACTGACGTGGTGACGCATCTGGAGAATCGCTCTGAGAGGGCTCGCCAGCTTGTCGAGGAACGGGGTCGCGGCCTGCTCGCACGGGCATTCTCCCGTGTCTTCAACCATCTTCAGAACATCGACCCCCTCTTTGACTTTGACGCCTCCATCGCCCCGGTGCCCGAGGCCATCCGAGGCGACCTAGTGCGATGGGTGGAGGACAACGTGGATGTGCTTGTTCGAGCCTTCACCTCTGACAACGACGGGGTGGTTGTCGCTGCTGATGAAGGTGACATGGTGAACAACAGTGAAGATGGTGCCAACGACGGCGAGGGTGAGGCCATCGACAGCGACGGTGGTGCCAGCGACTCCTTTGGAGGCGACCAAGGGGATGCGGTGAGCGACATGTCCAATTGATCCTATGCCCCCTGCTGTTTACCCTGCACAGAAAAAGCTCGGGCGTGGCCCTGAAGTTTGTATGAGCATTTTGGGAGGGGAAGCCCCTCATGTAAAAAGGATTATTGTCCACGCGTTATTAAGGATGACACCGAACGGGCGCACGTATGATGTCATGGCTTCTGTGATGAGTTGGTCGCCGTGATTTTACCTTTATCTTTGCGAGCTTCGAGTAGGCTTGCCGCGACTTCCCAAGGGTCCCTTGGGAGACCCATTGACCATGCGGCGAGAGCGAGCGCCGGCCGCGGGATAGCAGGCACGTGTGCTGGGCGCGGCCCTGCTTGCGAGGGGCTCGTGAGAGGGAGGCAGCTAGTGCAAATTCCAACTTGAGCGGAAACCGGAACACGAGAAAGCACACGAACAAGACAAGACACCCCTCCCCGCATACGCAAACACAAATTCAACTTCAACTTAGATCTGAAGCGAGAAAGCTTGACCACATAAAAGGAAGCAAAAGCAAAAGGCCACGTCCGGGCACCTAGTCTAGTCTTCGATGTCTTCTCACCAGCGTGGAGCTAAGTGCTGCCACTAGGCATGGGAGGGAGCCCCCGAGGCCCGAGGGCGGTTCTCCGGAGACTCTGGGGCGTGTACATCCCCAACTCATTATTACGTGAGAGTGTCACAGGCGGCGAGCTTCACAGGCACTAAGCCTTCTTCACAGGTACCGGCCTTGCTTCATATCGCGAGATGAGGGCCCCACCTTGTGCCACCATTGACGGCGACCAGAAACCAGGACAACGCCAATGGGGAAAAGGGGACGCCAGCGCTTCCCCCGACGACCACGGGTCCTTTGCCGGGGGCAGGCCTCGTGGCACCTCCCCAGCAGAGGGCCTACCTCCGAGGAACACCTTCCTCCGCGCGCCGTGGGGAGGAGCCTGGCTCCCGACCCCTCTCCTGTAGCCCCAGTGCCCTCTACCTGAGGGGAGGGAGGCTGCAGCAATGGGGCAGCCATCCGCTGCAACGACCTGGACTTCCTGCGACCCATGGTTAGCATAAGCTTGCTCCTGAGGAATTAGTGGTACCCGATAACTGTTGCCGCCAGCGCGGTTGTCGAAGCTTCCTTGAGGTTCCTGAAAGGGCTCGGCTTCTGGCATCTCTTCCTCCCAGCCTGGCCCGAGGAATTAGTCGTGGCCTTCTTCCAGTGCGTACTCCCGATCCACCATGTGGGGCACATAAGCCTCCGGGGTCGCCGCCCCAAAGGCCTCGCCGTAGTGCCCCACGCACCATGCAGTTCAGCTTGAAGCACCAACTTGTGGGTGGTAGGGTGGCGGCCTGCCCAGGCCATTGGCAGCGATGCGCATGCCCTCGCTTGCCAGGGGCGGTGCCGGTGCGGCTTGTCGCTTGACACTGACGGTCAAGCTGGTATTTATGGAGCCTTGAGGTATGCCTGGGGGCGCGGGGGCACGGATGGGCCCGTCGTGTGATCCGCCCGGGGCATGGGGCGGAAGTTGGACGCAGAACGAAGGTGCGCCTGAAGCAGCGGCATCCAGGAGCTCAGCGACGCGCTCCAGCAGCACATCGTGGCCGCTTTCCTGTAGCCTGCACCGTAGCAGTTCTCGAGCCACCGTGAGCGCGACCTTCATGTTCGCCTGCTCCCGTCGGGTCTGTGGTGCTATGGCCGCGGCGTGATTTGAGGCCCTTGCTGCTGATCGCACCTGCCGCGGGGTGAGGGAAGGCAGCGCTTGACTGCATCGCCCGCGTCCTGCTGCATTCTGCAGAGCACGGCCTGCCTGAGGCACGGTGTTGAGGTCACCCTGGGCAGGCGGCACGGCATGGGAAGGTCATGCCACCCAGCGGTCGGTGTTGGCCGTCGGGTCGCCGGACATGAAGGTGGCGAAGCGAAGGAATGCAAGACGGCGGAAGGAAGATTTCGGCACACCCCTACCTGGCGCGCCAAATGTCGGATGTGGGGTTCCGGCAAAACCCTTAAGGTTCGAACTCTGGGGTGCGCGTGAAGATCTTCCCCCTACCAATCCACGTCCAAACGCCTCGCTGAGAATCTAAGCTAAACGATGCACAACACAAGGGACACAAGATTTATACTGGTTCGGGCCACCGATGTGGTGTAATACCCTACTCCAGTGTGTGGTGTGGTGGATTGCCTCAGGGGCTGATGATGAATAGTACAAGGGGAAGAACAACCTCGCGAGAGGTGTTCTTAGGCTGGCTGCTTGAGAGGGATCCTCTAGGCTCTCGTTGGTTCTAGGTGAGATCGGATCACCTTCTGTGATGGTGGCTATCCCTATATATAGAGGCCCTGGTCCTCTTCCCAAATATTGAGCGGGAAGGGCACCAACACAGCCATTTTGAAGGGGACCATCTAGTACAAGTTATCCTGACTAAAGTTGGTCTTCGGCTGCCAAAGGCACTGGCGATGATGTTGTCTTGGGCTCGACGGTGACCTCCATCCTGCCGCTCTGTTGATCTTGGTCTCGTTGCACCAAAATGGTAACCTTTGCCTGATGCCTCAGTACTCCACGCATGTGCTTGCCCCCTTTGCACCAAAGAGGAAACAAGGACACTGCGCAGGCCGGTGCCCGCCTGGTGCCCGCCTGGTCTCGATCGTCATGGCTTGCATCACGAGCACCTCGCGAGGTACCCTTGCCTTGATCTCTCCGCCTCCTCACGAGCCTGCCTGGAGAGGCCGCTCCTGAGGAAGCCTTGCGTCGTCCGCTCCGCGAGGGTTGGCCCCTGGTGAGGGTCTTGAGCTTAAGTCGATGAAGATGGGCCATACTGGGCCACCACTTGAGCCACGCCGCAGGCCGCAGGCAGGCAAGTCTGGGGACCCCCGTTCCCAGAATGCCGACAGACTTTGATTTGTAATTTTAACATTCATAAACCCATAGTCGGGATCATCACCGTATATATCATCATATAAAATGTGTAGTTCATTTCTAACGGGTTCCTTTATCATTTTATTCAACTAATCCCAATTGAATCCTACATAAATTCCTCTAGTAATCCAATCAAACTCCTCAAAAGCCTCAAGGTACAAAGATTGAGATATTTCAAGATAGGGAACTCTCTTCCTAAGATTTTCACTATAAGACTGATAATCTCTAGCTTCCAAACTACGCATGGTTTCTTTATCATAAAGAATATCTATAATCGGAGGGTGTTCAATATCCTTTTTATAGAAAGCAAAAAATATCCCTAGCTTCTTGTATTATAAAATCGAATTCGCGCATAAGGATAATGGTGGGAATATTTTTAGCTATTAGGTGATTAATATTGGGACATTCATAAAACACCTTTTGCAAAGCAGGATGAATATGCACAAATTTTCTTTATAATTTCAGAACAGGCATAACAATGGCATCTGCATAGCAGTTGGTCTCAAGAAGAATAGACTTTTTATTAATAGGCATGGATCCCGTGCAATCAAAGAATTCTTGGATAACACTTTTTCCAATAATATTACTGTCCCCCATGCGAAAGATTTTTGTTTTGTAATTAGGTGGAGTTTTAGTTTCATGATTCAAAGAACAAGACTCAATTGTTTCTTCAAGATTTTCAATGATAACCTCCCCAGTTTCAGACATGATGGCAACAAACCAATTTAACAAACGAGCACACAAGAAGCAAGTGAAAAGAGACGAATAGAAGACAGGCGAAGAAAAGGCAAAGGTTTCCAAAAATCGTTTTAGAAGTGGGGGAGAGGAAAACGAGAGGTGAATGGCGAATAATGCAATGCAATGGAGAAGAGTTTATGATGGGTATTTCCTATGGCTTGACTTGACGTAGATCTCCCCGGCAACGGCGCCAGAAATCCTTCTTGCTACCTCTTGAGCTTGTGTTGGTTTTCCCTTGAAGAGGAAAGGGTGATGCAACAAAGTAGCATAATTATTTCCCTCATTTTTGAGAACCAAGGTATCAATCCAGTAGGAGACGACACACAAGTCACTAAATACCTGCACAAACAATCAACAACTTGCACCCAACACGATAAAGGGGTTGTCAATCCCTTCACGGTCACTTGCAAAAGTGAGATCTGATAGAGATAGATAAACGGTAAAGTAAATATTTTTGGTATTTTTGGTTTATAGATTGGAAAGAAAAGATTGCAAAATAGTAGGTCAGAAACTAATAAGATGTAAACGAGATTCAATATAATGGACAAGAGACCCGAGGGCCATAGGTTTCACTAGTGGCTTCTCTCAAGATGGCAAATATTACGGTGGGTGAACAAATTACTGCCGAGCAATTGATAGAAAAGCGCATAGTTATGATGATATCTAAGGCAATGATCATGAACATAGGTATCACATCTGTGTTAAGTAGACCGACTCCTGTCTGCATCTACTACTATTACTCCACACATCGACCGCTATCCAGCATGCATCTAGAGTATTAAGTTCATAAAGAATAGAGTAACGCATTAAGAAAGATGACACGATGTAGAGGAATTAACTTAAGCAATATGATGAAAACCCCATCTTTTTATCCTCGATGGCAACAATATGATGCATGCCTTGCTGCCCCTACTGTCACAGGGACAGGACACCGCAAGATTGAACCCAAAGCTAAGCACTTCTCCCATTGCAAGAAAGATCAATCTAGTAGGCCAAACTAAACCGATAATTCGAAGAGACTTGCAAAGATATCAAATCATGCATATAATAATTCAGAGAAGAACCAAATAATATTCATAGATAATCTTGATCATAAATCCAAAATTCATCGAATCTCGGCAAACACACCACAAAAGAATATTACATCGAATAGATCTCCAAGAACATCGAGGAGAACATGGTATTGAGAATCAAAGAGAGAGAAGAAGCCATCTAGCTAATAACTATGGACCCGAAGGTCTATGGTAAACTACTCACGTTTCATCAGAGAGGTAATGGTGTTGATATAGAAGCCCTCCATGTCGAATCCCCCTCTGGCAGGACGCCGGGTAAGGTCCCTATATGGGATCTCATGGGTACAGAATGTTGCGGCAACGGAAAAGTGGTTTCGTGGGTCTCCTAGATGTTTTCAGGGTATAAAATTATATATAGGCGAAGGAACTAGGTGAGGGGAGCCACGAGGGCCCCACGAGGGTGGGGGCGCACTCTCCAACTCGTGGCTTCCTCGTTGCATCTCCGACTTCATCTCCAAGTCTTCTGGTTTTCTTTCGGTCCAAGAAAGATCATCGCGAAGGTTTCATTCCATTTGGACTCCGTTTGGTATTCCTTTTCTGCAAAACTCTAAAATAGGAAAAAAACATAAACTGGCACTGGGCCCTCGGTTAATAGGTTAGTCCCAAAAAATAATATAAAATAGCATGTAAATGCCTATTAAACATCCAAAACAGATAATATAATAGCATGGAACAATCAAAAATTATAGATACGTTGGAGACGTATCAGGGTTCCACATCCTCTTGTCCATACCACTCCAATGTTGAACTTATCTGAAATATACTAGGTAGAAATATTAGCCCAACAAAAGATATGTTGACATTAATTACCAAAATCACCCAGGGAGCACTTGTGCTTTCGATCTCCCCCTTTTGGGTAATTGATGACAAAATACATCAAAGCTTTAGATAAAGATATGAAGAAAATAGCAAGTAAAGCTTTGGAAGGACATGCAACATGCATTAGCTCCCCCTACATGTATGCAATCATTTGATGGTAGATCATAAGAGTATAAGAATGCATAAGCATGATAGAGCAAGAAATGAGTTACATGTTTATTGGCTATATGCATTCGAGCAAATGGTGTAGATACTGGAAATATACCTTCATGTTCATGAATCTCTCTTGCAAACAATATATACCATAGCAAGAGATCTTCATGCACATGTGTGTGATGCATATACTTACCTTGTGGTCTTGAACTGGCTTTGGAAGAGATGAACCTAAGTAAACAAGGTTAGATAACACAAGAACATCTACTAGACACAGCAAGAACAGGAGATCACAAGAATACCAAGATTGGGATGACATGTAGAGACTGAGCACTTAGTACTCTAGTTGGTGATAGACATGTCCCCAAGAATAAAGATATGCAATGAATTCGAAGGATTTTCTTCCCTTAGGACTGAGCTCTCTCCCCTTGGATCTGAAATTGGATAATGGGAGAAGATAGGGAAAGAAAATCAGAGCAAACAAGAAAACCAGATCAAAAAAACCACAACACATACTATCATGTCTTTCCCCTCTTGAAGACATGAGACAACTTTCCTCTTAAGAATAAGATGCATCAGGAGAAGCTTTAGGAGTGCATTCTCTCTTATGTGATAAGCTTTGATGTGCTCTCTCTCCCCCTTTGACATCAATTCCCAAGAAGGGACTTCTGGAGCATGAGTCAACTAGGTTTGGTCCTTGAGTCACATTTCAAAGCAACATGTAATAGGATGTTGGTAGAGGACAAGTATCATTGAGTGGAACTGGGACAAATGTGCAGGATGCAAGTGACACAGTATTTTTCTCAGAATTGAAATCGGTAGCACCGAGTTGTTACTTTCGAGGGCATCGAGATGGTTCGGTTTAGCCAAAGTAAACAAACCGGTGAGGCCGAGTTCAACCCAGAGAGAAAACACTTGTCACCTCAGCTCACTTAGGCAAATAATCTCACAAGGATTTGCAAGGAATTAACTAAAGGATTTGCAATGAATTGGATGCAGGGAATGCATAATAAAGTAGAGAAAAGAAAAGAAAAGAAATCTAGATGAAGTTTTTTTTGAAAGGGGAACTAGCATGCAAGAGACAAATGCAACAACATAGAGAAACAATAGAGAACTTCATCTAGAGTTGCTCGGCAACAAAGTCACCTATGTTAGAGTATATTGACTTAGGAGTCAAGTGAAGACACTTGATCATAGGTCATACTCATTGCTTAAGCTCAAAATGGAGTTGCCATTTTTTGTTTAAGCATTTTGATGTATTCTCCTCTTGTTGAGTTGCTTTGACCCATGTCTTGGGGTAAAGCTTCACTAAGATGGAATGACATACCTTTGGTGGTGGTGTTGATCTTAATCATGTAGTTGAACTTGTGTTGGGTGCTCAAAGTTGATGTAGTTCGTCAAGAGTTGGGAGCACCACTTGTAGTTGAAGTTCATCTACCTACATGGGTTAGTCTTGCAAGGAAGAGCACTTGTGTATCCAAAGTGACAATCATGAAATTTGATATAAAGAAATTGTCAAAGGATATATTGAAAGGATTCGTGCTTCCTTGTCTTCAACCACCATATTGTAGAGACTTGGAGATGTAGAGATTGCTTAGAATGTGATTGAGTTGCAATATCATAGTTGGGCTTATTCAAGTACCTACAAGGGTTAGATAGCATGCAAGAGTACTAGAATATCCAAGACATATGATCATCATCATCAGATAAATATCAAGGATTTTTCATAGAAATGCTCATGCCTTGCATGCATCCACATGGACTTTCTACTCCAAGTTTGAGGCATCAATGATGTTCAATTCACCTCTCAAGCGGCAAAACACTTTCTCATCAAGTGGTTTGGTGAATATATCCACCAATTGCTTATCGGTACGAACATGCTTAAGTTCATATCTCCCTTAGCAACATGATCTCAAATGAAATGATGATGAACTTCAATATGCTTAGTTTGTGAATGTTGCATGGGATTATGAGCAATCTTAATAGCACTCTCATTGCCACAAAGCAATGGAACTTGTTTCACATATATCCCATAATCTTTAAGAGTTTGGGTCATCCAAAGTAATTGAGCACAACATGAACCGACGGTAATGTATTCTGCTTCGGCGGTGGATAAGGATACCGAGTTTTGTTTCTTGGAGGACCAAGACACAAGAGATCTACCAAGAAATTGACAAGTACCCGAAGGGGACTTTCAACCTTGTCTCCGGCATAGTCCAAATCGGAGTAGCCAACAAGATCAAAAGAAGACCTCTTAGGATACCAAATGCCAAAATTTGGTGTATGAATTAAGTATCTCACTATCCTTTTCACTGCCTTAAGATGACATTCTTTGGGGGCCGCTTGATATAGTGCACACATGCACACACTTAGCATAATATTGGGACGGGAGGCACATAGATATAACGACGAACAAATCATAGAGCGGTAAACCTTTTGGTCAACCGGTTTGCCATCCTTAGTCAATTCAAGGTGTCCACTAGTAGGCATGGGGGTATTGATACCTTTGCATTCTTGCATGTTAAACTTCTTGAATAAGTCCTCTGTATACTTTGTTTGAGAGATAAAGGTTCCCTCCTTAGTTTGCTTGATTTGGAAACCAAGAAAGAAGTTGAGTTCACTCATCATAGACATCTCAAACTTCTCCGACATTAGCTTTCTAAACTTTTCACTAAAATGAGGGTTAGTTGAACCAAATATGATATCATCAACGTAAATTTGGCACACAAATAATTCTCCATTAACCCTTTTAGTAAAGAGTGTAGAATCAATTTTACTAATTAGAAAAACACTTTTGATGTCCATTTGCTATAAGGTAATGTCATGATGATTGGTATAAGCAAGTAAGATGCGAATGGAGTCAAGTCTAGCAATGGGGGCGTATGTCTCACCATAGTCCATACCTTCGACTTGAGTGTAGCCTTGAGCAACGAGATGAGCCTTGTTGCCTACAACTTGTTCATCTTCATCTTGCTTTCTCTGAAACACCCATTTGGTTCCAATGACATTTTGCTTCTCATCGAGCTTTTCAACCAACGTCCACACTTGGTTCCTCTCAAAGTTGTGTATCTCTTCATGCATGGCATTTATCCAATCTGGATCTTCCAACGCTTCTTCAACCTTCATAGGTTCAATGCTAGAAATGAATGAGTAATGTTCACAAAAGTTAGCCAAACGAGTTTTAGAGCAAGTAATTCTCCCGGTTTGAATGTCATCAAAGATTTGTTCGACGGGATGATCTCTTGAGACTCTCGCTCGAACTCGTGAGAGCTTTTGTTTGGTCAGGGTTGAACATCCTCTTCATTGTCTTGTTCTTCCTCTTGTCTTTCTTTGTTGTTGTTGGCGTTGTTGTTCTCCCGTGGAGGTGGAGAAGGAGGTCGTCGAGGTTCATCTTGTTGTACATCCTCGTTCTCATCGTCTTGATGTGTCCCACTCATGGATGCCTCCAAGTCGACTTGTGGTTCACCTTGGCGTCAAGTTGAGGCTTCCACTTGGATGGACGAGGTACTCTCCTTCACCTCCGTTGGGCGAATCTTACCAATAGACAAGTCTTGGATTGCTTCCGAAGGATTTTTGTCACCTGCATCAATTGGCAATTGATCTACTTGCGAGCCGTTAGATTCATCAAACTTCACATCTACCGTCTCTTCAACCTTTCGGGTGAAATTGTTGTAGACACGGTAAGTGTGAGAGTTTGAGCCATAACTGAGTAGGAAACCTTCATGAGATTTAGGAGCAAATTTCGAACGATGGTGCTTATCAAGAATGTAGCACTTTGAGCCGAATACCCGAAAGTATCCAACTTGGGGTTTGTTACCGGTGAGAAGCTCATATGCCATCTTGCCAAGTAGCTTGTGAAGATGTAGATGATTCGTTGCATGAGAAGTTGTCTCAACTGCTTCCGCCGAAAAGTGTTTTGGTGTCTTGTACTCATCAAGCATCATTCTCACCATTTCGATGAGCGTCTAGTTCTTCCTCTCAACAACTCCATTTTGTTGAGGTGTGTACGTAGCCGAGAACTCATGTGAAATCCCTTCTTCGTCAAGAAAGGTGTCCACATTGGCGTTCTTGAACGTTGTTCCGTTGTCACTGCAAAACTTCTTGATCTTCACTTCAAATTGGTTTTGGGCCTTCCTAGCGAAGTTTTTGTAGATCTTTTGGACTTGGGATATATCATCAAGAAAGAACACCCACGTAAATCTTGAAAAATCATCAACAATGACCAATCCAAACGAGTTACCACCGAGACTCTTGTAGGCATTGGTACCGAAAAGATCCGTATGAAGTAGCTCAAGCGGTCTCCTCGTGATCATTATGTTCTTCATGGTGTGGCTTCCTCGAACCTGTTTTCCTGCTTGGCAAGCACTGCAAAGTCTTTCCTTGTAAAATATGACATCTTTAACACCAAGGATATGATCACCTTTAATAAGCTTGTCAAGATTTCACATGCCCACATGACCTAATCGTCTATGCCACAACCAGCCTTTAGAGGATTTAGCAATTGAGCAAGTTCTAGGTTGAGCCTTTTTAGTGAAATCAACAATATATAGATCACCTCTACGTATGTCGGTAAAGACCATTTTATGATTATCTCTTTGAAACACTTGGCAATCTATTTTAGTAAATAGGACACTGAATCCAAAGTCGTTAGTCTAGATACAGAAAGTAGAATATAGCCAAGAGATTCCATGAGCAAAACATTTTTATGGAGCTGTCATGTGAGATGGCCACCTTGAGGCCAACCACCTTACCCTTTGAGTTATCACCGAAAGTGACATACTTTCGATGGCCGTCATTTTCAGCAAGCTCACGAAACATATCTTTGTCTTCGGTCATGTTATCGGTACATCCACTATCAAGGACCCATTCCTTTCCTCCAGCCATGTAGCCGCGAAGGTTATCCATAAGACCAAAGTGTCTCATAGACTCTTCAAGATCAGGGTCACTATCATCATCCTCATCATAGTATCCATGTTCAACATCATCTTGCAAATGATAATTTCCTAGAGAGAGTGATTCATTAAATATATGATTTTGACAATGTTCATCTCTATGAATTCTAATAGCTTCAGAAATGATATTTCTAATAATTCCAACATCTCCTTTGCCACGCATAAGGTCACGAAGCTCAAATAAACAATCTCCAAACTTAGGATCACTGGGATTCATCTTATTCAAAGCAATAGACTTGTGAAGAATCTCATCTAATTTTTTTAAGGAATAGTCTGGAAATCGTTCCTCAAGAAATCTCCATATAGTATAAGCACAATCAAGAGTTGGCAAGTGACTAATCAAATTTCTAGGCAAACATCTAGTTATAAGATTGATAGTTCTAAGATTGTGAATCATTTCAAGTGACTCATCAGGGGTAGGATGCAAGGGGTCAACAAGGGGTTCACAAGGAGTAGTAATGTACTTGTTCAAGTGATATTCACGAAAAATTCCAAGCATCTCATTTTCCCACTCATTATAGAACTCTCCATCAAGCACAGGCACTCTACGTCTAATACTCCCAATCGTAGACTCATCCATCTTCCTCAAATGGTGATTAAACCAAAGCAATGGATACCAAAGCTCTGATACCAATTGAAAGGATCGAGAAGAGGTGTCTATAGGGGGGGTGATTAGACCCTCAACAAGCAAAGATCGAAGTTTTTAAGTTTTCAAGTTGAGGTTGGAAATTAACACAATTTCAAGCATTCACAATACAATTCAAGCAAGCATGCAAAGAGTATATGAGCAGCGAAAAGTAAAGCATGCATCTTGCAAGAAACTAAAGGGATGGGATTGGAGTGTGCAAACGCAATTGGAGACACGGAGATTTTTGGCGTGGTTCCGATACATGGTGCTATTGTACATCCACGTTGGTGGAGACTTCAACCCACGAAGGGTAACGGTTGCGCAAGTCCACAAGGGCTCCACCCACGAAGGGTCCACGAAGAAACAACCTTGTCTATCACACCATGCCCATCGCCCATGAAGGACTTGCCTCACTTGGGTATATCTTCACGAAGTAGGCGATCTCCTTGTCCTTAGACACTTCTTGGTTCAACTCCACAATCTTGAAGGAGGCTCCCAAGTGACACCTAACCAATCTAGGAGACACCAGTCTCCAAAAGGTAATAGATGGTGTGTTGATGATGAACTCCTTGCTCTTGTGCTTCAAATGATAGTCTCCCCAACGCTCAACTCTCTCTCACGGATTTGGCTATGGTGGAAAGATGATTTGAGTGGAAAGCAACTTGGGGAAGGCTAGAGATCAAGATTCTTGTGGTTGGAATGGAATGTCTTGGTCTCAACACATGAGTAGGTGGTTCTCTCTAAGAAAATGAATGGTGGAAGTGTAGGCACGTTCTGATGGTTCTCTCCACGAATGAAGAGTGGGTGGAGTGGTATATATAGCCTCCACACAAAATCTAGTCGTTACACATAGACTCCCAAACTCGGTGAGACCGAATGGTGAAACTCGATCAGACTGATTCAGGCCGAGTTTTCGGTGGGACCGACAAGGTCAACTCGGTGGGATCGATGTGCAAGGGTTAGGGTAAAACCTCAACTCGGTTTGACCGATTACACAAACTCGGTGAGACCGATTTTGGTAATAAGCAAAAAGAGAATTGGTCAATCAAACGCGGTGGGACCATGTTGGATTACGGGTTCCACAAACCCTTGAAAGGTTCGAACTCTGGGGTGCGTGTGGAGATCTCAACCTACCTAGCCTGCCTACTCGCGATCCTCCTAAGCCTAGCACATCAAGCTCGAAGAGACGAAGAGACACAACAGTTTATCATGGTTCGGGCCACCTTGTGGTGTAATGCCCTACTCGAGCGTTTTGGTGGATTGCCTCGAGGGGCTAAGGATGAACTAGTATAGTGGATGAACAGGCCTTAGGAGGTGAGGTGTTCTTGAGCTCAAGAGAGCTGGTGGGATGTGTGAAATGGTCGTTATAGTTGACTAGAGGGGGGGTGAATAGGCAACTAACAATTTTTAGCTTTTCTTTACCAAATTAAACTTTGCATCAAAGTAGGTTGTATAGATATGCAACTAGGTGAGCAACCTATATGATGCAACAATCAACAAGTGCACAAGCAAGCAAGGGATACAACACAAATAAGCTTGCACAAGTAAAGGCACGAGATAACCAAGAGTGGAGCCAATGGAGACGAGGATGTGTTACCGAAGTTCCTTCCTTTTGAGGGGAAGTACATCTCTGTTAGAGCGGTGTGGTGGCACAATGCTCCCCAAGAAGCCACTAGGGCCACCGTATTCTCCTCACGCCCTCACACAATGCGACATGCCGTGATTCCACTATTGGTGCCCTTGAACACTACACAAAAAATACACTTCCGTGATGATACGTGTTTGTCACAGTAGGTCGCGCTTTTTGTCATGCATGTACATCCATGACAAATTTATGACAGAATCAAGATAGTCATACCTGTGCTGACGTAGAAGTGTTCGATGACATTACAAAAATTATCATCACGGAAGTGTCCACTTCCATGACGATAAATCGTGCGTCACAGAACTGCTTTCGTCAAGGGTGACCGACACATGGCATCCATTGTAACGGAGCGCCGTTAAGCTATCGGGTCGGGTTTTGGATCCGATAACCTGTTAACAGCCCCGACCAATGGGGATTTTCCACGTGTAAAATCATCATTGGCTAGAGGAAACACGTGTCAGCTCACCGTTGGGACAGATGTCATCCACTCATTGGACAGAAGGCACCTATGATACGTCGACACGTGGCACGGCCCAACAGAGGCCCATTCCTATGAAAAGGACGGCCCATTTGACTTGGTCAAAAGGTGGCGGGCCGGCCCATGGAAAGCCTGTTAACGGCCTATTCGCATATAGCCCATTAACATCCCACTAACCCAAGGCCCGTTACGCCCTATCTGAATTAGGCCCAGTGGTGTCATTTGGGCCATCCAATATGATTCCAACCCGTTTTCACTTCTGGCCCATGTATGTCCCATGACGTCTTTCGGCCCATATGAGGCCCTATGTAACTCTTGGCCTATTAACGGCCCGTGTGAAACTAGCCTGCAATGAATAGTGTATCACTTTACACCCACTAACGGCCCGTGGTGAAACTGGCCCGTAATGAACAGTATATCACTTTATACCCATTAAGAGCCCATTATTCAGTTGGTCCGTTTCCAGCAAATGTTATCTTTCGGCCTTCTCAGAGCCCATTTATTCTTGGGCTCATTTCCAGCATTCGTTTACTTACGGCCCGTTACTGTCATTTTCTGCTTGTGGGCCAAATTCAGCCCGTGGTTACATCGGCCTGTTTGTGGTCCGTTAATACGTTGGGCCATTTTCATAGTGTCATCAAATACGCCCTATTAACGATGGCCCGTTATGGTCATCCGGCCCGTATAAGGCCCATTGATGATACGACCCGTAGAAGGCCCATTGTTTCTACGACCCGTAGAAGGCCCATTGTTTCTACGGCCCGTAGAAGGCCCATTGTTTCTACGGCCCGTAGAAGGCCCATTGTTTCTACGGCCCGTAGAAGGCCTACTGTTTCTACGGCCCATAGAAGGCCCACTATTTCTACGGCCCGTAGGAGGCGCAGTGTCACTACAGTAAATATTAGCCCATGGTTATTGTGGCCTAGTTTTAAAAAGAACTGCACTGACTACAAGCAAACAAATAAACAAGACAACAAGGAAATAAATAAGCAAGCAACTTATGCTAGGCTATCACGGCTGTTACACATATTACATCCACTGGGCATCAAAGTTCGCCACCAGTGCAAATATAGGGAACAAAGTAGCATATCATATACACTGGTTGTCAAAGATGGCGACCAGCGCAAATAAATGCCGCAGCAAAACAAATCCAGAACTGAAAAAACTTCAGAAGATCTCAAGAAACAATATCCTAGGTACCCATAATGCTGGCAAGATGCTTAGCAAGCTTATTAACTTTCTCTTATTTGGCGCTTAAAGCCTCCAGCGCTTACTGTTGCACCAGAAAATATGCATCTGAATTCTGCAGGGACTTCCTTAGTCCTTCAGCTTCCTGTCGCAACACATCTGATCGATGTCTTTCAACTTGAAGTTGAGACTCAAGAAGACGAACTGATTCAGGCAGTGAGTTCGAAGAGCTTGTGCCAGCAGTAGTGGCCAGTAACTCGAACACTACATCAAGACATGACTTTTGGGTTCCCTCACTGTCGTCAAGATAGTTTTTATCAGCTTTCTTGGAGACCAACAGGGATGTCTCACTATCCTGAACCTTATCTGCATTACTTCCTTTACCATTGGATAACACGGTACTATTCTCCAATATTTTGTCCGCATTCTAAAAGAGAAACAAGCAGACACATCACATGTTTACCATGTTGTATATGAAACTCATTTTGGTAAATGAGTTCAGTAGTAAAGTGGACAGGATAACAGCATGAAACAAACATATATCTATGTGCCATGGTCACTTTATGGTCTATATCATTCTAGTTTTTGTTGCCAAATCAAGATAGAGACACAGTTCAAATAATATTTGTTCAAGACAAAGCAGAATAGACAGAATATAAGTGTGGGTAACTATCGAGCAATAACAACACTTGTAATGTGCATGACATGAGAACATAACTGTTTATTCAATTGAAACTGAAATCAACATAGAGCAGGTTACAACAGCAAACCAGTTAAAGAAACAGGTTTAAAACATACCTGTTGCACCATTGGAGTTTCAATTCCATCCTTCAAATTTGAAAATAGTTGGTATGAGTAAATACAGTAATGCAAGAGCAAAGGAGTATGAACCATAGCTACAGAACCTGACCTGAGAACAAATCTTCTTCTCCTTTAAGCATTGAGTTGGGATTCGGAGTGGTGGTCCTCGTTCTTTGGGCACTGCAGTTCCCTTACTAACCACTCTGTTTGTGTGCTCTGTGGTGGAGATGGTGTTGTGTCAACTGGAACTGCGTTACTATCTGCCGGGGTTGGGGTTAAAAGGGGTGTAGCTGGTTCTCTGTCCAACTGGGTAGGGGTACAATCTGCGAGAGTCTGGGTTATGTGTGGTAGATCTGGTCCTTGGGCAAGTACAACTGTGGTTCTATCTGCATCAACTGGTAGCACTATCTTTTCTGAAAACCGTGTTGTTACTCCCTTAGATACTGCCATCACGCTCTCCAATTGAAATGGCTGATAAACAAGAAAAGTAGTTGAAAGTATAGACATTGTATGATAGACAGGTGCAATGGATAGTGGGGAATAAAAGAGGGCATGAAATAATTCATATTTATGTTGTCTAACCAAACAGGATAGCATGAAACAATTTCACATATATGATGGCTAACTAAATAGGATAGCATGACACAATTTCACATTATGATGGCTAACTAAAAAATATGGAAAGACATAGTTCAAAATATGAGACTATGTAAACAGGATGACATGACATAACTATATAATGTGTTTATTAAATAGGTTGGCATGCCATAATTCACATACATTCATGGATAGAATGCCATAATTCTAAATATGATGACTGTAAACACTAAACAGGATGAGATGATATAACTATATGATGTCTTTATTAAATGGGTTGCCATGCCATAATTCAGATAGATGATGTGTGTGTACTATGTAAACATGTTGGCATGATATAATTCAAATATATGATTTATATAGTAAGCAAGTAAGCAGATGGCAATCTATATATGATGTAAAAACTAAGCAATGCAAGACAACATGCATGACATGGGTAATATAACCCTGCCAAGTTTGAGCATAGACCTCAGGGGGGAAATAGGACTGGTCATCAGTCTCTGAATCCTCCTCTGAGGACCTCTCTGTAGCCAGCAAGATGTCTGCTTTAGCAGGTAGCATTGTCTGCTCTGAATACCTTGTTTTCACTCCAGATACTTCCATCACCGCTTCAAATGGCTGATGCACAGGAAGAGTAGTTGAATATACAAACGTTGTCGACAAATGGAACACGTAATACAAAAAAATGATAGCATGATATAATTCACATACATGATGATTGGCTAAACAGCATGGCATTGCATAATTCACATATATAATGCCTTTGCAACAAGATAGCATTGTATAATTCACATATATAATGTCTTGCAATAAGATGGCAATGCATAATTCACATATATGGTAATTGGACACTGAATAGGTGGCATTCACACAAAGCATGTATAAACTAATCAAATGGCATAGCAATGCGAGACACCATACGCACGATATGAGCAACATAACCCTACCAAGTTAGAGCATACACCTCGGGGGGGGGGGAATAGGACTGGTCATCTGTCTCTGAATCCTCCTCTAAGGAGCTATCCGTAACCAGCGAGATATGCGCTTCGTCAGATAGCATAGTCTGCTCAGAAGACCTTGTTTTCACTCCAGAATTTGCCATCACCGTGTCAAATGGCTGATGCACACGAAGAGAAGTTGAATGTACTAACATTGTTGACGGATCTAATATGTAACGAAAAAAAATATGGCCTGATATAATTTACATATAAGATGACTGGCTAAGCAGGATGGCATTGCAAAATTCACATATATGATGCCTGGCTAAACAAGGTGGCGTTGCATAATTCACATAAACGATGAATAAACTAAACAGATGGCATTCGCACAAAGGATGTCTAAACTAAGCAGATGACATATTTGATGTATAAAGTAAGCAATGCAAGACACCATATGCATGATATAACCAACATCGGCATGCCAAGTTAGAGCGAAGACCTTAGGGGGTAAATAGGAGTTATCTTCTCCTTCTGAATCCCCCTCAGAACAGATATCTTCCTCTCGATTACAATCCGAAATGCATGGAGGGGGGCTGCCTTTGCGCCTACCATGGAGCGATGTCTGCATGAAATTATATTGCCATTTAAGGCTCGTCTCTTTTGCTCTACATGTTTAGTTCCATTGTTTACAATAACTGTCATGCATAGGAATAAAACATAGTGAGATTATGTAAGGAGTGCATGCAGAAATCCAGAGTGATGGTAGCAACCTGTGGATAGACCCAAAACCAATAATAGCAGGAAGATAATGGCTTCAGTTAATAAATACAAATAATGGCTTCTTTACTGTTTGTTTCCCACCCAACATGAAACTCATAGTAGACACCGGAGATTAACCAGAGAGTAGATAGATACTATTGATAGCGGCCCAGATATGTACCCCACAACCATTTAAAAACAAAAGTTTGACCATTAGTTTGGAGCTGACTCAGAGTCTAATTAGTGAACAGGACGATAAAGTAGCATGTAATATTAAGCGATGCATAACATAAGCAGACACGAAAGAGTGCGACCTCTCTTGCAGACCCGTGTAGTCCTCGAGGTCATCTGCTCGGGTGATGATGGTAATGCAGCTTTCATGGCTGCCAGCAACGGGGAAGAAGATCTGATGCGGCGAAAGACAGTCTGGAGGCCGGATCCCTGCTCTGGTGGACCCTTCTGTCATTGGAGCAGCTGAGCTAGGGTGGACGATGGCGCAACTGGACCGGGACAAACCACACAAGGTTTTCTTTGACAGCTATCTGTAAGAGAAGAAATTTCGTAAGGGCTCGTTTGAATTGGAGGATTCCAACAATGCAGGGATAGGAAATAGACAGGAATATGATAGGAATGCACGTGCAAAACAGAGAATTTAAAAACACATGATTTCTGCCAATCTGGGTCTTTGATTCACAACAATTGGAAGATCACATGATTCCAAGAAGCATGGTGATATTAAGTCAAACCACAAGAAAATGTACGGTTATAGTGCTATTATGCTACTATCTCTTAGTCTTGTGCTTCATGAATAGGAATTTGAAAAGGAGGACAAGTAAAAATTAAAATTCCTACATTTTTTCTTTCAAGGAGACACTAAAGGAACAAATCCGTGTGCTCAGTGGACAATATATATATAACATGTAGAGTAAAAAAGAGATGCAACAAGTGTACAACCTCTTTGGCGAAGCCATGTCGATCTCAGCGTGATTGGGTTGGCCGGTGAGGATGCTCCGGCTGACTTTGCTATCGGAGGAGGGGAAGAAGATCTTAGGCGTCTAGAGATGGAGCCCTAGGTACTTCTCCGCTGTGATGGAGGGTTTCGTCGTTGGAGAAGATCCGGTGAGTTGTACTACGCCGAGGCTAAAGCAGGACAAGAGAGACAACGAACAATGTTAACCTGAGTGGAATTCTAATAGCATCTCCAATACATGACGTAAAATACATAACCACAAAGTGCTACATGTAAAATACATTAGCCGCTCATCTCTGAACTTAACTGTCAAAACTGAACCTAACTGTCGAAACTGAACCTAACTGTCCAAACTGAATTTTGCTGTCGAAACTGAACGCACTAGCAAGGTGAGGCTACACGTTGGTCGACTGACTTTTTCATCTCTGGTCAGTAGATTTTGCAGCCGTTGGATACGAAATCAAGGGCATGCGGTTCATCTTCAACCTCCACCCCCCCTGAGCCGCCAGCCACCACCGGCCAAACAGCAGCCCCCTCCGCCCGCGGCCGGCGGTGCGCCGCCCCGCCTGCCCCGAAAACACTCCCCACCGCCGGTCCGCCGCCGCCCCGGCCATCCCTCTAGCCCCCCCCCCCCCGTGCCGAGCTTTTTTCTCCGGCGATCCCCACGCCACCGCCCCGCCAACGCCCCGCCATCACCGGCGACCACCGCCCCCATCCTGAACCCTAAGATAGATAGTGGGGTACCTCTCCGGCGAGCCCCCTTCCCGCTGCGGCTGGTTCTTCCTTCACCCCGGCGAGCCCACCCCTTGGAAATCGACTGACCCAAAAGTCGATTCAGTCGACTGAAGTGTAGCCAAATCGGAGCAGCATTGCAAGCAAGAGCAAGAGCGAGAGCAACAGCGCGAGCAAGAGCAATAGCAAGAGCAGACCAGGCAGGGGACCGGGAGCAAGAGCAAAGCAGCAGCACGAGCGAGAGCTAAAGCAGCAGCAGCTCCTACTGATGTGGACGTCGCAACCGAGGGAGCGACGCCGTGGAGGAAGTGGCCGGCGATGCCGCCATGGATGGAGTCGCGCCGTGTCGGCTCGGGACCGAGCGCCGGCAGCACCGTGAGATCGAATCAAGAAGAAAATGCGGCGATTAGGGTACAACCCCTTTGGTGGCGCCGATTAGGCCGCAGCTTCATCCGAGGAAACAGTGATGTTGATGCTCTTTCGGTGGTGCAGGTGAAGACGGCGGTGTGGGAATGGAGGTGGCGCGAAAGACGGCGGTGTGGGAACGGAGACGGCGGTATATACTACCGCTTCAATATGAACTAAATTTGAATAAGATCTACAGTAATGATTGTTGTGAAGTCAAAGCATTTGAATTCGTTTCTCTGTTTTAATAAGATCTACAAACATCATTATTGTCAAGTTAAACCATCGTTTGTGTATTATCTTCACAGCACACCACATGATCAGTAACGAGTTACATATGAACTATGTGTACTATATGAACTTGAACTAGATTTTTTGAATCCACTTTATTTTGATTTCAAATCACATTACATTTCTAGCTCTAACCAGATCTTCATAATCTAAACCATGTCTCATATGTATAATGTGTTTATCACATTATGTATGGTGCCCCGCCCCCTACGCCTACAAGTATTTAGATGTGAGTTGCAAACACCACACATTACCACAAATTCAAATAAAATGTGAGAATGTTCGATATATAGTATTGTTTAGATTGCTCGATATTTAGTTGTAAGCTGCAAACGCCGCACATCATCACAAATTCAAATAAAATGTGAGATTGTTTGATGTATAGTATGGTTTAGATTGTTCGGCATTTAGCTGTGAGTTGCAAACGCCATGCATTATCACATTATGGTATAACATGTGCACAGCACGTGTATCACCGCTATATTCATGCATGCAATGTTTAAAACACTATGATCTCCTATTCAAATATATGAATCCGCTTTCATATCAAATTATGATCGTTGTTAGTCTCTTACACCCACATAGTCCTCTAACCTTTGTAGCTACCACTAACTTTCTCTCGTGCATGCACACGCCCTCCTTTCCCTCCCCCTCCCTCGGCATTCTATCCACCGGGCACATTCATTTTTTCCTTTAGGTCGTTCTCCCAGAGTCTCCACAACTCCTTTCCGACACACACCGATCGATAAACCTCTCCAGCGATGCCTGCCTACAGCATACACACACAGCTTCAATCTCCTCCTTTATGTGTCCTTGCCTCGTGTCTCTCATATGGTCAGACACACGTGTAAACTCTCACCCCTCTTTTAATCGATCTCACAACCGCACACTCCTCCCCCTATCCAGCTAGTAGTTGGGCCTCTCGCACCACCTCCTAGCTCCATTCTCTCTGTCTATCCGTCTCGCTGGGCCTTATTTGCCTCTAACAAATGGACGTACACCGACCGATCTCTCGCTATACATATAGCCAGCTAGGTCCTTATAACTCGTTTTTACCCACACATCGATCGATCTACCTCATTAGTTGTGTCTCTCCCTTCCTCCGACAAACAACAATTGATCTACCGATCTAGTTAGGTTTGCTTACCAAACACATGGTTCCCCTTCATCATCCATGGATGCGTCCCGACAGATCTATCACGCACAGGCACACACAGAAACACATCCCCACTCTTATTGATAACATTGCAGTTCCACCCTCAGTTTGTCTAGTAGGCCTCTCCCAACATCTCCGAGAAGCAACTCCATCACCCATCCAGCACTCTACCCCTCTCCCTCCCTCTCTCTCTCTGTCCCATCATATTTCCCGTCCTTCAGTTATGTATGGATGTCGACCGATCTCCCTCATGACATAGCTGGGTCTCTCCTTCTCAACACATATACGAGTCGTTCTACCTCTATAGTTAGGCCTCTGCCTACCCCTCCCCCACCCCTCCCCCACACACACCGATACATCAAGCGCTCTAGTCATGTCTCCCTGCCACACACAAACTTGACATGTGCCCTCTAACGTTCCGGTAGGCCAGTCGCCCTATATCTTTGACTTGCACACACACACGCAATTTCGATGGCTCTCTTCATCGATCTCGCACCCACCCGTACTTGATCCTCTCTTCGACTCTATCGATAGCTATGACCCCTCCCTCTCTTCTCGTGGATTGCCCGACCCTCTATGTATGATATGGATAGGCCTCCATTTCACACACATTGCATGCAAAATTTTGTTTGAGATGTCATCGACACATATTCCCACAAATAATTCACGAAATCAACCCCCACCCCACCCCCACCCCCACCACAAAACAAAAAACACTCACGAACGCGGTTTGTATCTCTCACACACACCCACGTAGGTGGGGGACGTGCACGAAGAGAAGAGGTGCATGCACGGCGCACGTACTCCCGTCTCTTTCCCAACCACACCCGCGCGGGTACACGGTGGAGCTCATTTCTGTACGAAAAAGGCAGCCCACGTGGTAATTTGGCACGTGTACTGGTTGTCCACTTGGTGGAGGGAGGATCGTCTACCACGGGTGAACAAACAAATTGCGACTTGACGCGTTATGTTAAATTAAAAAAAGAGGCAAACCATGTGGGGCCTACCTTAGAGGCAAGGCTCTATACACTGGAGTACTTTTGATGTGTCCCGTCAACTCGCAGAACGAGGAGAAGCTTGCTTAGTACGCCGTCTCCCCCGCCCACGGGCGCGGTGGCTCGCAGGATGAGGTGAAGCTTGCTCCTCCCTCGCCCATGCGCGCGGTGGCTCGCAGGACGAGGAGAAAAATTTACTACTCCCTCCGTTTACTCCTCGTCCCTACTACCTTGGTTATAGAGATTATATCATATTGTTTGGAATATATATGTCCTTAGTAGATTTCAATATGAACTACTAGTACATACTCCAAACACTGATGTATATAGACGTATTTTAGAGTGTACATTCACTCATTTTGCTCCGTATGTAGTAGCACTCTCCCTCGCCCCTCGACCCTCGCCCACGTGGTGGACGTGCAGCAATTCATTCGGTCTCATATAGCCAGAACGATATATACTGCACTACCATTATTGCTCGACTTCCCGAAGAGGCGAAGAGCCAATCGCAAGGTTAATATTTTGGAGATGCCAAGCGCAAGGTTATAGGAGAACGAGTAGTAGGTGCCGCGTCATTTATAAATAATTTTTTTCTTCAGTGGCACGTACGCAATATGATAGGTTCATATGGAGAGAAAAGGAAACCGCTCCACTATATACATAGTCAGGACGGGCCAGCCTACACGGTTGCTTGCTGGGGTTGCTCTCTTCACACTCTCTCGCACAAAACGACTGTGGCCACATCTCTAACATCCCGGCGGATCACGTCCGCTTGGGGAAGGGGTGGATGCTTAGTGTAGATGCGGTGTCCGTCGCCGACGGCGAAAACCCACTGTCGGCACGTCCCGATCAGGGGTCCCCGCCGTTCTCTCTCACAAAGCCGGTGAGGTTGCCTTCGTCCCTTGCTCACTGCCGCGACGTGGGCAGTTGCCGCCTCCCGCCGCCCTCCTCAAGGTCGAGCTACGTCCCTCAGGTACAACTCCCTTTACAGCCGGCTTGCACCACTGCTCCAGCTGCCCACATCACTCCCTGTGGATATTTCTCTACTTCTTTGCCCCGCACATACCTGATACCTCTACTGGCTTCTACGTACTGTATTTGTGATGAGTTTATGTCTCATCAACTAGTCCTAGTAATCTTATTCTAATCACGCTTCTTCAATTTCTTTGCCACAGGGATGCTCATCTCGATTTTGGTGAAACTGCACAAAATGATCCGATGGTCAAAAGGTTGCAAACTTCATTTATTAGGAAGCTCGAACGTTGCCAGCAAATTGAAGCCTGGTCAGGGTTCACGGTTCAAGGGCTAGGGACTGCATGGATCGTTTTTTTCTTTAGCTGCCTCTGTTCCAAAATAAGTGTCAACTTTAGTAGTAGTACAACTTTGTACTAAAGTTTGCACAAAGTTGAGACACTTATTTTGGAACGGAGGGAGTACATATTTGCTATGATCTGTCAATCATTGAGATGCAATAGCATGCATGTTAGTCTCCTTTGTATTTGATGAAATGTTGCAACGGGCAACCTTGGACGCAAGATACATGTAACAGGAGCTGGAAGCTTCATAGCATTGTACAAATTTATCTCGCTGATAAATTACAGTACGTACTAGTACTATACTAGTACTTCCTCCGTTCCTAAATATAAGTCTTTGTAGAGATTTCACCATTAACCACATGCGGATGTATATAGATGCATTTTAAGTGTAGATTCATTCATTTTGTTCCGTATGTAGTTCACCTAGTGGAATCTCTACAAAGACTTATCTACTAGTAATAGCTAGCCCCCACTACTAGGAATTCTCTATCCTCTCCTTGAGCCACATCATCAAAATTGACGTAGCCGTTAGATGAAGTAAATCAGTCATAATAGCCGTCTGATCTAGACGTTGAGAGGCTCAGCACTAAGCCACATGCAAGCATGCAGAAATACCGTGGCACATGCATGTGAGTGGGTTTTAAATCACATCAACATGTCTGCATGCAAGCATGCACCGGTAGCATGCATGTAAGTGAGCTTTTAAGTCCCATTAACATGTCAAAAAGAAAAATATAATCCCATTATGCAGTAGGAGTTGGCTGATCTTTTTTCCTTATGTGGGATGATCTAAATGATGATGGGAGTTTATTTAGTTTGGCTACCACATTTGTCATGCGGTTATAGATTTTTTTTAGTTCTATGAAATCGATAATTTTGCGCAGAGAGATATACCGCTGTTCCGCGGCAACGAGCGGGGACTCATCTAGTAATATTTAGGAACGGAGGGAGTACTATGTAAAGAGTTAGGTGTCGCACGGTGATAGTGTGAGGTGGGCCATGTAATCACTGAGCCTGCGTGTTTTCACTGCTCTTGCACTCCTCCGCTGTAAGAATGGAGAAAATTGTAATCTACTACCTCCTTTCGCCGAAAGCGTGGGACATCCAGCAGTCCTACCACCTCAGTAATAAAGACCAATGAGCCGTCAAATCACATAGACCCAGCAGTAAGTTGGACGGACGAAGCAACCATCACTCTTGCGCCAGTGAGAGGTCGCGTCCGCTCTGCCCGGGCATGAATGCGGCACCGATTCTTTGGAGCGGCGCTGACCGTTTCGGGCGGGAAGCGCGCGCGGGCGGTGGAGGGGCTTTGGGTGGGCCAGGCTGGTCAGGAGCGGGCGTGGCAGCTGTCCGCATGTCCCTACCGGACACGCCCGGAAACGAGAGGATGCACCGACTCTCGCGGCTAAAATCGTACACTACACACCATATCTCTGTAGGAGTAGGTCGATCTGTCGCACTCTCTAACACACACATGCTGTTAAACACACACACGCACACGCACGCACCTTGGTCCCGTTGCACCTTCTAACGTGACTTATTACACCTAGACGGAGGGAGTAGTAAGTATACGAGATACGGTGGCACACTGACTTAAGTCGAATACAAGTGCCCAAAATTTGTGTGCATGTTATAATAAGGATTCACTTAAAATAGTACGTGAGCGAACAGAGGGATCAATTGGACAGTGTTCCCGAGCAGTAGCGAGATGTGTGAGGTAGTAAGATACACCGCTGGCGCTTTTAATTTTTCTTATTAATTTGTTTGTTTCACCCTCTGACTGGTGGGACCCAACGTACTACGTGGAGAGAGGTAAGGTGACTAAGGCTGCATTATTTCTGCACCACTGTGGATAGTCTTACCACCAAAGCCACATGACACGATTATGATTGAAATCCTAATGACTCCCACACACACACACAAAAAACACGGCATGCCTGTCACACGAATGCAGGAATGTATAAAAGGTTATTTTCCTCTCGTTGAACATAACGGGAGGGTTGTGTAGCTGGTTAGCCTGTTCGCTCATCAAACTTGAGGTCTCGGGTTCGATAACTACACTTGAGCATAATTTTTGCCAGGAGGATTCTTTGACTGGTCAAAATGTTTTCTAGGGTTTGCACGCTTCACACTCTCTCTCCAGTATATATATACACGCTGGAGCCTCAGCGCTTGTAGTTGCTCTCTTCACACTCTCTCGCCCTCTCCCGCTGGATCCTCAGCGCTTGTAGTTGCTCTCTTCACACTCTCTCGCCCTCTCCAGATCTAAACAAGACTTCGTTGGCCTCTCTCTCCCCTCACTGCTGCTCAAAGAGCCGGCAGGATCCGTCCGCCGGGAAGGGAAGG
This sequence comes from Triticum aestivum, assembly GCF_018294505.1. Classification (NCBI taxonomy): domain Eukaryota; kingdom Viridiplantae; phylum Streptophyta; class Magnoliopsida; order Poales; family Poaceae; genus Triticum; species Triticum aestivum. The sequence goes on along the minus strand of NC_057801.1, from coordinate 278,661,120 downwards.
AGGCTTAACGCTGTCGCCGTCGGCGAGGGAGGGAATCCACTACCGGCGCTGCTGTTCACTTTCCACCCAGCGGCGGCGCGGGAGGGCCTCCGACCCTTCTTCTTCGCCGCCGTCCCGTCGCCCACCGAACCACGCCCCAAGAACCTTAAGGTATATTTTACTTACTCCACATGCATTGCTCTAGCTGCATGTATACCATGAATCTAGGACGTGGTTCAAAGAGGAAAGGAGTGGGGGAAAGTAGTGGGAAAAGTTGTATATAGCATGAATCTAGGACGTGGTTCAAAGAGGAAATGAAGGGGGAAAGTTGTATAGCATGAATCTAGGACGTGGTTCAAAGAGGAAAGGAATGGGGGAAAGTAGTGGGGAAAGTTGTATCGCATAAATCTAGGACGTGGTTCAAAGAGGAAAGGAAGGGGCGAAAGTACTAGTTCAAAAAGGAAAGGAAGGGACAAGGCTGTAGAGTTTGAGCAGGACTAGATTTGCTGCGCTCACATAGGGAAAGGTGTCTAAAGATAACAAAACTGGGACCAACACAAATATGCTCCTTGGTTGTTTGTTCTTTGTTGCAACAGACTGTGCATGACCACAGTACATCGGTAGATGCACATGGTGCTGGTGCGTCCACTGTCCCGTGCAACTCATTAGCTGTTGTTAATCTATGGCCCTGTTTGGTTAAAAACTCCCTAGTCCCTACCTGCTTGGTTCCAGGGACTAAACATGGACTAGAGGTTATTAAATGACATGATAAAAGACCATGTTACCCCTAGTAATGAACTAATAGAAACAAGGTGCGATGCGTGGCAGGGGCAACTGTTGGAAAAAGTCCCAAAAAGACTCCCTCGGGGTCTTCTTTCTTTAGTCCCAAATGCCCACTTTTAGTCCCGAAAAGTCCCTCCTGTTTGGTTTAGATGTGACTGACACGGAGTTTTTTTAGTCCCTACACCAAAATGTCCCTGTAAACAAACACCCTCTAATAATGCCGCTGGAAAATTGATGCAATGCCACAGTTAAAAGCAAATTACATGTTTAACGAATTTTATTGTTAATATAATCTCTATGTTAATATTAATCAATGCCACCGTTTGAGAAATGCTACTGTCTTGCTTTCTTTCCCATTTAGATAAGGTAGATGCTTCTTTTTGTTGGCTTCTGTGTCATCCACCGTTATTGACCACTAATTGTTTCCTTTGCACCTCTGTGTAAACAGGGTTATCTACTTCACCTCGTTGCCATTGTGACCTTTTGTTGCACTGCACAAAACACTTTTGTTTTAAGAGTGTTTTGTGCAGTTCAACCAAAATGTCACACCGACAACGTTGCTTGATTGCTTGATCTTAGTGGAACTGCACAAGAGGAGATCTTACTTCCTATCCGTTAAGGCGAATTTGGTTCAGATCTTCTTCTTGTGAGTTGTTTGAATTCCGCATCATGAGAGGTCAGTACTAGCCTTCTTTCACATGATTCTGCAGTGTGCTTTCATATGTTGTGCTACTTGTACGATAATGTTGCTTGATTTTAGTGAACTGCACAAATGGAGACAAGACTTCCAATCTGTATGTGCACCGTAATATCCCATTGAGGTAAGATAAGGATATTTCACAACTGCTGGCCTGTATTTTGCCACTTTCATCAGAAAATTAAGTTTAGTACTATACTTGTGCTCCCTAATTGACATGCCAAATCTTACATTGAAGGCGAAGCTTGTCTGTTATTGAACCAAGTGATGACGGGGAAGAACAAGCGGAAGAAAAACAAAAATCAACTCCCGGTGCTGTAATGAAGCACTGGAACTGTGATGACACAAGTAATGATATAGTTTTGCATCTTAATTTATTGCTATGGCTGGAACGAGCAATTGTTTTGCCACTGATTTGATGCCATACGTAATTATCTCTACTTGTGCAAACAGGGATCTTCTTTGAAGATACCATATATTTTAGTGGAACTGCACAAGAAGATGTTGGAAACATTAAACTAATCGAGGAGTATATAGTAAGCATGGCCACCCCCGTAGATAGCAACAGATGGTTCCCGAGAAGTGCTTCATCTGTATGCTCTACACAATCAGCCTCCTGACAAAGGTTGGTACTCGCCCACTGATTTCATCCATATGATTGAGCTTTGTCATCTCTATTGGTGTTGTGCTACTGTTTAGATACTGTCATGAAAAAGTGGTATTGTCCTTGGGAAGTGCTTCATCTGTGCTGTTTTAAATATTTCCTTTCCTTTTTTTCGAGCAAACATGGATGCTAGCATTTAGTAGTCCTCTTGTCTTTGCACAACAGGATCATCTTCCTCTGAAGAAGAATATGGAGTACGTGAAGTGACTAGTTCCGATTATGCCAGGATGAAGAAGCACTGTCTATCTTCTCATCAGAAGGAGCAGTTGAAGGATGGTTACATTACTCCCCACAAGACCAAACTAACTTCAGCTCAGAAGGACTGACAAATCTCCATTTTTTTGCTGTGATGCGCGAGTACAATGTTGTTCTAGGATTCTTTCTGGTGAGTTCCATTTTTCTAAAAGTGTGCTCTACATGGACCATGTATGTGCCTGTTGAAACTGTCAATTCATAGTACAGTTTGCTTTATACTAATCACTTTTTTGTATTTGTGCAAACAGGGGTGCTCAGCTTGATTTCAACGGGAACTGCACAAAATGTTCATGAATACATCGAATCATTCATTTCCACCACAAGAAAGGAGGTGCCCATAAGTTCAAGGCGTTGCAACATATAAGGGCGAAATCATACAAGCTACGCGCGAATTTGGTTGATTTTGGTGGAACTGCACAAAAAGAACAGCTGGTTTATTTAGCACGAGTTGCCATGTCAATGTCCGAACTGATGGCAAACCCTGCCCATTCCACAATCGTAGGCATTTGATATTTTGGAATGGGACAACCTTGTCAAATTTTGCTCATTGATTTTAGCAAGATATGCGTTTGATATTTTCGAATGGGACGCCCTTTGCTGTCAGCAGCGGCGATCAATTTTTTCTTTATTCTTTAGTTGTGAAGTAAATATTGCCTCTGACATGTGAGTCGCTGAGATGCATAATCATCGATTGTTTTGAATGTTCTCTATGAATTGCCAGGCCTGTGTGTTTGATTGCAATGTACAGAAACGCTAAAAAGCTGCTCAAACTCTTTGTACTCCTTCTGTTCCTTTTTACTTCGCACATTGTGAAAGTGCATACTTTTTTGTATAAGATTGGTCAAAGTAGAGATACTTTGACTGCAGACAAAACTTGTATGCAGACTAGAAAGGACCGGAGGGAGTACATGTGAAACTGCTGCAAACGTGGTGATCACCCTGGGAATAATGCTAGTACGTATTGTTTTGCATGTTCATCCAATGCCAGTGATACAGGAATTCGAACTAATTGAAATAAATTCATTCATACATGGTCGGATTTCATATAAACATGCTGGATTTCATTACATTTCATACATTCTTCAACTAAAAAGGGGTGTTTGTGGCTGCATGCATCTCCCAGATGCAGAGGCCGGGGGTCATCCTCCTTTTCGAAAAAAACTAAAAAGGGGTGCGCTGGAGGTATAATTAATTAACCGAAGCTACCCGCCTGTGTCCCGCTGAGCCGAACAGAAGCTTCAATGACTTATCTGCAGGTGCAGTTGCGTAACTGACATGTGGCCTGTTGGGCCCACGTGTCAGTCAGCCAACTGCATCAGCAGTTAAGTAGAAGCAGCGTTCTTCTCCAGCGCAACTCTCCGACTCCACGTCGCCGCCAAGAAGCTAACCGGCCGTCAATGGTCAACCCGCCTAGCTTGGCTTCAACCGCAGGGTAGCAGCAGTGGCCTTACTTGGACCCGAGCAGCGGCGACCTACTGTGTTCTACTCTTCCTCGTTTTCTGTGTGGCGCGGCCTCGTTGGCAGCGGGGCGGGGCCTCAGCGGAGCCGGTGATGCCTCTATCTCGTTGCCGGCGGGCGGCGCCTAAGCGGATCGGTGGAAATCCTCCCCCACGTTGCCGGCATGGTGGGGCCTCGGTTGAGCCGGCGATGTCCTCTGCCTCGTTGTTGGCGGGGCGGGGCCTCAGCGGAGCTGGCGGTGTCCTCTGCCTCGTTGTTGGCGCCGCAGGGCCTCGGCCGAGCCCGCGGTGTCCTCTGCCTTGTTGTTGGCGCCGCGGGGCGTTGGCGGAGCAGGGCGTCGTCGACGCCAGCGGAGCGGGGACTCGTTGGAGCCGGCATTGTCCTCTGCCTCATCCTCGATCTCGCCAAACAGCGCCTCCCCCACTTCATCGCCCTCTTTGCTAGCCTCTTTGTAGGCGGCCGCAGCCTCCGCCACCCGCATGCGTTACCGCCAGCGCTCGAGGCGGCCCTTACGGGCGGAGGGTATGAGTCGAACAGCGCCTCTTGCTCCGCCCGCTCCGTGGCGATCTGCTCCTCCGCCTGCAGGTGCTCCTGGAGGAGATGATGGTTGTAGGCGGCGTCGGCCTGCGCCTCCCGGAACTGCTCCTCACGTATCTGCCTCACCCTGTCCACATATTGGGCACGGGCCTCGCCAATGGTCATGGTGCAATGCACCAGCGAGGATGGCGCGGAGGAGGGGGTTGGCGCCGAATCATTGACTACCATGTTCTCCATTGGGACGTCGTCGTCCTCCAGCTACCTGCCGGCCAGCCGGTCAGCAGCAATGGATGCTATCTCCTTGTGGCCCGTCGTCCGCCCGTCTTGAAGAGCGCTGGAGCACGAGGAATCCATGGTGGGTAGTAGTGGTGTGGACAGGAGGAAGGCAACGGATGCGGATGACTGCGGCTATGGCCGGCGCAGCAGTTTATATAGCAATGGTGTGCGGGCGGAGGGACGGACGTGTGACGCCGGAGTAGCCGCCTCGGCAATCGTGTATCATTAATGTGTGCGGTAGATGGACGGACGGACGGCACTTGTGTCGTTTGAAGGAGGAGCAATCGCCTGCACCGGGAAGCGGGGTGGCCGGCACTGACTATTTCGGGCGGAAAGCGCACGCGGGCGAGGAGATCACTTTACTTGGATAGGATGACAATGGGGACCCACCAGGTCCATGCCTCACGTACACAAGTGCCTCCTTATTATATATATATATATAAATCTATAATTTATTTTGCTTCCTCCTGGTTTCCTGACATCACGGTCCCACACCGTTGTCTACCTATGTACTCCCTCCTTTCCAGTTTATAGGGCTTATCTCAAAATTTTAGTTTTTCCATTTTATAAGGCTCAATTTGGTTGTTTTCCATCACATGTTCAGATTCCAAGGTGCATTAAATCATTGCATGCAAGTATTAAGAGAAAATTGACCAATGCATGTATTTTATGCATGCATGCATTGCAATTAATGCATTGACAAACATAATTTTTTGAGGATAACAAGAGCATTAATTAGGTGCTTTTTGCAAAACTAGAAAAAGTATTCCACCACTCGCCATCTACCTTGATTGGTGAGATTTTTGAGTTGAGCATTATAAACCAGAAAGGAGGGAGTAGTCAATAAACGAGAAAATTGCACAAGAAGCGGCCGACAGCTGGGACCAAGCAGCTCGAGCAGTATTTGTGTTTTTGAGGTGTGAGCACTACAGAGTTTTTTAATGTTTACCCCAGATATTAATTTTTCTCCTCTGAACAACAACGAAAACATCGCTGTAGGTATTAACTGGGCGGGCTGTGGCTCATCTAGCCCAGGCCAGATATCCAGCCCAGATATTAATTTTTTTCAAGCTGAAAATGGCTAGCCCAGCTATACTTTTTTTAGGAATACCCAGGCAAGGTCAAGTTGTTATTCTCCGCCCCGCTGGGCTGCAAATCTTTCCTAGGAGGGATGCATTAGGCTTAACAAGAAAATGGGCTTTAAGAAATAATAAATGGGATGTAATTATAAAAACTGGGTAGTAACTATAAAAAATGCACCAAACAGTGATTACTTTATAAAATATTATTTTTGGAATATTGAAAATTTTAATTTCATTAATTGTTGCGAGCGGAATGTTTCGTTGGATTTTTACGCAATATAAATTTATATTGAAATTGTATTTAATCTGACTAAAATTTCGGGATAAAAATATTCGGATCCAATCAAAATGTGGGAAATTTTATTGAATTCTGTTTTGAACGGTTGGTTGAAATGGGCTGTACTTTTAACAAACTGTAAATGGGCTGTAGTAAATTCCATTAGAATTCAAAAATGGGCTACACATTCTTACAAATCTCAAATGGGCTATAAGTTCTCTGCCACACACTTCTGGCCTTACTAAGTTGACGCGTCCCCAAAAAATAACAGAGTTGACGGATATGCAAGGCTTTGTCAACTTGTAGTCAACACACGGTTCTAGCAGCAGTGGCCGTTGGATGTCCATCCAACGGATGTCGTGCTTCTTCTTCAATCTCGGATATTCTAGCTTCACCCGCCCAAAAAATGATTCATTCCCCTGACATCTGGGGTGCACCATTTCGGAAGCTGACCTGTGGGCCTACTAAGTTGACGTACCAAGGGCTTTGTCAACTTAGTCAATATAAATGATTCTAGCTGCAGTGACCGTACGATGTCCATCCAACGGTCGTCGTGCTTCTTCAACCTCTGGTCTTCTTGCTCCAGCCGCCCAAAGTAGCGCCGGTCGTGCTGCCTGCTCCTGCCTCCCGTGGTCGGCTGTGCTGCCGCGGAGGCCTCACCGCCCCCTACTACTCCCACCGCTGGCCACGCCATCCCTCCACTCACCCACTGACCCCTGTTATTCTGTGGCGACGGCAACGTAGCCGAACCAGTGAACCCTCGTACTCCTCTCCGCGTGTGCATCCACTGCCGCGTCTTCCTCGGCTCCACGTCGTCCCCTTCCTAGGCCTCACCGACGTCCACCGCCGTGGTGCTCTCGGCGGGGCATGGTCAACGTGGTCAAGGAACGACTTCCATCGGACGTGGACTATACATGGAGAGGCTGACAGCTGGGTCCACGCCAGCCGCAAGGAAGTGCCTCCTTATTACGCGCAAAATAATTATTCCTCCACCTGACAGCGGGGACCCACCAGACAGGCCACCGTATTTCATGAAAAAAAAATGATTCGCCCCCTGACTGCTGGGACCCACGAGCTACATCTTCGCACGCAAGGAAGTGCGTCCGAATAAAAAACGATTTGCCCCCCTGACTGCTGGGACCCACCAGCTACATCTTCGCACGCAAGGAAGTGCGTCCGAAAAAAACGATTCGCCCCCGACTGCTGGGACCCACCAGCTACACCTTCACACGCAAGGAAGTGCGTCCGGGCAAAAAACGATTCGCCCCCCTGATTGCTGGGACCCAGCAGCTCCACCTTCACACGCAAGGAAGTGCGTCCGGGTAAAAAAATGATTCGCCCCCCTGACTGCTGGGACCCAGCAGCTACACCTTCGCACGCAAGGAAGTGCGTCCGGGCTAAAAAAACGATTCGCCCCCCTGACTGCTGGGACCCACCAGTTACATCTTCGCAGGCGAGGAAGTGCCTGACAGTCGGGACCCACCTGGTCGAAGCGTACGTAGCATTGTCATCCTGGTCGCGAACGTGTACGTACATACTGGTCGATGTAGAGGCGCGCACGCGTCGTAGTAGAGGCGCGCACATGTCGTAGTAGAGGCGCGCACGTAGCATGTACACGTACGTACAGCGGCCAGGGTGCAAGAAAGAAAATACGGTCACGTATGTGTACATACTGGCGGGGTCTCGAACGCCTAGTCGCGCATACCGCAAAAGAGAGGAAACGGACCTCCTACGGTCGAAACGGGGTTCCTGTTGATCGGGAGGGGTGTGGCGTACCAGAAAACGGAGGAAACGGACCTCCTACGGTTGAAACGGGGGTCCTGTTGATCGGGAGGGGTGTGGAGTACCGCAAAACGGACGAAACGGACCTCCTACGGTCGAAACGGGGGTCCTGTTGATCGGGAGGGGTGTGGCGTACCGCAAAACGGACGAAACGGACTTGTGTTGGAGCGCTACAGTCGAAATGGGGGGAGGGATGTGGCGTACCGCAAAATGGGACTCCACGAGATATTGTTCATCTCCACCGTCGACCTCCTCCAGCCTCCACGGGCTCCTGTTCATCCAGCCTCCACCGCGCACTACTCCACCGGCTACTGTTCAACCACCCCTCCACGGGCACCCCACCACCGTCTACTGTTCATCCAGCCCTCCACACCACGGGGTCCTGTTCAACCACCCCTCGACGGCCACCCCCCCCCCACCGTCTACTATTCATCCAGCCCTCCACACCACGGGGTCCTGTTCAACCACCCCTCCACGGCCACCCCTCCACCGTCTACTGTTCATCTAGCCCTCCACACCACGGGTTCCTGTTCATCCAGAGGCAACGCCACCACTCACTGTTCATCCAACCCCCCCCCCCCGCAACACTCACTGTTCATCCAATCGATCGGCTTTAGTTAGCAGCAGTAGCGAAGGAATCGCTCCATCGGGTTCAGTTAACAGCCATCGATCGATCGCTCGGGTTCAGTAACGCGTAGCCTACAGTACAATTGCTCGGGTTTAGTTAGAGCCCAACGCCTCGCTCGGCTTTAGTTAGAGCCAATGCCTCGCACAAACAGGCGCGTACGTACGAGAGAAACGCGCATCGCTCGGCCCCTGACCTCCCACCATAACCGGCAACTCCCCAAAATTTTCCTCCCCCTCGCTTCTACCACGGTTTTTTCCGTCATGGACGACCCGAAGAATGTCATGCAGCTGCGTCTCCGGCCCGCCCAGGACAAAAATCCCATTTTATGTCATGATTTTTTGTCATAAAAGTAGGAGCCCACCACATCTATGATGATATCGGGTTTTGTCACAATTATCGTCATAGAAGTGTCATATGTATGACAGAAAAAAATTTCGTTCGGCCCAAAATGTCACGGATGTGTCTTTTTTTTGTAGTGGAAGGCGGCGACCGAACCTTTACAAACAAGGTTGGGGCTATCTCCACAACTTAATTGGAGGCTCCCAACGACACCATGAAGCTTCACCACAATGGACTATGGCTCCGTGGTGACCTCAACCGTTTAGGGTGCTCAAACACCCATGAGTAACAAGATCCGCTAGGGATTAGTGGGGGAATCAAATTTCTCTTGGTGGAAGTGTAGATCGGGGCCTTCTCAACCTATCCTGAGCAAATCAACAAGTTTGATTGGCTATGGAGCGAGATCGGGCAAAAATGGAGCTTGGAGCAACAATGGAGCATTTTGGGGGAAGAGGTAGGTCAACTTTGGGGAAGAAGACCCCCTTATATAGTGGGGGGAACAATCCAACCGTTACCCCCCAAAGCTGCCCCGCAGAGAGCGGTACTACCACTGGGGTGGGCGGTACTACCGCTATGGCCAGTGATACGTCCATTTTGCATCATGCTTTTATATCAATATTTATTGCATTATGGGCTGTTATTTCACGTTATGTCACAATACATATGGCTATTCTCTCTTATTTTACAAGGTTTACATGAAGAGGGAGAATGCCGGCAGCTGGAATTCTAGGCTGCAAAAGGAGCAAATATTGGAGACCTATTCTACGCAACACCAGAAGTCCTGAAACTCCATGGAATATCTTAAAATAAATAAAGAAAATCATCGCCAAAGATGAAGGCCAGGGGGCCACACCCTGCTCACGAGGGTGGGGGGCGCGCCCCCTACCTCGTGGGCCCCCTGGTGGCTCTCCGACGCCCATCTTCTCCTATATGAAGTCTGTCGATGAGAAAAAAATACAAGGTAACCTTTCGGGACGAGACTCCGCCGCCACGAGGCGGAACCTTGGCGGAACCAATCTAGGGCTCCGGTAGAGCTGTTCTGCCGGGGACACTTCCCTTCGGTAGGGGGAAATCATCACCATCGTCATCACCAACGCTCCTCTCATCGGGAGAGGGCAATCTCCATCAACATCTTCACCAGCACCATCTCATCTCCAAACCCTAGTTCATCTCTTGTATCCAATTCTTGTCTCCAAGTCCGGGATTGGTGCTAGTAGGTTGCTAGTAGTGTTGATTACTCCTTGTAGTTGATGCTAGTTGGTTTATTTGGTGGAAGATCATATGTTCAGATCCTTTATGCATATTATTACCCCTCTGATTATGAACATGAATATGCTTTGTGAGTAATTATGTTTGTTCCTGAGGACAAGGGAGAAGTCTTGCTATTAGTAGTCATGTGAATTTGGTATTCATTCGATATTTTGATAAGATGTATGTTGTCTAGCCTCTAGTGGTGTTATGTGTACGTAGACTACATAACACTTCACCATTATTTGGGCCTAGAGGAAGGCATTGGGAAGTAATAAGTAGATGATGGGTTGCTAGAGTGACAGAAGCTTAAACCCTAGTTTATGCGTTGCTTCATAAGGGGCTGATTTGGATCCATATGTTTCATGCTATGGTTAGGCTTACTTTAATACTTTTGTTGTAGTTGAGGATGCTTGCAATAGAGGTTAATCATAAGTGGGATGCTTGTTCAAGTAAGAACAGCACCCAAGCACCGGTCCACCCACATATCAAATTATCAAAGTACCGAACGCGAATCATATGAGCGTGATGAAAACTAGCTTGACGATATTCCCATGTGTCCTCGGGAGCGTTTTTCCTATTATAAGAGTTTGTCCAGGCTTGTCCTTTGTTACAAAAAGGATTGGGCCACCTTGCTGCACTTTATTTACTTTTGTTACTTGTTGCTCGTTACAATTTATCTTATCACAAAACTATATGTTACCACTTATTTCAGTACTTGCAGAGAATACCTTGCTGAAAACCGCTTATCATTTCCTTATGCTCCTCGTTGGGTTCGACACTCTTACTTATGGAAAGGACTATGATAGATCCCCTATACTTGTGGGTCATCAAGACTCTTTTCTAGCGATGTTGCCGGGGAGTGTAGCGCCTTTGGTAGGTGGAATTTGGTAAGGAAAAATTTATATAGTGTGCTGAAATTTTCTGTCACTTGTTACTATGGAAAGTAATTCTCTGAGGGGCTTGTTCGGGGTATCTTCACCCCGTCCAGTAGAGCAAAGAGTTGCTACTCAACCTACTAAACCTATTGAAAATGAAACTCCTTTTGAAATTCCTTCGGGTATGATGGAAAAACTGCTAGCTAATACTTTTACAGGAGATGGAACAAAGCATCCTGATGAACATCTACTCTATGTGGATGAAGTTTCTGGACTATTTAAGCTTGCAGGTATACCCGATGATGTTGTTAAGAAGAAGGCCTTCCCTTTATCTTTGAAGGGAGATGCATTGACATGGTACAGGCTATGTGATGATATGAGATCATGGAACTATAAAAGATTGAAATTGGAATTTCATCAAAAGTATTACCCTATGCATCTTGTTCATCGTGATCGCAATTATATATATAATTTTTGGTCTCGCGAAGGAGAAAGCATCGCTCAAGCTTGGGGGAGTTAAAATCAATGTTATATTCATGCCCCAATCATGAGCTCCCAAGAGAAGTAATTATTTAAAGTTTTTATGCTCGGCTTTTTGATGACAATCGCACCATGCTCGATACTTCTTGTGCTGGCTCTTTTATGATGAAGACTATTGAATTTAAATGGAATTTATTGGATAGAATTAAACGCAACTCTGAAGATTGGGACCTTGACGAAGGTAAGGAGTCAGGTATGACACCTAAGTTTGATTGTGTTAAATCTTTTATGGATACTGATATTTTCCGTAAGTTTAGCACTAAATATGGACTTGACTCTGATATAGTAGCTTCTTTCTGTGAATCTTTTGCTACTTATGTTGATCTCCCCAAGGAGAAGTGGTTTAAATATCATCCTCCCATAGAAGTAAAAGTAGCTGCACCTATTAAAGTTGAAGAAAAGACTGTCACTTATAATGATCCTATTGTTCCCACTTCTTATGTTGAGAAACCACCTTCCCCTGTTAGAATGAAGGATCATGCTAGAGCTTCAACTGTTATTCGTAAAAGCAATATTAGAACTTATACACCCCCTGAGCAAGTCAAAGTAGAACCTAATATTGCTATTGTTAAAGATCTCTTGTCTGATAATATTGATGGGCATGTTATTCAATTCTGTGGTGAAACTGCTAGAATTGCTAAACCTTGTGCTAGAGACAAACATAGACCTGTGGTAGGCGTGCCTGTTATTTCTGTTAAAATAGGAGACCATTGTTATCATGGCTTATGTGATATGGGTGCTAGTGCTAGTGTTATACCTATTACCTTGTATGAAGAAATTAAGCATGAAATTGCACCCGCTGAGTTAGAAGATATTGATGTTACAATTAAACTTGCCAATAGAGATACTATATCTGCAATGGCAATTGTTAGAGATGTTGAAGTCTTGTGTGGAAAAACCAAATATCCCGCTGATTTTCTTGTTCTTGGTTCTCCACAAGATAGCTTTTGTCCCATTATATTTGGTAGACCCTTCTTGAATACTGTTAATGCTAAGATAGACTGCAAAAAGAATGTTGTTACTATTGGCTTGGATGATATGGTTCATGAGTTTAATTTCTCTAAATTTAGTAAACAACATCGTGAGGAAGAATTGCCTAGTAAAGATGAAATTAAGTGTCTTGCTTCTATTGTCGTACCTCATAGCGATCCTTTAGAACACTATTTGCTAGACCATGAAAATGATATGTTCATGAATGAAAGAAGGGAAATAGATGAAGTATTCTTTAAACAGGAACCTATTCTACAACACAATTTGCCTGTTGAAATCCTTGGGGATCCTCCTCCACCCAAGGGTGATCCCGTGTTTGAGATTAAACCGTTGCCTGATAATCTTAAATATGCTTATCTTGATGAAAACAAAATATATCCTATCATTATTAGTGCTAACCTTTCAGAGCATGAAGAAGAAAGATTATTGAAAACTCTGAAGAAGCACCGAGCCGCTATTGGATATACTCTTGATGATCTTAAGGGCATCAGTCCCACTCTATGTCAACATAAAATAAATTTGGAAGCGGATGCCAAACCAGTTCGTGATCCTCAACGACGTTTGAATCCTAAAATGAAAGAAGTGGTAAGAAAAGAAATACTCAAGCTTCTGGAGGCAGGTATAATTTATCCCATTGTTGATAGTCAGTGGGTAAGTCCTGTCCATTGTGTCCCTAAGAAGGGAGGTATTACTGTTGTCCCTAATGATAAAGATCAATTGATTCCGCAAAGAATTATCACAGGTTATAGGATGGTAATTGATTTCCGCAAATTAAATAAGGCTACTAAGAAAGATCATTACCCCTTACCTTTTATTGATCAAATGCTAGAAAGATTATGCAAACATACACATTATTGCTTTCTAGATGGTTATTCCGGTTTCTCTCAAATACCTGTGTCGGCTAGAGATCAATCAAAGACTACTTTTACATGCCCTTTTAGTACTTTTGCTTATAGACGTATGCCTTTAGGTTTATGTAATGCACCTGCTACCTTTCAAAGATGCATGATGGCTATATTCTCTGATTTTTGGGAAAAAATTTGTGAGGTTTTCATGGATGATTTTTCCGTCTATGGTTCCTCTTTTGATGATTGCTTGAGCAATCTTGATCGAGTTTTGCAGAGATGTGAAGAAACTAATCTTGTCTTGAATTGGGAAAAGTGCCCCTTTATGGTTAATGAAGGTATTGTCTTGGGGCACAAAGTTTCTGAAAGAGGTATTGAAGTTGATAAAGCCAAGGTTGATACTATTGAAAAGATGCCATGTCCCAAGGACATCAAAGGTATAAGAAGTTTCCTTGGTCACGCCGGATTTTATAGGAGGTTCATTAAGGACTTCTCAAAAATTTCTCGGCCTCTGACTAATATACTACAAAAAGATGTACCATTTGTCTTTGATGATGATTGTGTAGAAGCATTTGAAATACTTAAGAAAGCATTAGTCTCTGCACCTGTTGTTCAGCCACCTGATTGGAATTTACCCTTTGAAATTATGTGTGATGCTAGTGATTATGCTATAGGTGTTGTTCTAGGGCAAAGAGTTGATAAGAAATTAAATGTTATCCATTATGCTAGTAAGACTCTAGACAATGCTCAAAGAAATTATGCTACTACCGAAAAGGAACTTTTAGCAGTTGTATTTGCTTGTGATAAATTCAGACCCTATATTGTTGATTCTAAAGTAACCATTCACACCGATCATGCTGCTATTAAATATCTTGTGGAAAAGAAAGATGCAAAACCTAGACCTATTAGATGGGTTCTCTTGCTGCAACAATTTGATTTGCATATTGTTGATAGAAAAGGAGCTGAGAACCCCGTTGCAGATAACTTATCTAGGTTAGAGAATGTTCTTGATGACCCACTACCTATTGATGATAGTTGTCCTGATGAACAATTAAATGTCATAAGCACTTCTCGTAGCACTCCATGGTATACTGATTATGCTAATTATATTGTCGCTAAATTTATACCACCTAACTTCACATACCAACAAAAGAAAAAGTTTTTCTATGATTTGCGACATTACTTTTGGGATGACCCACATCTTTATAAAGAAGGAGTAGATGGTGTTATTAGACGTTGTGTACCTGATCATGAACAGGAACAGATCCTACGCAAGTGTCACTCCGAAGCTTATGGAGGGCACCACGCTGGAGATAGAACTGCACATAAGGTATTGCAATCCGGTTTTTATTGGCCCACTCTCTTCAAGGATGCCCATAAGTTTGTTTTGTTTCGCGATGAATGTCAAAGAATTGGTAATATTAGTAGACGTCAAGAAATGCCTATGAATTATTCACTTGTTATTGAACCATTTGATGTTTGGGGCTTTGATTATATGGGATCTTTTCCTGCCTCTAATGTATATACACATATTTTAGTTGTTGTTGATTACTTTACTAAGTGGGTAGAAGCTATTCCAACTAGTAGTGCTGATCATAACACCTCTATTAAAATGCTTATGGAAGTTATTTTTCTGAGGTTTGGAGTCCCTAGATATTTAATGACTGATGGTGGTTCACACTTTATTCATGGTGCTTTCCGTAAAATACTTGCTAAATATGACGTTAATCATAGAATTGCATCTCCATATCACCCTCAGTCTAGTGGTCAAGTAGAATTGAGCAATAGAGAGCTCAAATTAATTTTGCAAAAGACTGTTAATAGGTCTAGAAAGAATTGGTCCAAGAAAATGGATAACGCATTATGGGCCTATAGAACTGCATATAAGAATCCTATGGGTATGTCTCTGTATAAAATGGTTTATGGAAAAGCATGTCACTTACCTCTGGAACTAGAACATGAGGCATATTGGGCTATTAAAGAGCTCAACTATGATTTCAAACTTGCCGGTGAGAAGAGGTTATTTGATATTAGCTCACTTGATGAATGGAGAACCCAAGCTTATGAAAATGCCAAGTTGTTTAAAGAAAAAGTTAAAAGATGGCATGACAAAAGGATACAAAAGCGTGAGTTTAATGTAGGTGATTATGTGTTGCTATACAGCTCTCGTTTAAGATTTTTTGCAGGAAAACTCTCTCTAAATGGGAAGGTCCCTACGTTATCAAGGAGGTCTATCGTTCCGGTGCCATAAAAATCAACAACTTCAAAGGCACAAATCCTAAGGTGGTAAACGGTCAAAGGATCAAACACCATATCTCAGGTAATCCTATCAATATTGAAACCAATATTATTGTAACCCTAGAGGAATACATAAGGGACACTTTCCAGACCGTTCCAGACTCCAAAAAGGAATAGGTATGTGGTACGGTGAGTAAACCGACTCCAAAACAATTTTTAAGGAAATATTTCTCCGTTTTGGAATATTTAGAAAAATAGAAAAATAAGTGGCAGTCCAGGAAGGACACGAGGCCTCCACGAGGGTGGAGGGTGCGCCATACCCCCCTGGGCGCGCCCCCCTACCTCGTGAGCACCTCGTGTGCCCTTCGGACTCCGTTTCCTTGCACGATACGTATTTTGGTTGGTAAAAATTCATTATATATACTCCCGAAGGTTTTGACTCCCGTATCACGCAAATATCCTCTGTTTTCATTTCGAGCTATATCTGTTGCATATTTAGAGCACCATGACTTCTCCCTCCTCCAACAATGAAGACAAGGATGCTTGGCTATTGAATATAGAGTTGAAAAGAGAGGAGGCTCAAGCTCCGGTGGTGAAAGAGGAAGACACTCCTCAACCTTTACCTAACATTTTCACTCCAACAGAGAATGAAGCTTTCAAGATGATTGAGTTAGCCCGCATACAGAACAAGTATCTCACATAGGAGAATATTTTGTTAAAGGATCATATTGCTGGGCTCAAGGGCATTATCCGCAAATTGGAGGAGCTTTTACACTCGATGTGCGATTATCCACCGTCATCATCACCACCTCCATCACCAAAGAAGGAGACATAATCACATTGGTATGGGCACTCCCCTTGGCAACTGCCAAGCTTGTGGGAGGTGCCCTGGTATCGTATCACCATCACAACTCCTATCTTTACTGTTTTTCTTAGTTCGATCCTATTAGTAGTATCTTGATTTAGTAGAATAAAGTCATGGCATGATCTAGTTTTGAGTTTTGCTTTATGATCCTTCTTTGTGATCGAGTTCTTGAGCTATATAATAAAGTTTAGTGTTGAGTCAAGGGCTTGATTATTTTCCCATGATCTTGGGTGAATAAAAGAATAAAAAGAATCAAAGAGTTCATATTGATCTTATTGAAAGTAATGACTTCACATAGAAAGAGTATGATGATTAAAAGTTGTTGGGAGTTGGCAAATATAGCTTTGGTCATCGTTGCAATTAATAGGAAGTAATAAGGAAAGAGAGGTTTCACATATAGATATATTATCATTGACATCTTTTATGATTGGGAGCACTCATTAAAATATGACATGCTAAAGAGTTGAGGTTGGACAAGGAAGACAACATAATGAGTTATGTTTTCTTACATCTAAGATAAAGTATGTTGTCATGGATCCTCTAACGTGTTGAGCTTTCCTTTCCCCCTCATGCTAGCCAAATTCTCAGCACTAAGTAGAAATACTACTTGTGCTTCCAAATACCCTTAAACCAGTTCAGCCATGAGAGTCCACCATATCTACCTATGGATTGAGTAAGATCCTTCAAGTAAGTTGTCATCGGTGCAAGCAATAAAAATAGCTCTCTAAATATGCATGACTTATTAGTGCAGAGAAAATAAGCTTTGTACGAACTTGTTGTGGACGTAATAAAAGCGGCGGTCTTGTACAAGATATTCATTGCCACAAACTAATCCAACACTTCATTTGATGTCAAGGAGTGGAAGTATGGTCTTTGACGAATGACGGAGGACAAGGCCTTGTGGTAAGGCATCATTGCTTTAAGAAACTTGCGCTTGATCCAATTGTCATCCGTGTCCTTGCTGCCATGATCTCGGAGTGAGACCGCAAGTTTGGTTACTCTCTTAAAGAGCTCACGAGGTTCTTCATCTTCTTTCATTGCAAACTCATCGGCTTCCTCTTGCACCACTTCATAGTTGGAGCATTGAATTATTGCACTTACCTTATAGAGGGAAACAACACAATGACATGCGTCTTTGGCCATGGCGAAGGGTCGAAGATGAGGGAGATCTTCGGGTAGAACTGCATCTTGAATGATGAAGAGAGCATTCTCATTGAATTGATGGTCCACGGCTTCTCTAGGGGTGAAGTTTCTTAGGTCATGTGGATGGAAACCTTCTTCAATTATTCTCCAAAGGTTAGTATTCACATGATTTAAATGATGCTTGAAGCAATATACCCAAGAATCAAAGTCCTCATTTTTCACAATCTTAGGAGGAGGGCCGGCATGATTTAAATGGCTAGAAGGAATCGGTCCTCCATAGACTGGAGGTGCCACATGGGCAAAGATGCCGGTGCCATTTCTACCACTAGTAGAAGGATCCTTTTCACTAGTAGCTTCCCCCTTGTCGGAGTTAGCATCCATCACCTTGTCAGTGGGATCACCCACTTTCAACGGTGAGGTAGATAGTTTAAGTCCTTCTAAGAATTTACTAAACCTGCTTTCAACCTCGGTTGTCATGGATGTTTTCAATGTGTCCAAAGCCACATTGAATTCCTCACGAGACACCGCAGTTCCCCCATCACTCATAGACGAGCTCGGATTCACACTGGAGTGCTCCTCCCTGCCGTCTACGGTGTCAACCATACTCTTCGGACGGCAAAGTCCTTAATAAAGAGACGACGCTCTGATACCAATTGATCGATATAGTTGACTAGAGGGGAGTGAATAGGCAACTAACAATTTTTAGCTTTTCTTTACCAAATTAAACTTTGCATCAAAGTAGGTTGTCTAGATATGCAACTAGGTGAGCAACCTATATGATGCAACAATCAACAAGTGCACAAGCAAGCAAGGGATACAACACAAATAAGCTTGCACAAGTAAAGGCACGAGATAACCAAGAGTGGAGCCGATGGAGACGAGGATGTGTTACCGAAGTTCCTTCCTTTTGAGGGGAAGTACGTCTCCGTTAGAGCGGTGTGGAGGCACAATGCTCCCCAAGAAGCCACTAGGGCCACTGTATTCTCCTCACGCCCTCACACAATGCGAGATGCTGTGATTCCACTATTGGTGCCCTTGAAGGCGGCGACCGAACCTTTACAAACAAGGCTGGGGCTATCTCCACAACTTAATTGGAGGCTCCCAACGACACCATGAAGCTTCACCACAATGGACTATGGCTCTGCGGTGACCTCAACCGTCTAGGGTGCTCAAACACCCAAGAGTAACAAGATCCGCTAGGGATTAGTGGTGGGAATCAAATTTCTCTTGGTGGAAGTGTAGATCGGGACCTTCTCAACCTATCCCGAGCAAATCAACAAGTTTGATTGGCTAGGGAGAGAGATCGGGCGAAAATGGAGGTAGGAGCAACAATGGAGCTTTTTGGGGGAAGAGGTAGGTCAACTTTGGGGAAGAAGACCTGTCGTGGTATTCTCACGGGGGGCTTGCGAGTTGACAGATGCCACAAGGGCTTAGTGTGAGGGTAAGACTGCTACTGATATGCCCAGGAGCGGGTATACAAGTAGCACGCGGTGGTTTACCCAGCTTCGGAGCTCTCTAGAGAGATAATACTCCTATTGCTGCATGTCCGAGTGTATCTGGTATATCTGGTGCAGAGTGCTCCTGGAGCTGTGTCTGAGATCAGTGCCAAGTGCATCTGATCTGGTATATGTCTCATATGTGCACAAGTGTGTGTGGCCGCATGTGCGTGAGCATGCATGCGTGAGGGTGTGTGAGTCCATCCCCTTGATGGATGGATGTGTGCCCCTTTATATAGGAGAGGGTAGCTTAGGATGTAAGCTTGGTAGTGGGCATGGGTAAGGCATGGTGCATGTCATCCTTGTCCCCTGGGTCACTTCATAAATAGTGCCAGGGGACAAGTGACACTATACATGATGGCTGAGATGACACGTGAATAGTGCTCGGATACGATCGTCTCGTCGGTGTCTTGCCAATGTCGCTTCGGGCTACAGTCGGCAGCCGGCTGGTTGGCACAGTCGGCAGCCGGCTGGTCGTTGCAGTCAGCAGCCGGCAGCCGGCCGGGCAGAGTAGTCGGACGGAGAGCCAGCAGAAGCGGCCGGGCAGTCGGACTGAGGGGCTTTGCTAGCCCCGATGTCTTGAAATATCGTCTCACCGTCTTCGGGGTATCCGTGTCCAATTACTCCGACAGTAGCCCCCAAGCCTCTGGGCAACTTGGCAAAGTTGGGCGGAGGTTTTTTGGCGAGTGTTCATGGAAATGATCATGAGAAAAAACAAAGTTAGTCCATGCAGATATATCAAATGTTTGATTTTAACATTGCAAGTTTTATGCGGAGGGTGCCGACTCGGTTTCGTCCGAGCCCCCTTCAATCTTTTTCATGTTCCCTCCACTCTTTGGCTTGTTCTCTCGCTCGTCGGATAGCCACTCTGTGGTCTGTGGCTGAGAGTGGGCCGTGAAGCGGAGTGGAGTGTACAATACTCAGACTCTGGAAGCAAATTTGACCGAGCAGATACTCGTAAAAGAAACGACCGGGTCGCCCGAACCGCTTTTCTTCCAGGACATTTTTCGTGTGGGGGCCTCCAGCATTCACTCTTGCTAGCCGGACAGCCGCTCTGCGGTCTGTGACTAAGAGTGGGCCTTTGGTATCGCGCACGCTACTAAGCCATCTGTGGGAACTAACGTCTCAGGCCAAGCGGCCAGCCCCCGGGCCAACTCTGGCTGGCGTCGAGGCGAACAGTGATGCAACTGTAATAAAATGTGGAGATAGCCCCCGAGCATCGCTCGGGGTTATCCGTGATTGTGTGATGCAAAAATATGCGGGTGAGGAGCTCACATTGATTTTCGTGTAGCTGAGGCGAAGTTTGCCGAAGACAGCCGGCGCGGCTCGGTGCTCGCGGAGTGCGTCGGCGCACCCGTTGGGTGTAGCCTTCGATCCCCCGGGTGCTTGAAGGGGGTCCCGGACGGTCAGGCTCGACCGGCCAGGCGGCGAGGCGTCTTGCAACGCCCTTTTTGTTCTTTTTCTCTTTTGTCGGCTGTTGGCAGCCGGACAAAACTCTTCTCTTGTCTGCATTCTTTGCGGGGGCGCGCCAGCGCACCCGCTGGGTGTAGCCCCCGAGATTCGGGCCGACTGCTGAGAAATTGGGCCGGATCTCCCGGCAACTACTTTGTCTTCTTCTTCGTGGGGGCGCGTCAGTGCACCTGCTGGGTGTAGCCCCCAATATTTCAGCCGACTGCTGAGCAGTTGGGCCAGATCTCCTGGCGACTACCTTGTCTTCTTCTTTTTCTTGTTCAGCCGGCTGGGCAGGCGGACCCCAACACAACAGTCAGGCTCTTTGCAGCCGGCCAGGCAGCCAGCGGTCGGACGCACATCTGGCAGTCAGACGCACATTTCTTTCTTTCTCTCTTTTTTTTGTCAGCCGGCCTTTGGCACCCGGCCTTGGACTTTTTCAGGCGGCCCCAAGCAAGTAGTAGGCTCTTTCTTCTAGCATCCGGCTCCTCTTCTTCTTTTTCTTCTTTTTTAGCAGACGACGTCTGACTTTTCTCTAGCCGGCCACACTCTTACTTTTCTTTGCAGCCGGCCTCATCTTTTTCTTTGCGTCTCTCGGGCAGCCGGCTACGGCAGGAGCCGGCAGGCACGGGACACCCAATCGCGGGCTGAAGCGAGGCCGGCAGGCGCGGAGCACCCGGGCGCAGGAAGAGGCAAAGCCGGCCGCGGAGGCAACCCGGCGCGCGTGACGGAAGCCGACTGTGGGGCAGCCGGACGCCCAGGAGGTGCGGCGACACGCGGGAGGGAGCCGAGCACGCAACGCGGTGCTAGCCAAGGCAGGCGACACCAAGTGACGGAGCTGCGGAGGCACGAGGCATGGCGAGGTGGCGGAGGCCGGGTGCTGGAGAGGTTGGGGCGGCGTGCGTGGACGCGGGTGCGGCCAGCTGCAGCGGAGCCGGAAAGCGCGGGGAGGCGGAGCGGCCGCAGCCGGCGTGCGCGGACGTGGCCGGGTCTGGCTGCGGCTGTGAGTGCGATCCGACGCTGGAACGTGGCAGGGGGGAGCTGGGGCACCGTAGAGGAGGACATCGGGAGCCGGCCAGGCTGGCCGGGTGGTGGGAGCGAGCCGGACAGCGGGCGCGACCCAGCCTTCCTGCATTTTCTTTTTCTTCTATTTCTGTTCAAGCGGTCAGACAACCGCGGTGCAGGGCGCGGGAGACGACCCGGAGCCGGCCTGGCTAGGCGCGGGGTGGCGCTGGGGATCCGGCTCAGGGCCGGACTTGGCCGGGCGAGCCGGCGGCTGGGACGCGAAGGGCCAGCGGGGCCGCACAGCGAGGGGGCCTGGGAGCCGGCCAGTGGGGGCGGCCAGGAGCGCGCGAAACCGGTGCAGGGCGGCAAGCCGGCCACCCGACGACAGGGACCTGAGGTGAGGGCAGGCGGAGACTGCGGGGCCGGGCCGTGGGCACGAGCCGGCGGAGTCGACGGTGGCTTTGGAACCCGGCGTGGCGGCGGGGACCCGACGCGGGGGCGGGAGAAGACGACGCGGCCGCCGCAGAGGGCCGGCCGCGGATGGAGGCGGACCCAGCCAGGCGCGGTGTGGAGCTGGCGTGGGGCGCGCGCGAGGTGTCCTGACGAGGCGGGGCGAAGCCGGCACGGGGGAGGAGCCGAACGCGGGGACACTGTAGGAGGCGACCCGGCGGGGATCCGGAGCCGGCCGGTGCAGGGCACCCGGCCGCAGGCAGAGGCGACCTGGCCGAGACCCGAAGCCGGCTAGAGCGGGGCACCCAGCTGAGTCCGGGGCGACCCGGCGGGGACCCGAAACCGGCTAGGGCTGAGACAGGCGACCGGAGGCGCGGCATCCCGACAGGGAGCTCGAGTGGCCGGGAGGCGGGCGGAAGCCGGCACGCAGAGCCGAAGAGCGGCTGCGGCCGGGATGCGGGAGGAGAGCCGCGCGGGAGACGCCGAGGCGGAAGCCGCCGGCGTAGCAGGAGCGGTTGGCACGGGGAGGCGGCGCACCCGCGCGCGACTGCGTGCAGTGGTTGGAGGGGGAGAGCTTGAGGCCGGCCTGAGCCGCGGGTGCACAGGAGAGGCCCGACAGGGCGAGGCACAGCTGTCAGCGTTCTGGGAACGGGGTCCCCAGATTTGCCTGCCTACGGCCTGCGGCGTGGCTCAAGGGGCGGCCCAGCGTGGCCCATCTTCATCAGCATAAGCTCAAGACCCTCGCGAGGGGCCGAGCCTCGTGGGGCGGACGACAGGAAGCTTCCTCAGGCACGGCCTCGTCAGGATGGCTCGCGAGGAGGCGGAGAGATCAAGGCGGGGTACCTCACGAGGTGCCCATGACGCAAGCCATGACGACCAAGGGCGCCAGGCGGACGCCAGCCCGCGCAGTGTCCTCCTTTCCTCTTTGGTGCAAAGGGAGCAAGTGCAGGCGAGAGCATCAAGCAAAGGCACCCATTTCGGTGCAACAAGACCAAGACCGTCGCAACGGCAGGAAGTAAGTCATTGTGGTGCCCAAGCGGACGTCACCACCAGAGCCTTTGACAGGCGAGAACCAACTTTAGTCAGGATAAGTCTACTAGATGTTCCCCTTTAAAATGGCGAATTGTTGGCGCCCTTCCCGCTCAATATTTGGGAAGAGGCCCAGAACCTTTGCCTATAAATAGGACTAGACACCCACAAGGTAGAGGCATCGAGATCATCATCAGGAAACCAGTAGAAAGAGCGACTGAACTCCCCCTAGCAGTTCATCGCACCAGCCAAGAACAGACCCTCACGAGGTTGTTCTTCCTTGTATTGTTCATCATCAGGCCAAGAGGCAATCCACCACACCACACACTAGAGTAGGGTATTACACCACAATGGTGGCCTGAACCAGTATAAACTCTGTGTCTCTTGTGTTGTTCCTTTTGTAGCTTAGATCATAGCGAGGCGGTGAGGTGCAGGTAGGTAGTGGGCGAAATCTCCGCGCGCATCCTAGTGTTCGAATCTAGAGGGTCTGCCGGAACCCGAAATCCGACATTTGGCGCGCCAGGTAGGGGTGCGTCAGAATTCGTCTTCCGCCGCCCTGTTCTTCATCGACCATCGCATCCATGTCGGACGCTCGCCGGGCCCGCGCCGAGCGCCGAGCCGCTCTCGCTTCCTGCGTCGCCCAGACGGCCCCCATCGGCGGCCACCCCCGTCGTTCCCCGTCGCCTGCCGTCAACGCCGCAACCGGCCCGGCGGGGAACGAGCAGCAAGCATCGTCCCAGCATCCGTCCATGAGGCGAGATGGCCGCACTGCTACTCCCTCACAAGCCCCAGCTGGTTCTTCGTCCCGCGCACCCCGCGCGACCATGGAGGCTCGAGCGGCGCTCATCGAGGCAAACGAGCTCCTGCGCTACCGCCCAGTCGACAACGTCTACGAAGAGTGGCTCGACCGCGTCGCCGAGCTTGTCCGTGCCGCAGGGGGCTCCCCCGCGCCGTCCTTCTCGCTGCACCGCGCCCTGCCCTGCGCGGGCAATGAAGCTCCGGGGGCGCCTCAGCCGCCTCCCCCTCAAGAAGGCGCCCTGGCCCCAAGGCACGTGGCCCCTGGGAGGAACCCACTCCGTCTGGCACCAGCGCAGCAAGAGCGGAGCTGCCAAGAGGTCCCTCGTCCCCAAGAAGCTGCCCGAGTGCTCCCTGCTCCGGCCTGTCGCGACCACGCTCCTGTTCCAGCACGCCAAGACCCCACGCTGCTCCTAGCTGCAGTGCATGGGGACCTGCAAGACCGAGCTCTGCGTCACTAAAGGCCTCCCATGGCTACAGCAGGCTGCCGCGCCTTCACCGCCGAGCTGCGCCGCATCGCATGGCCCTGCAAGTTCAAGCCAGACCTGCCTCCTCGCTACAACGGCACGGCCGACCCTGCGAAGTTCCTCCAGCTCTACGAGATGGGCATCGAAGCCGCCAATGGAGACGAGAAGGTCATGGCGAACTGGTTTCCATGGCACTCAAGGATGGGGCCCGCACCTGGCTCCTGAACCTGGCTCCTGGCACGATCTCCTCCTAGGACGAGATGCGCACCCGTTTCATCGCCAACTTCCAAGGTACTCGCGACCGGCCACCCGCCGTGAGCGACATGCTCCGCATCAAGCAACAACCAGGGGAGACCCTGCAGAAGTACATCCAGCGCTTCAACAACGCACGTCTCAAGATTCCCAAGGTGACCGAGGAGGCCATCATCTTAGCCTTCTCCGACGGTGTGCGTGACGTCAAGATGAAGGAGGAGCTGGCGATGCATGAAGATCTGTGCACTTCCTTGGAGCTGTTCAACTTGGCGACCAAGTGCGCCAGGGCTGAGGAAGGGCACCTTTCCCTCCTCGAGCTGCCAGCCGCAGACCCATAAGAGAAGAAATCCAAGGCCAAGGACGTGAAGCGCAAGGGGGCTACCGTGCTCGCGGTAGAACTAGACACCAAGCGGGGCAGAGATCAGCCAGAGTCTTTCAAAGGCAGCCGGTACTGTGTGTAACACGACCTCCACACCCACAACACCGATGAATGTCAAGAGCTCCGAGCCGTGCGAGAAGGGAGGATCGGCCGACGCCCCGACCGCAACGATCGAGGCTACGACCGAGGAGGAGGAAGGAACGCAGGACGTTGGGAAGACCGCGGCCCTCGCCAAGGGTGGCGCGACCGACCTCGCGAGGATTGCTGGCAGGATCAGCCTCGCGAGGGAGACTGGAGGGATCAGCCTCGCGAGGATTGTCCACAAGGAAATGCAGGCCTCCCTCCACTGCCGTTGCAGCCAAGGAGAAACGAGGACCATCATCAGGACGAGGGGGCTGGGGGCTTCCAGGATCCACGCGTGATCGCCTGCATCCTGGGCGGAGCTCAAGCCCCAGCCTCTCAATGCATCTTCAAGCAGTTCGCCCGCGAAGTGAATGCAGTCCTTCCCAAGCTCGAAGCCACGCGCCCCCTCAGGTGGTCGGCGTGCGCCATCACATTTAGCTCAGCGAAGCAGCTCAAGTGCGCGGCCACGGCCGGAGTCCTCCCAATGCTTTGCTCCCCAGTCATCAGCAACGTGCAAGTCACCAGGACCCTCATCGACAGTGGGGGAGGGCTCAACGTCCTGTCCGTAGAGACAGTCAACAATCTCCAAGTGCCTTACGATCAGCTTCAGCCAACCAAGCCTTTCTCCGGAGTCACTGATGGCTCCACGGTTCCGATTGGGCAGGTCTGCCTCCCTGTCACCTTCGGGGCGCGCAACAACTACCGCACCGAGCTCATCGACTTCGACGTCGCCCACATTCGCCTGACGTACAACACCATCCTCGGCTACCCAGCTCTCGCCAAGTTCATGGCCGTGACTCATCACGGCTACGAGGTCCTCAAGATGCCAGGAAGTGGCGGAGTCATCACGGTGCCCTGTGAAGAAAGAGACGCAGTGTGCTCCCTGGAGCGAGCTTTTCATGCCGCATCACTTGAAGACCCAGATCGCGACAGCGGGAGGCTCCCTGAGACCGCTCCCAAGAAGAAGAAGACATCGCCAGGCCCGACCCCTCAGGAGGCAGGCCCCTCAGGGTCTGCGCCTGCTCAGGGGGCACCTCCTTCTGTCGCATAGGAAGGCGCGCCCGACACCCTCCTCAAGCAAGGCTCGGGGGCTCCCTCCTGGAGGGCCACCGACCTTGCTAAGGTCACGAGGGAGGCGCTTGGGCACCACTTGGAGGCGTGTTTTAGAGCATATTCCCCTCAGGAAGGAGCAAGGAAAGGAGGGACAAACCCTCAGGAGTTCGTCAGACAGATCACGCAGGAGTTGCAGGAGTCAAGAGTCATGAGTGGCAGCCACCGCTTACCCGCCGCAGCTCCCCATCCAGGCGAGGATGGTGGGCTGCGCGTTTGCATCGACATCCCAGGGCTCAACCAAGCCGCCTCTCAGGAGCGCTTCTGGCCCTCCCACGTCGGGCACTGCGAAGGCCCTCCCCACAGCTACGTTCGCATGCCCTACGGCTTGCCGGACGCGGCCGCTGCGTACCAGCGCCTCATGAGGAGCATCCTGGAGGCTCAGGAGGCCAGGCGTTCCACAGTCCTGGCAGAGATGGAGATGGTCCGCGAGGATCCACCAGCGCCTCCGGAGCCTCCCGAGCCTCCCGGGCCTGGGGTCTCGTGAAGATCGGCTTCCGCAGCCCACGACGTCCGCTACGTCAACACCCCTTCATCTTCCACGCTATCAGGTGACATCTTTCAAGTTTCGTTTCAAGCTGGGAGCGCTCCCAGGGCTGCATTATTCCCAGGCCGCGTGGGTCCGTCCCTGCGGCATGTATCCCCTTTTTACTTTATGTTCCTAGCTTACTTTGTTGGGGGCGCCCCTCGGGCTGCATCATCCCCAAGTCGCTCGGGTCAGACCCAGCGGCATGTACCCTTCTTGCGTTTATTTTCGGGCCATGCATTCGACCCATCATGCTTGTTATTTGATGCCTATCCGCGGCACCTCTTCTTCCTACATGTCGGCCGCTTGCACGTTAAAGGGGGGTACCTGAGCATCGTGACTCGGGGCTCCTACTGGCTATCCAGCCCTCACCCTCTGGCTTTGTCCACGGCATCGTGACCTGGCAAACCAGCGACGGTTGAGACCCGCTCGAGTGCCGGGACCCAAGGACGTAGAGCATCGACATCTAACCAAGCTTTCACGTTAAAGGGGGGTACCTGAGCATCGCGACTCAGGGCTCCTACTGGCTCTCCAGCCCTCACCCTCTGGCTTTGTCCACGGCATCGCGACCTGGCAAACCAGCGACAGCTGAGACCCGCTCGAGGGCCGGGACCCGAGGAGGTAGAGCATCGGCATCTAGCCAAATTTGCAGGAACACATCACAAGTTAAGGCCCAGTGCCAGGCGCAACCCGCCTTGAGGTAGGGCCACATGAGTCCCGCACTGGCTCATGGGTGCCCAGATACACCTCCTCAGGCCCTACCGTGCCAGCCACATGTCAGGGCGGGGCTGTACACGCCCCGGGGGCTCCTCCCGGAGGGGATCCCCCTCCCACGCACCAGTGGAAGCACCATGCTCCGCGCTGGCTGAAGACACTGCCGAGGAGCGGCTATGCCCGTACACATACGGAAGCTCTATGCTCCGCGCTGGTGATAAACAACTGAGGGTGGCCCCCGGCTGCATCAACCTCAGGGAGCCCAGAGCTCAGTGTCCGGCCTCATCGCAATGCCTCCCCTCGGGAGTGCCGCGCGAGGGGGCTGGGCACGGGGGGCTGCGCCTGGGTCACGCCCAGACGCACGCCACCCAGCCTGGCCCCTCGGGCCTGGTTCGTCGCGTGTCCCTCCCCGAGCGGAACCAAGGTACGAAGGCCGTTTGAGTGTCAAGGGGGACTTCTGAGCATCGCGACTCAGGAGCCTAACTGGTCACGTAGCCCCTCACTCCTTAGTTACGAAAGGCGAATGGCGGTTGAGGTACGCGCGGGGCCGGGCTCTGCAGACGTAGAACGGTAGATTCACCCCCACATCTCACCTCCCTACTTGATGTTCGTGCGCCAAGGGGGACTCCTGAGCATCGCGACTCAGGAGCCTAACTTGTCACGTAGCCCCTCACTCCTTGGTCCCGTCCTGGTTTCCGGTCGGGGCTAACAGCGGCTGAGGTATGCGCGGGGCCGGGCTCTGCCGGCGTAGAACATAAGCAAGTAGGAAGAGCGCAAATCTCAAGGAATTCAAAAGCAAATATTATAGTCCATAACTGTTATCACGACACCAAACACAAGTTTAAATGCCTTTCTGAGGCATGATGCATGTTGCAGGAGCTGAAAGCAGGACAGGAGCCACGACGGAGTCATTTGTTGGCGGCGGAGCTGCGCGGAGCGGGTTCGCCTCATGAAACCGTAGGACCGGCAGTGCCTCGCTTCGGCTCGGTGCTGAAGGCCCGAAACTTCGACAGCAGAGCCTCCGCACGACCCTTCACGGCCTCAGCAGCGGCAGCGGCAAGCTCGCCGGTCGCTGGCTCCAGCGGGCTGTCGAGGTCGACGTTGGGATCGCGAAGGTAGACGTGGGTAAGGACCCGCGTCAGCGCTGCAGAAGGCAGGACATGCGCCTCGGCCTCAGCCGTAGGGCCAAGGCCAAGGGTGACATCTTCAAGGGCACAGATCAGGAAGGGGAGTAGCTTGGCGGGGCCGTCCTCGGTGCCGGCCAGTGGGCTTTCCAGGCCGCTGTCATAAAGCGATCTCAGCAAGGTGCGAGCCTTCACCTCCATCTCCGCGAAGGCCCCGCGGTCCTCGACAAGGACCCGCACCTTGCCGTCCAGCTCGATGTTCCACGCCTCGAACTCCTGCTCCAGTGTGCCCAGGCGGTCACGGCGCTTGTTAAGCTTGGCGTCTCGGTCCTTGACGGCCGCCTCGCGAGCCTTCATGTCTTCCTCCTCTTGGCGGATGCGGACCTCCTTGGCAAGCTGGTCCCGCAGGCCCGGCAGCTCGCTCTCCAGCGCCTTGCAGCGACCTCGGGCATCAGCCGCCTCCCCTAAGGCAGCGTCGCGAGCGGCCTTCACCCCAAGGACGGCCTGCTTCTCCTCGTCGCAGGCTGTCGAGGCCTGAACCAGCGCTGCTTGAATCGAAGCGTCAGAGCGAATCCAGCCAAAAGCCAGCTCCAAGCGCCCGGCCACCAAGCGAGGGTCGGCGCCCAGAAGATCTTGCCGCAGCTGGTCCAGTACAGCAGTAGCACGATCCAGGACAGTGGGAGGAGTCGGAGAGACAGCAGTTGGTGGAGTAGGAGGAGAGGACGGCAGCGTAACCACAGTATCCTGAGGCGGGACCTGCTGCGCCCCAACAGCGGTGGCGGTGGCGTCAGGCAAGGATACCTCAGGAGTCGCTTGGGCCATGGGCGCTGAGCTCGCCCCAGCCAGCTCCACCAGGCCTCGCGAGGACGACCGGGCAGGAGAGGCCCGTGCCTTGCAGCCACCTTCTTTCGCGGGCAGAGGCGCTGCCCCAGACGGAACCTCAGGAGCCCCCTTCAGCTTCTTCGCCGCAGGCGCCAGCCTAGCCAAGAGATACAGACGTCAAGCCTCAGTGACGAAACAGGGAATAAAACAAGAATAAAGCACTTACTGGTCATCGCTCGCGAGCTCGAGCAACCTCCGGCCATACTTGAAGCCCGAGAGCCGGCTGCAGGGATCAGCCTCGAGAGGCTCGGAAGCAAGAGGCGCGTCTGCGGGTCGCCTCGGAGCCGGGGCAGACCCGGGGGGACCAGCCCAGTCATGTCCTTCTTCTGGATCGGGGGCAAGCTCTTGCCGCCTCGCTCGTCGCCATCCTCATCGTCGCTCGGCAAGAGGCGGAGAGCGCAGGACCTGCGCCGGGGGAGGGGCGCTCTCGACTCCCCATCGATAGCCTCGGAGTTAGAGCCTCCTTCCCGCTCCTCTTCTTCCTCCTCTTCGCTGGAGTCGCCGGAGGACACGTTCACCGTCGCAAGGGCCGCCGGGTCCTCGAGAACCTCCATGGGCACGGGCCCGTCCCCATTGAAGACGGGCATGGAGTCCACCGCTTGCTCCTAATCATCTCGAAGGAACAGGGGTACAGGGGCGCCCTCCAGCCTCGCCACATCTCCTCCGACCAAAGATTGGAGGACCGCGGCCAGATCTTCGTCGGCCAAGATTGCAGGGCTCGGGCAGGGCCTCCACAACGGAAGCGAGTACTTACGAAGCGGGGCCACCTGGTGCTCCAGGAATTCCCTTGGGAGCGACGCACCAGTCAGCTTCGCCGCTGCCATGTTGCCCGGCCTCAGATCTGCGTCCATCTTCCCCAACACCGGCTTCACGCGGGGGTCCATGAGTTCTGCGCGAGACCAATCATCGGAGCTCGCAGGCTGCTCCGTGGGCAGAATCAGCCGAGGGTGGATGCGCCCAGCAACTACCATGACCCACTTTCTCCTGAAGCCTGTCGGATTTCGGGTTCCGGCAGACCCTCTAGATTCGAACACTGGGGTGCGCGCGGAGATTTAGCCCTCTGCCTACCTGCACCTCACCGCCTCGCTATGAACTAAGCAATCAAAGGAACAACACAAGAGACACAGAGTTTATACTGGTTCAGGCCACCATTGTGGTGTAATACCCTACTTCAGTGTGTGGTGTGGTGGATTGCCTCTTGGGTTGATGATGAACAGTACAAGGAAGAATAGCCTCGCGAGGGTCTGTTCTTGGCTGGTGCGATGAACTGCTAGGGGGAGTTCAGTCGCTCTCTCTACTGGTTTCTAGGTGACTATCCGATTGCCTCTACCTTGTGGTGGCTACTCCTATTTATAGGCAAAGGCCCAGGGCCTCTTCCCAAATATTGAGCGGGAAGGGCGCCAACAATTGGCCATTTTGAAGGGGAACATCTAGTACACTTATCCTGACTAAAGTTGGTCCTCGCCTCTCAAAGGCTCTGGTGGTGACGCCTTCCTGGGCTCCACGATGACTTCCTTCCTGCCGTTGCAACGGTCTTGGTCTTGTTGCACCGAAATGGATGCCTTTGCTTGATGCTCTCGCCTGCGCTTGCCCCCTTTGCATCAAAGAGGAAAGAAGGACACTATGTCGGCTGGCGCCCGCCCCGTGCCCTTGGTTGTCATGGCTTGTGTCATGGGCACCTCGCGAGGTACCCCGCCTTGATCTCTCCGCCTCCTCGCGAGCCAGCCTGACGAGGCCGTGCCTGAAGAAGCCTCCTGTCATCCGCCCCGCGAGGATTGGCACCTCGCGAGGGTCCTGAGCTCGTGTTGATGAAGATGGGCCATGCTGGGCCGCTCCTTGAGCCTCGCCGCGGGCTGCAGGCAGGCAAGTCTGGGGACCCCCGTTCCCAGAACACCGACAGTAGCCCCCGGGCCCAAGGCGCGCCCGGACTTGGCTGAGCAGAGAGGCGAAGGGGTAAGTGCGAAGCGCCGCGGGCCGTAACAACCTGTGGCCTCGGGCGCCGCGTGGCGGTTGATTGGACGTGGGCGGCCCCGCTCCCCCACGACGCCTCGGCAACTGCGTGAACCGTCAGGTCCGTGCATGCAAAGCGGGTTATGATTACCTGTGGTCGTGGAGGCGGGCGGTTGGCCTCCTCTGGCTATAAGTACGGGGCGGCGCCTACCCTAACGATCCATCCCTTCTTGCTTCTCCTTTTCTTTCATGGCCCCGCCAAAAAGGTTCTCGGCCGCGGAGAAAGGTAAGGCCCGCCAGGCGGAACTTGACTCTCCTCCACCCAAGCGCGGTCGAGGCCGTCCCCGCAAACACCCTGCGACTCCCGTGGTGGCTCCCCGCAGTCGCGGAGGCGATCTTCCGCGTGGCAAAGGGTGGCCGGCCGCTGCTGGGGGAGGCGTCACGGCCGCGTGGCCCCCTAGGCCGCGGTCCCACTCGGCAGAGTACTGCCGGAGTTCATTGTGTGGGCGGCGGAGCCGGCCAGCACCCGGCTCCAACTGCCCCGCTTCCTCCTAGGTGAGCTTCCGGCTGGGGCCCCGGGCGGCCTCTGGCTCCAGGCGGATGGTTTCTGCGGCTGAGCCTCCTGGGCTTCGCTGGAGGTCTCCTCGGTCGGGAGCTTGGCCCTGACCCGCGGCTGGCAAACGTTTGCCTGCACGCATGGTCTGATTCGGCGGTGCACCCTGCACTTCAAGTTCGACGGCGATGCCACCCTCTACATGAGGGTGTTCGGGGAAGATGGTCGCCGTGCTGGATGCTGCCCCGAGAGCGACGACCGCGGCCGTGGGTCCAGCCCCGGCGACGACGAAGATGACAGCGCGCGTGCGGCCGGTGGAGGCCGAGGTTCATCGAGCTTCGACGGCTCTTCTTCGAGCAGCGGCTCCCCCAGCGGTGGCCGCGATCAGCCTCCGCGCCGCCGCGCTCGCCTGGAGGGAGGTAGCAGGCCCGCCCGCTGTCGCGCCTCGGTGAAGCGCGAGACGGAGTCCTCCTGAGCTCCGGAGGCAGTTCGAGTCTCCCTCGCGAGCTGATGCCGGGCGAGTCGCGCCTGTTTTGTTTTCCCTTTCTCTGCGCAAAAAGACAGTAGTGTAGGGCCCCGCGAGGGCGTGCTGGGACTATTGCTGTTTAATTATTGTACCGCTTCCGCTATTTTGGTATTTGTGCCCTCATGTCGTACGCTAGTGCACAGGAATTACTTAGCTCGGGGGGAGGGCTTGTCGCGACCCTTGCTTCTCGAGGCCGAGGCTTTGTTGAACGTTCCCTGTCCTGTGGGGTTTAGTCTGGAGAGGTAGTTCCCGGCCTTAACCGTGGAGGCGATCGACCCAGGCCCTATGTTCGTGTCGCGATGCCTGTGGGGCACGGACTGGAGGGGTGCTCCTGTAGTGGACCCGGGTTGGGTAGCCTCGAACGACAAGGGCAGAAAAACACTCGCGAGGGTGCCCGCGTGTAACGCCCCGAATACAACTTTCCATATTCGTAACTCTGACTCTTGCCATTTCCGGCTATGTGATCTATTATTTCCTCCGTGGTTGGGTTTTGTCTATTGTTTTGCATTTTGTTCTTGTTATGCATCTCATCTCATAGCATCATGTGCATTGCATCCATATGTTTTCATAAAACTTGCATCTGTTCGGGTTTCCGTCGGTTCTCTCCGTTGTCCGTTCTGAACCCGACCACACTTGCACGCGCCCGCGGCACCTCCGAAATATTATTTTATAAGTGGCATAAAAATGTTCTCGGAATGGGTTGCAACTTGTCGTGCGGTCTTATTATAGGTTAGACAGGCCGCCTGCCAAGTTTCGTCGCATTCGGAGTCCATTTGATAGCCCAACCGTTAAATATATAACGGCACCGTCGCCGGTTCATTCCTCGGACGTTTCGGTCTTCGAAATCGTGTCGGGCTGCATTCCTTCTCTTCTCTCTTCTCAGCCCAAGGCCTCTTTCACAGCCCACTAATCCCTCCTGCAGCCCACCTAGTCTCCCCTCTGTCCAGAGCCACATGATCGCTATCGGAGGCTCCGGAAGGCCCCAAAAGCCCCCAAACCCTAGCAATTTTGCTATATATGGACACCCCTTGTCCATTTTGGGCAGCCTAACCCCCCTCCACCTACCTCTAGCCTCCCCCTCCTCAGAACCGCGCCGGCCCTCTCCTGCTCTGCCACTTGGCGCTGCCCCCGCCGCCAGCCACCACCCAGCGCCGCCGCCAAGTCAGCCGCGCCGCCCCCGCGCCCACTCCCCGCCTTCCACGCGTCCACGTCGTGCCCCAGCCCCTCTCCCACAGCCGCAGCCCGCCAGGCCCGCGGGGAGTCCGCCCCGGGCCGCGACCGGGCCCGACCCCATGCGCCCCTGACCCCTCGTCCCTCCATCGCTTCCCTGCCCGTGGCACCGCAGCACCGGCGCCGCCCGTCACCACCACCCCGCGCCGCCCAGCTCCACGAGCTCCGCCCCCAGGCCAGCTCCGCCTCGCGCCCTCTCCTTCCCCTCTTTCTCCTGCCTGCCTCACCCCTTCTCGCTCACTGCAGGAACCCCGCCGCCGCCGTGTTGCTCGACCTCGCCGCCGGCCATGTGGGGCGCGTCGACCTCACGTGGGACCAGATCTGGCGCCCCCACGCCCGGATCCGTTCATTCCCGCCGATCTCCCCCGAATCCGGCGAGCTTCCCTGCCGCCGCCGTCCATGGCCTCCTCGCCAGTTCCCTGCTCCGTCCCCTGCTCAGGACCACGCGCCCGAGCGCGTTGGCCGCGTGGTCCACGTGGGCCCAGCGCCCCGGTCCAGCGCGCCGGCCTGCCCAGCCTCCTCCGCGGCCTGCCCGCACCCCATCTCCACCGATCGGGCCAAGGCCCATGGTGAGCTGCCTCCCCCAGCCCCTCTCTGTTGGCCCAGTCCGCCCAGATTCGGCCCATGTTGTTTTTTTTTCATACGCTGCGAATTTAGCTAATTTCCAGAGACTGCAGTTTTGCAGAAAAACCCTTGAACCTCATGCATGTAATAACTAATTAACCGTGCATCGGATTTAAACAAACTTTATATGTAAAATGCTCAGAAAATTGTGTAGATTAATAATATGCCACTTTCATCTATGTTTAAAATGTTTAAAACGCTGTTTGTGTTAATTTGCTTAAATGCCATGCTAAAATGCTTTAATTCATAACTAAATAACCGTAGCTCCGATTTTAATAAACTTTATATGTAAATGGGGTGGAAAAATGCCTAGTTTAACATGGTGCACTTTATTTTCCTGTTTAACAACATTAAAATTGTGTTTAGGGCAGAACAGTACCGAATCTAAAATATGCACATGGGGATTTTCCGGAGTTGTTGTTTGTTGTTTCCGGCCTCATTTAAACTTGCCTAGATAGGTAGTTTCATTATGTTTCACCCCCTTGCCTTGCTAATAACATTTAATGTTGTTGGGTCCATAACCGAGATCAAACTAAATAATTGCATGTGGTGTTTTGTCAATATGCAACTCGTTGCATATTGAGCTCCACTTAACTTGTAGTATTGTTTGTTGCACTTTGCCATGCCATGCCTCATTAAACCGGACATGCATCATACTTGATTGTGCATCATGCCATGATTATGCTTGTGTGTTTACCATGTTGCTTGCTTCTTTCTGGTGTTGCTTCTTAGTTCCGGTAATGTTGCGATTGTGAGGATTCATTCGGCTGCTCCCGTTCGTCTTCTTCATGGACTCGTTCTTCTTCCTTGCGGGATCCTAGGCAAGATGACCGCTACCCTGGATCTCACTACTATCATTGCTATGCTATTTGCTTCGTTCTATCGCTTTGCTGCGCTACCTATCATCTGTTTATCGAGCCATCCCTTGTTGCCATGAACCTCTAACCTTTGACACCTTACCTATGCAAACCATTGATTGGCTATGTTACCGCTTTGCTCAGCCCTCTTATAGCGTTGCTAGTTGCAGGTGAAGTTGAAGATTTCTCCATGGTGGACAGGATTTTGGTTGGGATATCACAATATCTCTTATATTATTTAATGCATCTATATATTTGGTAAAGGGTGGAAGGCTCGGCCTTTTGCCTGGTGTTTTGTTCCACTCTTCCCGCCCTAGTTTCCGTCATACCGGTGTTATGTTCCTGGATTTTGCTTTCCTTACGCGGTCGGGTGATTTATGGGACCCCCTTGACAGTTCGCTTTGAATAAAACTCCTCCAGCAAGGCCCAACATTGGTTTTACCATTTGCCTCACCTAGCCCTTTTTCCCTTGGGTTTCCTGAGCCTGAGGGTCATCTTTATTTTAGCCCCCCCCCCCGGGCCAGTGCTTGTCTAAGTGTTGGTCCAAACCGAGCGATGTCCGGTGCCCCCTGGGCAACCAGGGTCTATGCCAACCCGTCGTCTTGCTCATCTAGTGTGCCCTGAGAACGAGGTACATGCGACTCCTATCG
Organism: Triticum aestivum; assembly: GCF_018294505.1. Classification (NCBI taxonomy): domain Eukaryota; kingdom Viridiplantae; phylum Streptophyta; class Magnoliopsida; order Poales; family Poaceae; genus Triticum; species Triticum aestivum. The sequence goes on along the minus strand of NC_057801.1, from coordinate 278,625,425 downwards.
GGATTTGTCGGCACATCGGGCAGCTTTGCTGGTCTTGTTTTACCATTGTCGAAATGTCTTGTAAACCGGGATTTCGAGTCCGATCGGGTCTTCCTGGGATAAGGTATATTCCTTCATTGATCGCGAGAGCTTGTCATGGGCTAAGTTGGGACACCCCTGCAGGGTATAATCTTTCGAAAGCCGTGCCTGCGGTTATAGGCAGATGGGAATTTGTTAATGTCCGGTTGTAGATAACTTGACACCAGATCCAAATTAAAACGCATCAACCGCGTGTGTAGCCGTGATGGTCTCTTCTCGGCGGAGTCCGGGAAGTGAACACGGTTTCTGGGTTATGTTTGACGTAAGTAGGAGTTCAGGATCACTTCTTGATCATTGCTAGCTGCACGACCGTTCCGCTTGCTCTCTTCTCGCTCTTATTTGCGTATGTTAGCCACCATATCATGCTTAGTCGCTGCTGCAGCCTCACCACTTTACCCCTTCCTTTCCCTTTAAGCTTTTCTAGTCTTGATACCCATGGTAATGGGATTGCTGAGTCCTCGTGGCTCACAGATTACTACAACAATAGTTGCAGGTACAGGTTATGCGATGATCATGACGCGAGAGCGATGCTTGATTGCGTTGAGTTCTTCTGCTGCTTCTTCTTCGATCAGGGGATAGGTTCCAGGTCGGCAGCCTGGGCTAGCAGGGTGGATGTCGTTTGAGCTTCTGTTTGTGTTTCATCCGTAGTCGGATGTTGATCTTATGTATTGTGATGTTGTATTCATGTGGCATTGTATGCCTTATGTATGTATCCCCATCTATTATGTAATGTTGATGTAATGATATCCACCTTGCAAAAGTGTTTCAATATGCGGGTCTATCCTTGGTGGGACCTTCGAGTTCCTTTTGGATAGGGTCGCATATTGGGCGTGACAAGTTGGTATCAGAGCCTCGACCGACCCTAGGAGCCCCCTTGTTTGTTGGTCGTTGTTGAGTCTAGAAGAAAAATGTTTTGAGTCTTAGGATTATATATATCGGAGAGTAGGATTCTTTTTACTCCTCAGTCCCTTCGTCGCTCTGGTGAGGTCTCCTGACGTAGATGTTTTGTCTTTCCTCTCCTCAAATTTCACTAATTTTTTTAGGATCACGCGGGTATCTTGGAATCGTTCCGATGGTTTCGTGACGAGAACATTGTTCTTGGTGCCTCCTATCTATTTATGTGGCATTGACCTGGGGAGTTGAGCTCCAAGGTGTTGTTGTCACAATTTTATCGTTGCAGTTCTGGAATACCTGAGTTTTGCCGACATCGAAAATCTCTTTTATGCAGTTGTTGGTGAGATAACCTCGACGTCACCCAGTACTGGGGAGTTCGGGAGTATTGCCATAACTCGTATAACGGATGCTTTTCGAAGGTTGAGGTACACGATTTCCGAAGGTTTCTTGGTTATGTGTTGACGGATGGATACAGCTTGGATGTAGGTATTGTTAGTTTGGGTGAGATATATTGCTTCCCCTGTATCCCCAACACCAGATTGCATAACCAGAAAGTTTCGGGAGTTTTATAGGTGGGAATTCAAGTAGCTCCTAGAATATCTTTCCGACAGATGCATGATATGGGATTGGGTAAATCTCTATCATATGTATTTGTTCCGGCTTATTCTGCAAGCCAAATCTTTGTTTTGTTTTATTTGTGGTATTCGAGTTGCTTCGAATCAAATGTTGAATCCATACCTTTCTTAAATGGTGTTCTCATATTTCTATGGGAGTGCTAATCCTTCTTGATCATTGAGGTTGTCATGTTAATTTTTTCCAACCGGTGTGCTTCTCTTCAAGTGGATCCGATCATTTTTCAACATCCGCAAGATCAATTCTAAGTTTTCTCAACGGTGTTTGTTTCATCTGTCCCAAGTTGCCTTTGTTTTCCCACCCTCCCACCCCTTTTTCTTCAAGGACTCGGACTTGTTAATCAAGTATCCTTTTATTGATGGGAAGTCTCTCCATTCTTTTCTGTCAATGCTCTCATCCGGTGATTCTCAGGAAGACACTAAAGGAAGCTTCAAGTTCATCAATCTTCATTCTCGTATTCCTCTCCGGTGGATCCAATTCAAGCTTTCGGTGTTGATCATATCCCTTTCCTCGTTTCAAATGTTTTTCCACGTCGGTGCACCTATTAATTGTTCACCTCTCTCTGTTCTTATCCGGAGTGCTCAAGATATCTCAGAAGACTTGTGTTTCCATTCTCAATCTGTTCAAGATATTTCGAGGTTGTTATCTCATTCAAGCTATTTAATTCTACCGGTGCAATCTCTCTTTAAAATCATTTCCAATGGTGTTTCTTTTGAGTGGGCCCTAACCCACAGGTCTTTTCCCAGGATCTTACCTGACTCTTCTAATTTTCCTGGAGCCATTCCCAAAGTCTTTCGAAGTTTGACGTAAGAATGAATTCCATCAGTCAGATGCTTTTCCAAGATTGATTTCAAATCATTTTCATTCTTGGCTCAACCTCTTCGCTTTTCATTCTCCCGGAGTATCTCAGCAATTTTGGTGGCGTTTCTGTTCGTCATTTGAAGATCGAAGAAGAGTTTTTCCTCTCAATCTTGTCCGTTCTCCCGGAGTTTCGTGGTTCTAGCTTCATGTTATCAGTCTCAAATTATTCCATTCATCAGATATTCTTTTCTTAACCATCCGGAGTTTGTCAGGAGTTGTTTTTCCATTTCTTTTCACCGGAGGCCATCATTCCAGTTACCGTTCTCTAATTATTCCGGTGCTTCTTTCAAGTGTTTTTTTAATCAGATTGTCATCTCTTCATTCTTGTGCATCTAAATCCCCTCGAGCATATTTGTTCTTCTAATTCTTCCCGGTGATTAAGTCTCTCTCATCATTCATTTCCGAATTCTTACGGTGGTTTGTTCAAGATTCTTTTTCTTTGATTATCATTTTAATCCATTCGTTCTTTCCAATTCCACCGGTGGTTCCATCAATACCTTCACAAGTTTATGCTATATCTCTCTTAATTCTTTCTACAAGAATAAGTAGTATGCCAAATTCGTTGCTTGTCATCAATTTAAATTGGTGAAGGATAGGCATGACATAATTCTTATTCTTGTTTCATCCAAGTGATTAATTCCTTCTTCCGGAGATTGTTCATGATGAAGTAATTCTCGGTTCGAGAGGCTTCATCTTTCTTTTCGGAGTTCCAAGCTCTCTCAACTATCTCATCGCGAAGCTCCATCTAAATCATAGCAAGGGTTCACCTTGTGTTTTCAACTTCTCTTTCTTTCTATCATCCTTTTATTACCGGAGTTCTTCATTGAGGCTCTACATGATGATTCGTCAAGGATTCTTTTCATTCTTCAATTCTTCTTCAAGACTTCTCTCGAAGTTATGACCCGCTAAGCTATACTCTAAATTAAACATGGTGCTAAACACATGTTCTGTTTTGAGGCGTTCAAGCATTCTTCATCTTGCATTCCAAAGTGCAATTATTTCTACCTTATCTTTTGAGGTGGTGTTATGTCACTCTTGACAATTTCATTCATGTTTCATGATTCATATGTTGTCAAGAATGAGGTAGTTAAACCCATCAACTCCTTCAAGCATGAGTTCTTCTCAGTCCATCAATCTCTTCATTGGAGTTATCTTGTGTCAGATTTCACTTAAAGCCTTCCCTAAGGAATGTTGCTATTGTGGTGCTTATCAATGATCCAAGTTTTTCTCCTATCCTCTCGGCGAAAGGAGTTGTCATCTCCATGTTGACCTCTATCCAATCTATTGTTTCCGTTAGTGGCAGAATTTCACCTCAAGTTTTGAGATGTTTGCCATAAGCCCACAACAAGCTTGTGATTTTCGTTGTTGGTTTTCCAACGACTCTGTTATAACCTTCTCGGAAGTATGCTTTCCAAGCTCATTTGTGGCACAAGTTGGCATTTTCCTTCTCCATTCTGTTACTCCAATGATCTATCTTCTATTCCTTCATTCAGAGGCAATGTGATGTTGCTCTCTTCGCTCATCATCTCGTATTGTGAGGATCATGTTCTTTTCGTGCTTATCCATTTAACCAGAGTGTTGTGTCATCTCTTCAAGTTCTTTCATATTATCAAGTTTTGCCCATTGTTTCAATCGGAGTGCTGTCTGAAATCCTTCTTACCCATTATGCCATTCTTTCAATAGTTTCGGAGGTAGTGTGTTGTTGATCTCATCAAGTATCATCCCTTCTTCTCAAGTTCATGTTCTATTCCTTCCATGTTCAACCGGAGTGCTGCCCGAATTCTTCCTCTCACATCTTGTTGTAACCGGAGTGGTTTCGAACCCTATCTTGTCAATTAAACTCTTGATTCATGTCTTTGCAACCTTCAAGTTATCGTAATGTTCCTTGTTCCTCTTTTCTAACGGATTGTTTGCAATCTCGTTCATATCTAATTGCTCAACCTCTCAAGGTTCATGGTTTCACTCATTGGTCGAAGAAGCAACTTAGTTTTACCGCTTATCTTCCTCTTCCTTTTCCCTCCGGTGCCATCCTAGATCTCGGGATGAGATCCTCTCGTAGTGGTGGAGTGTTGTAACGCCCCGGATACAACTTTCCATATTCGTAACTCCGACTCTTGCCATTTCCGGCTATGTGATCTATTATTTCCTCCGTGGTTGGGTTTTGTCTGTTGTTTTGCATTTTGTTCTTGTTATGCATCTCATCTCATAGCATCATGTGCATCGCATCCATATGTTTTCATAAAACTTACATCCGTTCGGGTTTCCGCCGGTTCTCTCCGTTGTCCGTTCTGAGCCCGACCACACTTGCACGCGCCCGCGGCACCTCCGAAATATTATTTTATAAGTGGCATAAAAATGTTCTCGGAATGGGTTGCAACTTGTCATGCGGTCTTATTATAGTGTAGAAACACCGCCTGCCAAGTTTTGTCGCATTCGGAGTCCATTTGATAGCCCAACCGTTAAATATATAACGGCACCGTCGCCGGTTCATTCGTCGGACGTTTCGGTCTCCGAAATCGTGCCGGGCTGCATTCCTTCTCTTCTCTCTTCTCAACCCAAGGCCTCTCTTCACAGCTCACTAATCCCTCCTGCAACCCACCTAGTCTCCCCTCTGTCCAGAGCCACACAATCGCGATCGGAGGCTCCGGAAGGCCCCAAAAGCCCCCAAACCCTAGCAATTTTGCTATATATGGACACCCCTTGTCCATTTTGGGCAGCCTAACCCCCCTCCACCTACCTCTAGCCTCCCCCTCCTCAGAATCCGCGCCGGCCCTCTCCTCCTTTGCCACTTGGCACTGCCCCCACCGCCAGCCACCACCCAGCGCCGCCGCCAAGTCAGCCGCGCCGCCCCCGCGCCCACTCCCCGCCTTCCACGCGTCCATGTCGTGCCCCAGCCCCTCTCCCGCAGCCGCGGCCCGCCAGGCCCGCGGGGAGTCCGCCCCGGGCCGCGACCGGGCCCGACCCCATGCGCCCCTGACCCCTCGTCCCTCCATCGCCTCCCTGCCCGTGGCACCGCAGCGCCGGCGTCGCCCGTCACCACCACCCCGCGCCGCCCGGCTCCACGAGCTCCGCCCCCAGGCCAGCTCCGCCTCGCGCCCTCTCCTTCCCCTCTTTCTCCTGCCTGCCTCACCCCTTCTCGCTCACTGCAGGAACCCCGCCACCGCCGTGTTGCTCGACCTCGCCGCCGGCCATGTGGGGCGCGTCGACCTTACCTGGGACCAGATCTGGCGCCCCCACGCCCGGATCCGTTCATTCCCGCCGATCTCCCCCGAATCCGGCGAGCTTCCCTGCCGCCGCCGTCCATGGCCTCCTCGCCGGCGCCCTGCTCCGTCCCCTGCTCAGGACCGCGCGCCCGAGCGTGTTGGCCGCGTGGGCCACGTGGGCCCAGCGCCCCGGTCCAGCGCGCCGGCCTGCCCAGCCTCCTCCGCGGCCTGCCCGCACCCCATCTCCACCGACCGGGCCAAGGCCCATGGTGAGCTGCCTCCCCCAGCCCCTCTCTGTTGGTCCAGTCCGCCCAGATTCGGCCCATGTTGTTTTTTTTCATACGCTGCGGATTTAGCTAATTTCCAGAGACTGCAGTTTTGCAGAAAAACCCTTGAACCTCATGCATGTAGTAACTAATTAACCGTGCATCGGATTTAAACAAACTTTATATGCAAAATGCTCAGAAAATTGTGTAGATTAATAATATGCCACTTTCATCTATGTTTAAAATGTTTAAAATGCTGTTTGTGTTAATTTGCTTAAATGTCATGCTAAAATGCTTTAATTCATAACTAAATAACCGTAGCTCCGATTTTAATAAACTTTATATGTAAATGGGGTGGAAAAATGCCTAGTTTAACATGGTGCACTTTATTTTCCTATTTAACAACATTAAAATTGTGTTTAGGGCAGAACAGTACCGAATCTAAAATATGCACATGGGGATTTTCCGGAGTTGTTGTTTGTTGTTTTCGGCCTCATTTAAACTTGCCTAGATAGGTAGTTTCATTATGTTTCACCCCCTTGCCCTGCTAATAACATTTAATATTGTTGGGTACATAACCGAGATCAAACTAAATAATTGCATGTGGTGTTTTGTCAATATGCAACTCGTTGCATATTGAGCTCCACTTAACTTGTAGTATTGTTTGTTGTACTTTGCCATGCCATGCCTCATTAAACCGGACATGCATCATACTTGATTGTGCATCATGCCATGATTATGCTTGTGTGTTTACCATGTTGCTTGCTTCTTTCCAGTGTTGCTTCTTAGTTTCGGTAATGTTGCGATTGTGAGGATTCGTTCGGCTGCTCCCGTTCGTCTTCTTCATGGACTCGTTCTTCTTCCTTGCGGGATCTCAGGCAAGATGTCCGCTACCCTGGATCTCACTACTATCATTGCTATGCTAGTTGCTTCGTTCTATCGCTTTGCTGCGCTACCTATCATCTGTTTATCGAGCCATCCCTTGTTGCCATGAACCTCTAACCTTTGACACCTTACCTATGCAAACCATTGATTGGCTATGTTACCGCTTTGCTCAGCCCTCTTATAGCGTTGCTAGTTGCAGGTGAAGTTGAAGATTTCTCCATGGTGGACAGGATTTTGGTTGGGATATCACAATATCTCTTATATTATTTAATGCATCTATATATTTCGTAAAGGGTGGAAGGCTCGGCCTTTTGCCTGGTGTTTTGTTCCACCCTTGCCGCCCTAGTTTCCGTCATACCGGTGTTATGTTCCCGGATTTTGCGTTCCTTACACGGTCGGGTGATTTATGGGACCCCCTTGACAGTTAGCTTTGAATAAAACTCCTCCAGCAAGGCCCAACATTGGTTTTACCATTTGCCTCACCTAGCCCTTTTTCCCTTGGGTTTCCGGAGCCCGAGGGTCATCTTTATTTTAGCCCCCCCGGGCCAGTGTTTGTCTAAGTGTTGGTCCAAACCGAGCGATGTCCGGCGCCCCCTGGGCAACCAGGGTCTATGCCAACCCGTCGTCTTGCTCATCCGGTGTGCCCTGAGAACGAGGTACGTGCGACTCCTATCGGGATTTGTCGGCACATCGGGCGGCTTTGCTGGTCTTGTTTTACGATTATCAAAATGTCTTGTAAACCGGGATTCCGAGTCTGATCGGGTCTTCCTGGGAGAAGGTCTATTCCTTTGTTGATCGCGAGAGCTTGTCATGGGCTAAGTTGGGACACCCCTGCAGGGTATAATCTTTCAAAAGTCGTGCCTGCGGTTATAGGCAGATGGGAATTTGTTAATGTCCGGTTGTAGATAACTTGACACTAGATCCGAATTAAAACGCATCAACCGCGTGTGTAGCCGTGATGGTCTCTTCTCGGCGGAGTCCGGGAAATGAACACGGTTTCTGGGTTATGTTTGACGTAAGTAGGAGTTCAGGATCACTTCTTGATCATTGCTAGCTTCACGACCGTTCCGCTTGCTCTCTTCTCGCTCTTATTTGCATATGTTAGCCACCATATCATGCTTAGTCGCTGCTGTAGCCTCACCACTTTACCCCTTCCTTTCCCTTTAAGCTTTGCTAGTCTTGATACCCATGGTAATGGGATTGCTGAGTCCTCGTGGCTCACAGATTACTACAACAACAGTTGCAGGTACAGGTTATGCGATGATCATGACGCAAGAGCGATGCTTGATTGCGTTGAGTTCTTCTGCTCCTTCTTCTTCAATCAGGGGATAGGTTCCAGGTCGGCAGCCTGGGCTAGTAGGGTGGATGTCGTTTGAGCTTCTGTTTGTGTTTCATCCGTAGTCGGATGTTGATCTTATGTATTGTGATGTTGTATTCATGTGGCATTGTATGCCTTATGTATGTATCCCCATCTATTATGTAATGTTGATGTAATGATATCCACCTTGCAAAAGCGTTTCAATATGCGGGTCTATCCTTGGTGGGACCTTCGAGTTCCTTTTGGATAGGGTCGCATATTGGGTGTGACACCGCGGTGCCCCCTCGCGAGACTTGAACGACAGAAATCGGGGCAGGAGAGCGAAAAAGGCAAAGGATCACAAACCAAAGACGACAACAACTTCAGCAAAACCTCGAATGGGGATGACCAGCCAACTGCAGAAAGCAAATGAGAAAAGCCGCGTCCGGCACCTAATCTAGTCTTCGACGTCTTCTCACCAGCGCGGAGCTAAGTGCTGCCACTGGGCGTGGGAGGGAGCCCGAGGGCCTGAGGCTGGCGCTCCTGAGACTCCGGGGCGTGTACATCCCCACTCATTATTACGTGAGAGTGTCACGGGCGGCGAGCTTCGTAGGCATTGGCCTTCTTCACAGGCTCCGGGCCTTTCTCGTAAGGATAGACTTCATAGGCGTTCGCCTTCTTCACAGGCTCTGGGCCTTTTCCAAAACGCAACAGCTTCACAGGCATTCGCCTTCTTCACATGCTCTGGGCCTTTTCCAAAACGCAACAGCTTCACAGGCATTCGCCTTCTTCACAGGCTCTGGGCCTTTTCCAAAACGCAACAGCTTCACAAGCATTCGCCTTCTTCATAGGCTCTGGGCTTTTTCCAAAACGCAACAGCTTCACAGGCATTCGCCTTCTTCACAGGCTTTGGGCCTTTTCAAGGGTAAAATCTCCGGAGGTGCTGGATGTTCCACGCGTTCTGGATGGGCACCCCCTCCTGAGTCTCCAGGTGCGCGGAGCCGGGCCTGGAGACATGAACAACCTTGAACGGGCCCTCCCACATGGGAGAGAGCTTATGCAGTCCCTCCCTAGAGAGGACCCGCCTGAGCATGAGGTCTCCTACCTCGAGTGTCCTGGGGCGGATGTTGCGGCAGTGGTATCACCGTAGCGCTTGTTCGTATCTTGCTACTCGGAGCGCAGCTTCCCGGCGACGCTCCTCCCCCAGCATGAGGTCTGTCCCCCGCATGGCATCCTGCTGCGCCTCGTCGAACACCAGGACCCGTGCGGAACGACGTCTGACCTCGTGAGGGAGGACCACTTCAGCTCCATAGACCAGGAAGAATGGGGTTTCACCGGTTGGCTTGGTCGCGGTTGTGCGGATGGACCACAACACAGACTGAAGCTCGTCGTACCAACCTCGGCCGCAGGCCTCCAACTTCTTCTTGAACGTGAGGCCCCTCGGGACCTCCGCGTTGGCCCGCTCGGCCTGACAGTTGCTCTGGGGGTGCGCCACTGAAGCGTAACATATCTGCGTTCCAAGGTTAGCACAGTATGTTTTGAAGAGATTACTGGTGAACTGTGAACCGTTGTCGGTGATGATGCGGTTTGGTACCCCGAACCGGCTCACGATGCTCTTGATGAACTTGACCGCAGACCCTGCGGGGATGGTGCGTACAGCTTCCACTTCAGTCCACTTAGTGAACTTGTCCACGGCGACGTAGAGGTAGCGATAGCCCCCTGGCGCTCGAGGAAATGGGCCCAGGATGTCCAGCCCCCAGACTGCAAATGGCCATGAGAGAGGTATAGTTTGCAGACCTCCAGCCGGCTGATAGATCTGCTTGGCGTGGAACTGGGAGGCCTCGCAAGCCTTCACCAGTTCGACAGCATCATTGAGTGAAGTGAGCCAATAGAATCCACTACATAATGCCTTGCCAACGAGGGTCCGCGACGATGAATGATGCCCACAGTCTCCACCATGTATATCCGCTAGCAGTTCCTTCCCTTGCTCCTTGGAGATGCAGCGCAGGGACACATCATCCGGTCGCCTTCGGTAGAGCTCTCCATCCCTGATGCAGTATGTTGTGGCCTGCCGCGCCACGCGCTCCGCTTCTTCCTCCTTCTCTGGCAAGATCCCTTGTGTCAGATAGCTCCGGAGCTCCATGATCCAGCACCCCTCCTGAGGCTCCATTGTCAAGAGCAGACGCGCCCCTGAGGCCGGGCCACAGACCCGGGCTCCCGAGGCTGGCGGCTGGGGGAGCTCCTCCCGAGGCTGCACCGCGCTTGACAGTGACGGCGTGGCAGAGGGCTTGAAGAGCCATTCTTCGAAGACACCAGGCTCCTGAGGCAGTCGCCTGGATGCTTGTTTGGCGATGTCGTCGGCCTCCTGATTGGTGCCATGAGGCACGTGTTGTAACTCCAGCCCCAGAACTGCTTCTCCATCCTGCGGACCTCCGCAAGGTAGGCTTCCATGTGCTCATCCCTTGGCTTGTATACTTTGTTGGAGAAGTTGACGAGGAGTTGTGAATCACCTTTGATGGTAAGACATTTTACTCCGAGGGCGGCCGCGTCCTTCAGGCCTGCTATCAACCCTTCATATTCTGCTATGTTGTTGGAGACCTTTTCTCCGTGTTGGAAACAGAGCTGCACAGCATAGTAGAGCTTGTCTTGGGTAGGAGATATAAGCACCGCACCAGCCCCTGCGCCGTGCCTGGAGAACGCCCCATCAAAGTACATGACCCAACCGTCTGGCGCCTCGCTTCCCGGGGAGAGGGATCGATCCTCATCAGCCTTTAGGCCCGGCGCCTCTGTCCACTCTGCTATGAAATCTGCCAAGGAGGCCCCCTTGATGACTCTGGTTGTGCTCAATTCGAGCTGAAACGCTTGCAGTTCAATGTTCCACTCAGCGACTCTTCCAACTGAGTTGGGGCTCCTGAGAACCCTCTCCAAAGGGTACGTTGAGACAACCTTTATGGGGTGGCCCTGAAAATAATGCCGCAGCTTGCGTGAGGCCACCAATAGTGTGAGGAGAAGCTTCTGAGGCATGGGGTACCGCGCCCTTGCGTCCCGCAACACTGTGCTGACGAAGTACACAGGATGTTCAACTTGGTTGGGAGTGCTGGTGTCGATGGCGCCCTCCGGAGACCGCGGCGCCTCCTGAGGCAGGGGAGCCCCTAGCGGCTGGTCGCTAGGGGGAGGGGTTCCCGCTGTCTCGAGCATGTTCCCCAGCGGCGGCTGATCCTTCTCGGCTGTGGCGGTGGTCTCTGCGGGTCTTTCTTGTTCATGCTCCGCCCCGACCTGGGCGGATGTCGTGGCTTTGTTCCGACGCTCCTCCCTAACCGCCACCAGGGCTGCGCTGGCGGAGTAGGGTGTGGCTGCAAGGTAAAGCACCAGGGCCTCCTGAGGGCGAGGGGCCACCATCACCGGAGGGCTGGTTAGGTACCTCTTGAGGTCTTGGAACGCCTTGTCTGCCTCTTCAGTCCATTCAAAGGGTCCCTTTTTCTTCATCGGCTGGAAGAAAGGCAGCGCTCGCTCCCCCAGCTTGGAGATGAAGCGTCCCAGTGCTGTCACGCGCCTAGTGAGCTTCTGCATTTCTCTGAGGGTCTTTGGCGGGCTCATGTCCTCGACCGCCTTGACCTTTTCTGGGTTAGCCTCGATGCCCCGGTGGGACACAAGGAAGCCCAAGAGCTTGCTTGAGGGGACCCCAAACACGCTCTTCTCTGGGTTGAGCCGCAGGCTCACGGCGTTGAGGCTCGCAAAGGTTTCCTCCAAGTCTCGTATCAGGGTATTTGCCTCGCGAGATTTCACCACAATATCATCGACGTAAGCCTCAACGTTTTTCCCGAGCTGTGGGCCCAAGACGATGTGCATCAGCCGCTGGAAGGTCGCCCTTGCATTGCGCAACCCGAACGGCATGCACGTGTAGCAATACACCCCACACGGGGTTAGAAAGGCTGTTTTTTCCACATCTTCTACCGCCATCTTGATCTGGTGATACCCAGAGAAGCCAACCAAGAAACACAACAGGTCGCACTCGGCGGTGGAGTTGACGATCTGATCGATGCGGGGGAGCGGGAACGGATCTTGCGGGCAAGCTTTGTTGAGATTGGTGAAGTCAACACACATACGTTCCTTCCCTCCTTTCTTTGGTACAACGACTGGGTTGGCCAACCAATCCGGGTATCGGACCTCGCGAATGACCCCTGCAGCTTCCAACTTGCAGGTCTCTTGGATGATGAAAGCCTGCTTTTCCGTGGACTGCCGTCTTGCCTTCTGCTTCACGGGTCGGACATTGGGGCACACATTGAGGTGGTGCTCGATTACGCCCCTTGGGATCCCCGCCAGCTGATCGGGCTCCCATGCAAATACCGTCTTGTTCGCGCACAGGAACTTGACCAGGGCCTCCTCCTACTCGGGCTCAAGGTTGGCGCCTATGGTGTAGGTGGCATCAGTGGATCCGTCCTTGTCAACCAGCATCTGCTCGGTTTCTGCCTTGTCTTGGGTGAACAACTGCTTCTTCTTGGCCGGTGCAGCCCCCTTGGGCTCAGGGCGTCTGAGTCGGCGGGCTGCGCCGACGCCGCCGTCTTGAAGGCGAGCTTGAGCACTTGCAACGCATCCCCGGTGTCTCCGCACACAGTGAGGACGCTGCTGCTCCCGGGCATTTTCATGAGGTTGTACGTTGGGTGAGTCGCAGCCATGAACCGGGCCAGCACCAGGTACCGAGGATGGCGTTGTATGGGAGGCCGATGGGGGCGATGTCGAAGTTGATTAGCTCCGTGCGGAAGTTGTCGTAGGTGCCGAAGGTTACCGGGAGACGGATCTTCCCCAGGGAGCTAGAGGACCCGCCCCCGACGCCCAAGAAGGGTCGGCTGGGCCGCAGCCGCTCCGGTGGTATGTGGAGGAGGCTGAAGGCTTCAATCGAGAGCACGCTGAGTCCTGAGCCGCCATCGATGAGAGTCCTGGTGACGGCCACCTGGCAGATGGTGGGAGTGCACAGCATTGGGAGCGCGCCTGAGCAGGCTGAATTGGAGGGGTGGTCCTTTGAGCTGAAGGCCGGATCGGCCTTGGGCGTCGACCGACCTGAGGGAGCCCCCTACCGCGTGGAAGCGGCACCGACCTGGCATACGAATGGCTTGACGTGGCGGCCCAAAGGTGGCGCCTGCGAGCCGCCCAGGAGGGTCGCGACGACCGGGGGCGCCGGCGCAGAGCGCCTGGCAAGGAAGAGGTTGCGCAACTTTTCCCAAGGGGCCATGGAGGCCGCCGGCAACTTGTCCGGCCGCCGCACCTGTCGCAAGGCCGGGGCCAAGGCTTGGAGCCCCCGGCCCCCGTGCTAGTGCTGACGACCGGAGCGAACGGCGCGCCACTCACCGCAAGGAGAGTCGTGGTGTCGGCGGAGAGCGGGTCCGCGGAAGGAGAATCTCTGGCGCACCCCTACCTGGCACGCCAAATGTCGGATTTCGGGTTCCGGCAGACCCTCTAGATTCGAACACTGGGGTGCGCGCGGAGATTTAGCCCTCTGCCTACCTGCACCTCACCGCCTTGCTATGAACTAAGCAATCAAAGGAACAACACAAGAGACACAGAGTTTATACTGGTTTAGGCCACCATTGTGGTGTAATACCCTACTCTAGTGTGTGGTGTGGTGGATTGCCTCTTGGGCTGATGATGAACAGTACAAGGAAGAACATCCTCGCGAGGGTCTGTTCTTGGCTGGTGCGATGAACTGCTAGGGGGAGTTCAGTCGCTCTCTCTACTGGTTTCTAGGTGAGGATCCGATTGCCTCTACCTTGTGGTGGCTACTCCTATTTATAGGCAAAGGCCCAGGGCCTCTTCCCAAATATTGAGCGGGAAGGGCGCCAACAATTGGCCATTTTGAAGGGGAACATCTAGTACACTTATCCTGACTAAAGTTGGTCCTCGCCTATCAAAGGCTCTGGTGGTGACGCCTTCCTGGGCTCCACGATGACTTCCTTCCTGACGTTGTGACGGTCTTGGTCTTGTTGCACCGAAATGGATGCCTTTGCTTGATGCTCTCGCCTGCGCTTGCCCCCTTTGCACCAAAGAGGAAAGAAGGACACTGTTCGGGCTGGCGCCCTCCCCGTGCCCTTGGTCATCATGGCTTGCGTCATGGGCACCTCGCGAGGTACCCCGCCTTGATCTCTCCACCTCCTCGCGAGCCAGCCTGACGAGGCCGTGCCTGAGGAAGCCTCCTGTCGTCCGCCCCGCGAGGCTTGGCTCCTCGCGAGGGTCCTGAGCTGGTGTTGATGAAGATGGGACATGATGGGCCGCCCCTTGAGCCACAGACAGGCAAGTCTGGGGACGCCCGTTCCCAGAACGCCGACAAAGCCCTCAATCCTCTTCCCGGGCTTCGAGATGGCGTTGGAGCCGCCATACGCGACAAAGCTCGCACACGCGGAGATGGGACCACGAGAGGGCCGGAGGGAGAAGTAGTGGTGCAGCAAGGCCACTGAGGGCTGCACTCTGACGTGAGCCTCACAATAGTAGGCGAAGATCGCCAGAAGAAGAACAGAGTTGGGGTGGAGATGCAGAGCTTGCAGGTTGTAATGGCGGAGGACAGAGAAGAAAAACTCAGAAAAGGGAGGCACCAGACCGGCAGCAATGGCGCTTACAAAGAGAGGATAGAAGGTGCTCCCTTGGCCCTCAGGAAGGGCAGAGCCGGCCTTGAACACCTTTGCCCCGTCGATGCCCTATGCCGCCACCATCCGGCGCACCCGGGCAAGGCTCGTCTCCGACACATTCGGCGAGTCCAAGGCGAGTGAGTACCAAGCTTTGGCCGGGGCCTGGCAAGGCGCCATGTCTTGCTAGGGCGTGCGGTCGAAGTAGATCTGTAGATTTCGGAGGCAGAAAGGAAGGGCGCAAGAAAGGGGATCTGGGCAATGACCGGAGGAAGCAAGGGAAGCAAAGCCTAGGCAGATGCCGCTCTTTTGTCGATTCACACAGTTGCTGAGGCACCCACGACCAACCAACCACCACGCGGCGCCCTAGGCCGCGGGCTGTTAGGGCCCATGACGCTTCGCACTTGCCCCTTTGCTTCTCTGCTCAGCCAAGTCCGGGCGCGCCTTGGGCCCGGGGGCTACTGTTGGCGTTCTGTGAACGGGGGTCCCTAGACTTGCCTGCCTGCAGCCTGCGGCGTGGCTCAAGGGGCGGCCCAGCGTGGCCCATCTTCATCAGCACGAGCTCAAGACCCTCGCGAGGGGCCGAGCCTCGTGGGGCAGACGACAGGAAGCTTCCTCAGGAACGGCCTCGTCGGGCTGGCTCACGAGGAGGCGGAGAGATCAAGGCGGGGTACCTCACGAGGTGCCCATGACGCAAGCCATGACGACCAAGGGCGCCAGGCGGGCGCCAGCCCGCACAGTGTCATTCTTTCCTCTTTGGTGCAAAGGGAGCAAGCGCAGGCGAGAGCATCAAGCAAAGGCACCCATTTCGGTGCAACAAGACCAAGACCGTCGCAACGGCAGGAAGGAAGTCATTGTGGAGCCCAAGCCGGCGTCACCACCAGAGCCTTTGACAGGCGAGGACCAACTTTAGTCGGGATAAGTGTATTAGATGTTCCCCTTCAAAGTGGCCAATTGTTGGCGCCCTTCCCGCTCAATATTTGGGAAGAGGCCCAGGGCCTTTGCATATAAATAGGACTAGCCACCCACAAGGTAGAGGCATCGAGATCATCATCAGGGAACCAGTAGAAAGAGCGACTGAACTCCCCCTAGCAGTTCATCGCACCAGCAAAGAACAGACCCTCGCGAGGCTGTTCTTCCTTGTATTGTTCATCACCAGCCCAAGAGACAATCCACCACACCACACACTGGAGTAGGGTATTACACCACAATGGTGGCCTGAACCAGTATAAACTCTGTGTCTCTTGTGTTGTTCCTTTCATAGCTTAGATCATAGCGAGGCGGTGAGGTGCATGTAGGTAGTGGGCGAAATCTCCACACGCACCCTAGTGTTCGAATCTAGAGGGTCTGTCGGAACCCGAATTCCGATAGCAGCCAAGGCAAGGCGCCGCGCTGGAGGAGACGGGCGCGCATGCAGACGGCGGCAGTGTGTGAGTTAGCAGTAAACACGCTCATGTCTGGGTGATGTCTGACCAAGGTACGGGCAATGTACGATTTGTACCTGGGACATATGGGTTGCGTACTGGCTAGTGTATGGGGAATTGGGGATAGTCTGGCCATTATCTGGCATTTATCCGACCATCAGCTAGTGTATGGGTTTGCTGGTGGAACCGCGATGGTGTGGGCTAAGCCTGCACAAGAGCTAGCAGCCTGAGAACAAAGGAGGTAGGAACGAGAGTGCATGGGCATGGCACCCGAGAGCACGATATGCCGAACTTGCCGACAATGGACGCGATGCCCCCGCCGGCGACGAGGCGGCTATGACGGGCGGAGCAGGAGCTCGGCGCATGCCTGGGTGGCGAAGCGGTGGCGCGCTGCCGGAACGGCCGGAGCGAGATGTAGCGCGCGGACGACGGCGATGTCGCGGTGATGATGAAGATGGCGAGGCCGGCGGCAAGGACGCGTCGCCCCTCGTGGCCACTCCGGGGGCATTTCGATGTCGAGCCCCCGATCGCTATCGGAGAGACGGCACGACGCCGCGGCGGTGAAGACGAAAATGGTCCCGCCCGGACTGCGAAACCAATAGCAACATGGTAGCATAGTAGTAGTACCACACCACGGTGGGCGCCAACTGTCGTGGTATTCCCACGGGGGGCTTGCGAGTCGATAGATGCCACAAGGGCTTAGTGTGAGGGTAAGACTGCTGCTGATAGGCCCGGGAGTGGGTATGCGAGTAGCACGCGGTGGTTTACCCAGCTTCGGAGCTCTCCGGAGAGATAATACTCCTACTGCTGCATGTGTGAGTGTATTTGGTATATCTGGTATATCTGGTACAGAGTGCTCCTGGAGCTGTGTCTGAGATCAGTGCCAAGTGCATCTAATCTGGTATATGTCTCATATGTGCACAAGTGTGTGTGGCCGCATGTGCGTGAGCATGCATGCGTGAGTGTGTGTGAGTCCATCCCCTGGATGGATGGATGTGTGCCCCTTTATATAGGAGAGGGTAGCTTAGGATGTAAGCTTGGTAGTGGGCATGGCTAAGGCATGGTGCATGTCATCCTTGTCCCCTGGGTCACTTCATAAATAGTGCAAGGGGACAAGTGACACTATACATGATGGCTGAGATGACACGTGAATAGTTCTCGGGTACGATCGTCTCGTTGGTGTCTTGTCGATGTCGCTTCGGGCTACAGTCGGCAGCCGGCTAGTTGGCACAGTCGGCAGTCGGCTGGTCGTTGCAGTCAGCAGCCGGCAGCCGACCGGGCAGAGTAGTCGGACGGGGAGCCGGCAGAAGCGGCCGGGAAGTCGGACCGAGGGGCTTTGCTAGCCCCGATGTCTTGAAATATCATCTCACCGTCTTCGGGGTATCCGTGTCCAATTACTCCGACAAGACCCCCTTATATAGTGGGGGGAACAATCCAACCGTTACCCCCCAAAGCTGCCCCGCAGAGAGCGGTACTACCGCTGGGGTGGGCGGTGCTACCGCTATGGCCAGCGGTACTACCGTTCCACCTCGCGGTACTGCCGCGCAGAAGAGGGGAGCGAGGAGCAAAGGGAGGACCTAGACCCAGTGCGGTACTACCGTGGAGGTAAGGGCGGTACTACCGCTTAGGAGCGGTACTACCGCCTCTACTACCGCAACTAGTGCCGCAAAACCTGACACGAGAAATGATCCCTCCAGTCGAGGCGGTAGTAGCACGGAGCAGCAGCGGTACTACGGCGGAGGGCTCCAAGCAGTACTACCGCTGAGGAGCAGTACTGCCGCTTGATGCACTCAGGTGGTACTACCGCTGTGGCCCATGGTACTACCGCTGGGACCACACGAAGCACATATGGAATGGAACGAGCCCTCCATTGAAGCGGAAAGCCTCAGAGGGTTTGACAAGGAAGTGTACGTGTTGATTCCACCCTAGCCTTACCAAAGTGGACTCCCTCTTGATAGTACGGTGACTCCTACGAAACTAGTCCACCAACATTGAAAAGAAAGAGCTGCACCGTCTCGAATGACACTCTGAGGGGAGGGAATCATCTCGTGCCAAAGGATGAATCTCTGAAAACACAACGCACACGATTAGTCCACATTAGCATTGTCATCAATCACCAAAACACCTTAGGGATAAATATGCCCTTACAATGTGAACTAGATGCCCTCTATGGTGGTGGCTAAGTCCTATATATAGTGGCCTTGGTCCTCTTCCCAAATGCTGGCGGGAAGGGATCCCACAACGGCCGGATTTGAAAGGCGACAAGTAGTACAGCTTATCCTGACTAAAGTGGTCTTCGGCTGCGAAAAGCCCCTGGTCGTGATGCCGTGGTGGGCTCGGTGATGACCTCTGTCCTGCCGTCCTGGCGGTCTTGGTCTTGTGACACCAGAATGGAAACCTTTGGCTGATTCCTCGGGACTCCGCACCTGTGGCTTGCCTCCCTTGCACCAAAGAGGAAACTGGCGCTCTACGCCCGCTGGCACCCGCCTGGCGCCCGCCTGGCCTTGGTCATCATGGCTCACGTCAGCTGAGCCTCGTGAGGTGCACCTTGCATAGAACTCTCCGCCACTCGGGAGCTAGCTTGAGGAGGCCGATCCCCTCGAGGGTCTTGGTGTCGCCTGCCTCGCGAGGGTCTTGAGTTGTTGACGCTGAAGTTGGGCCATACCAGGCCGTTGATGGAGCCACGTGGTGGGCCGCAGGCAGTCAAGTCTGGATACCACAATATCCAAAACACCGACAGTAGCCCTAGGCCCAAGGCGCACTCAAACTTGGCTTCTAGGCAAAGCCAAAGGGCAAGTCCGGAGCACCGCGGGCCCTAACCACCTGCAGCCTTGATGACGTGTGGCGATTGATGGGACGTGGGTGTCTCCACTTCCCCATGCTGCCTCGGCAACTGTTCGACTTGACGGGACGATGCGGCATGCAGAAGATCATCATGGCGTGAGGTCGCGGAGGCCGGCGGTTGGCTATAAATGTGGAGGAGGGGCAAAGCCCCCTTGCTCATTTCTCCTTCGTCTTCTCGTTACCCGCTTCTTCTCCTCCATCTTGTTTCCATGGTGCCGATTAGGAGGTTCCCGGCGGCCAAAAAGGGGAAGACCCCTAGAGAAGGGCCTGACCCTCTCCCTCCGAAGAAACGTCTCCACCTCCCTCATGATGCCAGCGTAGGGCGAGAGGTGACCATGCCTTGGCAATTGAGGCCTCCGCCAGGCTTCCACCTTCCCTTCTACGCCCCCGCCCATGATGAAGAGGTGCGCTATCGAGCGGCCGCCAGCGATGGTGGACGGGCTGCCATTGTCTTGCCGGCAGCGCCATGGACTCACGCCGAGGGCAGCTTGCAAGAGTTCATGGTGTGGGTGGTGATGCCGCCCGACTCATGGATCCGGCTCCTGAGGTTCTTCGCCACCGAGCTGCCTCCGAGGGGGGCGCTTGAGCTGTGGCTGCAACATGCCGGGTGCTGCAGCCTGGCCACCAGAGCTGAGGTCGAGGTGGTGCCCCTGGAGACATCTTCATGACCTGCGGATGGGGTGAGGTCGCCCGAGCCTGCCGCACAGTGGGAGCCCTAGCGATTCACTTCGTGTACGATGGCGCGTCCACCTTGTTCTTCAAGGTCATTGATGGGGAGGGCCAACGGCTAGAGTGGTGCCTCGGAGGAAGCAGCCCGCAGGGTATAGCCATGGGCGCTGGTCCCGCTTATGTCCCCTTCGGCACCC
This sequence comes from Triticum aestivum, assembly GCF_018294505.1. Classification (NCBI taxonomy): domain Eukaryota; kingdom Viridiplantae; phylum Streptophyta; class Magnoliopsida; order Poales; family Poaceae; genus Triticum; species Triticum aestivum. The sequence goes on along the minus strand of NC_057801.1, from coordinate 278,605,560 downwards.
CTTCCAGTAGCAACGACGACACCTGGGAATCCAGCAGCTCTCCTGAGCCCAGTAAGTCTCCGGAGTCCCGCGACGACAGCTACATGCCACCAAGCTCCCGCCGCGGTCGGAACACAGCAGCGGCTGCCGCCCGGCGTTGCTAGCGACGCTGGATGGCTCGGTAGCAGCCTTCCTTTTTTTGCTTTCCCTGCGCGGAATGAAAACTAGCCCCCATGGGGTTTGTAAGGACCAAAGTGTATTTAATACCAGCGTTGCTTTCTTGATTTTGTGATGAAGTCGCGTGTCCCAGTTCGGCTCTACTTCCCCCTTTTCTTTCCCCTAGAAAGTGTGACGCTCTACGCTGATGAGACCCAGTCCCCAGGCAGGCTTCAGCCGTCGCTAGTATGCCAGGTCGCGATGTCGTGGTCAAGGCTAGGAGGTGAGTGGCCCGAGGTCCGATGAGAGATCATGAGACGCGATGCTCGCGAGGTCCCCCTTGGCGTGTAAGCAGCTGCCCAAGGAACCGAAAAGGGGAGTGAAGCCACCAGAGTTGGACTGCAAGGTTGAGGCGAGTGGGGTGTGAGACGGGCGTCACAGCGCATGCGACTTATCTTTTAGTAGTCTTGTTGCGATCCGTCAGGAGGTGGGTGCCTGCTCTTGCATTTGTGGTGGTATCATTAGGTGCGGCCCGCAATGACAACCCTCTCGCCTCGCTTGTATGGGTGCTCTATGTACTCGGGTCCCGGCCCTCGAGCGAGCTCAGCCGCTGCTGGTATGCCAGGTCACGATGCCGTGGTCAAGGCCAGGGGGTGAGGGTTGGAGAGCCAGTTGGAGCTCCAGAGATGCGATGCTCGGGACCCCCCCTTTAATGTGCAAGCGACTCACAAGGTAAGGTGGCGATCGTCCGAACCGGCCTGTGAACCATCATCAGGTGAACCTACAGGTTAGATGACAGGAGAGGTCACAAATCCCCGCGATGCGGACTGTCCGCCCTAGGGCCCCTGGCGAAAGACGAAGGCACCGAGGACCTGGTAAGGTGGCATGCGCGAGGTAGGCCGCGAGCCAGAGCTCGATCCTTGGGTTTGTCAGCGTTGCAAGGACGGACCCGAGCACAAGTGCCGTGCCTACGCGAGTAGCCATGCAGCAAGGCGGGCGAGAGACAGGCCAGCAAACATACGAAGACCACGTGGCGGTTAAGACTCGAGGTCGTAGAGTGATGATCATAGGTAAACTCGTAGAAGATGGTTAGACAATCCAGGCGAATGCAAAACGATGCGCGCTGCAGGGACGGACCCATACGGCTTGGGGATGGTGCAGACCGTGGGACACCCCCAAACTGAACAAACTAGAGAGATGTCACCTTGTACCATCGCTAAAGAGATGTCGGGGTAGCAAAAGACGCGCGCTGCCGGAGTCGCACCTCATGAGCCGCCCTAGCCCCGAGCCTCGGGAGGCCCAGGGGACTCGGGAGCCTCCTGAAGATGCACCTCCATCTCCACCAGGGTCGCCTGATGCCTGGCCTCGCGAGCCGCCTGGGCGTCCCTTGCGTAGCGCCGGAACACCACAGCTGCGCCTGATAGGCCGAAAGGCATGCAGACGTAGCTGTGGGGTGGCCCCTCACAACGAGCGACACGAGACGGCCAGAAGAGCTCTCGGGATGTGGCCCTGTTGAGCCCTGGGATGTCGATGCAGACGCGGAACTCCTTACCCTCGACAGGGCAGTGAGCCGCGCCTTGCGGTAGGCGGTGATCGCCTTGCAGAACCCTTGCTTCTTGAATCTCCTTGATTGCCTTACTGATGAACTCATGAACGTCTGGTGCCTTTCGCCTGACGCCTTCTCCTGGGAAACATGCACTGAAGCGTGCCTCCACATGGTGCTCGAGCGCCTCCCTCGTGATTCTGGCTAGGTCTAAGGCCCTCCCGAGGAGAGCCCCTGAGCCCAGCCTGAGAAGGGCGCTGGGCGTGCCTTCCTATGCGACAAGTGAAGGCGCCCCATCCGGGGACGCGAGGCTCAGCACGGCGTCCTCGGGTGATGCTTCCTCGCGAGATCCCTGACCCAGTTGTAGCTTCTTTGTCTTGGGGTGACCTCGGGAGGGAGGGCGGCGCCCTCATCTTCCGGGTCCTCGACTGCTGCAGCCTGGAAGGCGTGCTTGAGGGAGCACACGGCATCCTTTTCTTGGAATGCGACCATGGTGACGCCGTCACTTCCTGGCATCTTGAGGACGTTGTAGCCGTGGTGCGTAGCTTCCATGAACTTGGCCAGTGCTGGGTACCCTAGGATGGTGTTGTATGACAGGCGAATGTCAGCGACATCGAAGTCAATGAGCTCAGTGTGGTAGTTGTTGCGTTTGCCGAAGGTGACAGGGAGGCGGACCTGCCCTATCGGGTGTGTGGAACCGTCGGTCACTCCTGAAAATGGCTTGGTTGGCTTAAGCTGGTAGTACGGCACTTGGAGCCTATCGAACGTTTGAACGAATAGGACATTGAGCCCCGCTCCACCATCGATGAGAATCTTGGTGACATCCACATTGCTGATATGGGTGAGCAGAGCATGGGAAGCGCACCGGCAGTGGCCGCGCACTTGAGCTAGTCTGAGGAGCTGAAGGTGATGGAGCATTTGGACCACCTGAGTGAGCGAGTTGCTTCGGTATTGGGGAGCACTGCGTTCACCTCGCGCGCGAACTGCTTGAAGATGCGGTGAGAGGCCGGGGCCTAGGAGACGCCTAGGATGCAGGCAATGGCTCGAGGCTCCTGGAAGCCCCCAGTCCCCTTGTCCTGGTGATGATCTTCGTTCCTTCTTAGTGGCGGAGGAAGTGGAGGAAGACCGGTGTTGCCCTGAGGGCGCTCCTCACGAGGCTGCTCCCTCCAGGCGCCCTTGCGAGGTTGGACCTGCCAACGGTCCTCCCGAGGATGATCGCACCACTCCTGGCGATGGCCGCATCCGTCCCAGCGTCCTCCACCTCGGCCACCTCCACGGTCGTAGCCTCGATCGTTGCGCTTGAGGCATCAACCGAGGCCGCCCGTCACGGAGGGCCCTGAGCTCCTAGCAGTCATTGGTGTTGTGGTTGTGGACGTTGTGGAAGACACAGAACGGTCGGTTGCTCTTGGACAACTCGGGGTGGTCGCAGCCGCGCTTCATCTCTGGCTCGGCCGCGAGGACGGCTGCCCCCTTGCACTTTACATCCTTGGCCTTGGCCTTCTTGTCTTTTGGGTCAGCATCGGGGAGCTCAATGAGGGAGAGGCACCCCTCCTCAGCCCTTGCACACTTGTTCGCCATCTTGAACATCTCCAAGGCCGTGCATAGGTGCTCATGGATGGCGAGCTCCTCCTTCATCTTGACATCGCGAACGCCATTAGTGAACGCTGAGATGATGGCCTCGTTCGTCACCTTGGGGATCTTGAGGCGAACGTTGTTGAAGTGCTGGATATACTTCTGTAGGGTCTCTCCTAGCTGCTGCTTGATGCGATGCAGGTCACCCGCAGCTGGCGGGCGAGCCCTGGAAGTTGGTGATGAAGCAGTCGTGCATCTCCTCCCAGGAAGAGACCGATCCCACAGGGAGATTTAGGAGCCAAGAACGCGCGCCATCCTTGAGGGCCATCGGGAACCAGTTCGCCATGATCTTTTCGTCGTTGCTGGCCGCCTTGATGCTCGGCTCGTAGAGCTGCAAAAACTCGCGGGGTCGGTGGTGCCGTTGTAGCGTGGGGGTAGGTCAGGCTTGAACTTGCTCGGCCAGATGACGTTGCGAAGCTCCGAGATGAACACGCGACATCCTACTGTGGCCACGGGGGACCGTAGAGGAGGTAGAACTTGGTCCTGGTGCACGCGCACCGCCACCTCCTGTGGCAACATGCGAGCCTGATGTAGGGGTGCATGAAGTACGTGTGCTTCTCCTTGAGGCCGCTGCACCACCTGGCAGCTCACCTCTTCCCGCGCGGGCGCCTGGCGCGGTGGGTCGCGCCGCGGCGCCACACGCCTTGGCTCGATGATGATGCCCTGGGTCGGAGGTGGTGGAGGAGCCCCATGAGCCACGTCGCCTGCGGCAGGCGGCTGTTGAGGCAGTGAGCGGGCCGGTGCAGCGGAGCCCCCGGCCGTGCTGACGAGCTCAACGATACGCTCGAGTCACTCCTCGTAGAAGTCGTCGACCGGGCAGTAGCGAAGGAGCTCCCGCGCCATGAGCAGAGCGGCCTGCGCGTTCGCCGGGCCGTGACGCGCGTGGGAGGATGAAGTGCTGGGGTTAGTGATGGAGTGGCGGTGCGCCCGTCGCGGTGCATCGAAGGGTGCAGCGAAGAAGCTTGCTGCTCGTGGCCAGCAGGGCCTGTGGTGGCGTTGGCCACCGGAGATGGAGCATGACGAGCACAACCATCGCCCGCCGGAGCCGTCTGAGCAACGCTAGCGGCAACTGCGGCCCGGCGCTCGTTGCAAGCCCGTCGTGCGTCGGCCATGGAGTTGTCGGAGTGGCGGTGGATCGATCGATGGAAGAGAAGATCCAACGCGCCCCTACCCGGCGCGCCAAATGTCGGATTATGGGTTCCGCAAACCCTTGAAAGGTTCGAACTCTGGGGTGTGTGTGGAGATCTCAACCTACCCATCCTGCCTACTCGCGATCCTCCTAAGCCTAGCGTGCCGAGCTCGAAGAGACAAAGAGACACATCAGTTTATCCTGGTTCAGGCCACCTTGCGGTGTAATACCCTACTCCCGCGTTTTGGTGGATTTCCTCGAGGGGCTGAGGATGAACTAGTATAGTGGATGAACAGGCCTCAGGAGGTGAGGTGTTCTTGAGCTCAAGAGAGCTGGTAGGATGTGAACTAGATGCCCTCTATGGTGGTGGCTAAGTCCTATTTATAGTGGCCTTGGTCCTCTTCCCAAATGTTGGTGGGAAGGGATCCCACAATGGCCGAATTTGAAAGGGGACAAGTAATACAACTTATCCTGACTAAAGTGGTCTTCGCCTGCGAAAAGCCCCTCGTCGTGACGCCGTGGTGGGCTCGGTGATGACCTCCGTCCTGCCGTCCTGGCGGTCTTGGTCTTGTTGCACCAGAATGGATACCTTTGGCTGCTTCCTCGGGACTCTGCGCCTATGGCTTGCCTCCCTTGCACCAAAGAGGAAACTGGCGCTCTGCACCTGCTAGCACCCGCCTGGCGCCCGCCTGGCCTTGGTCGTCATCGCTCACGTCAGCTGAGCCTCATGAGGTGCACCTTGCATAGAACTCTCCGCCCCTCGGGAGCCATCCTGAGGAGGTCGATCCCTTCGGGGGTCTTGGTGTCGCCCGCCTCGCGAGGCTTGGCCCCTCGCGAGGGTCTTGAGTTGTTGACGCTGAAGCTGGGCCGTACCAGGCCGTTGATGGAGCCACGTGGTGGGCCGCAGGCACGCAAGTCTGGATACCCCCATATCAAGAACACCGATAGACCGATTGCACAAACTCGGTGAGACCTAAATTATTGCAATAGGCAACAGAGAGTTTGCTAGCCCATCTCGGTGAGACCGAAATCCCATCAGTGAGACCGAACTGATTAGGGTTTGGCAGTGGCTTTGTCAAATGAACTCGGTGGCGCTGGATAGATCAAATCGATGCGACCGAGTTTGACTTTAGGTTTAGGACATATGTGGAAATGAGAAAGTGGTTGAGGATTTTGGAGCATATCACTAAGCACTTTGAGCAAGCAAGCCATTAAGCAACACCTCATCCCCTTTTAATAGTATTGGCTTTCCTATGGACTCAATGTGATCTTGGATCACTAAAATGAAAATGTAGAGTCTTGAGCTTTTGCCAATGTTTGTCCTTAGCATCTTGAAGGGGTTATGTTCCACATCCTCTTGTCCATGCCACTCCAATGTTGAACTTATCTGAAATATACTAGGTAGAAATATTAGTCCAACAACAGATATGTTGACACTAATTACCAAAATCACCCAGGGAGCACTTGTGCTTTCACCGACCGAACGCACGGCAGCCTTTTCTTTAAATAGTAACTTCGCTGTGAGCCAATATTGTACACTGGTAGTTTGACTTTTGAAGTCGAACGGACGTGTCGCACCACAATCTGGGTGCACTGGATAGCCCAGCCACATGAACGGGTTTTCCCTCCCATCAACTTGTGGCTCACGTACTAGAGTAGTACTCCTATATATCAATTCACACCATGCAACGTTTCTCGCCTGCGTGCTCGCCCTAGCCGCACCTCGCTTATAGCTTCCTCATCAGCTAGCATATTTAAACTAGCGCCTCCCAACTAAGCCCGAGGAGCCAGAAAAGCCCGGTGTGGCACTGTGAGCTGTGCAATATGGCTCTGTATGTAAAGTGCTAGTACTCTACTACTCTGTAGATTGGGAAAGAGAGGGGGAATAAAACGGCAAGAGTGAAGTGAGGGAGAGGAAAACGAGAGGCAAATGGCAAATAATGTAATGCGAGGGAGATGAGTTTGTGATGGATACTTGGTATGTCTTGACTTGAGCGAAGACCTCCCCGGCAACGGTGCCAGAAATCCTTCTTGCTACGTCTTGAGCTTGCGTTGGTTTTCCTTGAAGAGGAAAGGGTGGTGCAGCAATAGTAGCATAAGTATTTCCCTCAGTTTTTGAGAACCAAGGTATCAATCCAGTAGGAGGCTCCTCAAAAGTCTCACGCACCTACACAAACAAACAAGAACTCGCAACCAACGCAATAAAGAGGTTGTCAATCCCTTCAGGGCCACTTGCGAAAGTAAGATCTGATAGAGATAATATAATAAGATAAATATTTTTGGTATTTTTATGATATAGATTGGAAAAGTAAAGATGCAAATAAAAGTAGATTGAAAGCTTATATGATAAGAGATAGACCTGGGGGCCATAGGTTTCACTAGTGGCTTCTCTCAAGATAGCATAAGTATTACGATGGGTGAACAAATTACTGTCGAGCAATTGATAGAAAAGCGCATAGTTATGAGATTATCTCGGCATGATCATGTATATAGGCATCACGTCCGTGACAAGTAGACCGAAACGATTCTGCATCTACTACTATTACTCCTCACATCGACCGCTATCTAGCATGCATCTAGAGTATTAAGTTCATAAAGAACAGAGTAACGCATTAAGAAAGATGACATGATGTAGGGGGATAAACTCATGCAATATGATATAAACCCCATCTTTTTATCCTCGATGGCAACAATACAATACATGCCATGCTGCCCCTGCTGTCACTGGGAAAGGACACCGCAAGATTGAACCCAAAGCTAAACACTTCTCCCATTGCAGGAAAGATCAATCTAGTAGGCCAAACCAAAGTGATAATTTGAAGAGACTTGCAAAGATAACTTAATCACACATAAAAGAATTCAGAGGAGATTCAAATATTTCTCATAGATAAACTTGATCATAAACCCACAATTCATTGGATCTCGACAAACACACCGCAAAAAGAGTTACATCGAATAGATCTCCAAGAAGATCGAAGAGAACTTTGTATTGAGATTCAAAGAGAGAGGAGAAGCCATCTAGCTAATAACTATGGACTCGAAGGTCTGAGGTAAACTACTCACACTTCATCAGAGAGGCTATGGTGTTGATGTAGAAGCCCTCCGTGATCGATTCAGTCTAACCTGGAACCTTGTAGCTTACTTTGGCATATTGGGATCAACTATCTTAGCAGTCGTTACCCATGCTACCACTAAGGTGCAACATGGTCACACAATCTACCACGATCGGACCGTCACCATCTACCCAGGTATTCCATTTTATCATTGTTGTGTGTTAGAGTAGTAGAGTAGTACTTGTGAGTTATTTTCTTTTCTTGACTAGGACATGTTTACTGCACTAGTAGTACAATTTGGTATTATATTTTTTTAACCTTCTCGCCTTCTCTTTCATTGTTGTACTGCTTACTAGTACTAGTAGGAGTACTTGTTACTTTGGAGGAAGCGTATAGCTAGCTAGGCCCTTGAAGACTTGAACCCACTACCTCCCACCATTTTTGTTTTTCCATGTCTTACTATCTCATCCATGTAGCCAAGAGTGGCTATATATAATAAGCCGGTTATTTTACTATCTCTATACCGGAGTAGTACTAGTTGCTGCACAGTATTACTGACCGCCATATTTGAGCACAACATTATTATGCATGGACATTGACTATGTACGTCACCATGTGTCCAGATCTGAGATGCCGCGTGTACCAGATGAACGACGCCGATTTCGACCCCCGTGATGCTACATGGGTGCCGAGGAACACTCTTGGAGAGTAATCACTTTTCATTACTTACATATATTCACAGCGCTACCGTTCACAATTTACCATACTCCACTTACACGTCGTAGATGGGCTACATGTCCTCCTCTAGGTTCTAGTCCCAGGTGTTCTTCACGGATGGCACGATCCATAGCGGTGGGCAACAGGAATCATTGTTGCAGCTTTCTAGGCCAGTTCCACATGATGGAGACTCATCCAAGCTGAAGCGGCATAAATCAGGGATAGCGTGTCCTAGCATGTCGGTCATCTGGCGGTACGCACTGAAGACACAACCATGCTTCATGAACGTCAGGCCTTCGGTGTCGTGCACGGAAGGTGGCATCCGCTTCACAATGGGGTAGCTGTCCCCGATGAACTTGTGTGGTTGTTGCACGGGCTCCAACATGCTCTTTGAGAAAAAAGGTGGCACAACTTTGGATATAGGTGATGTGGCGGCATCATATAGTAGCATCGTTCGCTATAGTTGTAGAACTCCTACTAGGATGACAATTCCTGTAAAACCTTGTGCTTGGCTCTTTGCCTCTTTGGGAGGCTCAACAGTTCATACTCGTGTGAACCTTGCACTTGGCTCTTCGCCTCTTCGAAAGGTCCAACAATGATGATACTACAGTACAATATGCTTATGGCAATCTGACACCGAATGAACTGCTGCATGTCCACCGCGAGGACGAGGGCGGTGGCGAGGGAGAGGGAGAGGGCGCTTTAGTCAAAACCCTCTCCTCGTCCTGCGAGCCACCGCGCACGTGGGCGATGGAGAGGGTGTAGGCATATGTAGTACTCCCTCCGTCCAGAAATACTTGTCTTCAAACTGGATAAAAGGGGATGCATCTAGACGTATTTTAGTTCTAGATACATCTCTTTTTATCCATTTTGATGACAAGTATTTTCGGACGGAGGGAGGAAGCAAGCTTCTCCTCGTCCTGTGAGCCACCGCACGTGGGCGAGGGAGAGGGCGTAGTAAGCAAGCTTCTCCTCGTTCGGTGAGTTGACGGGACACATCAAAGCAATACTAGTCCATAGTGCATCCTTTCCGGTTAATATGGCTTAATTTGAAACCAGAAAATACACTGGCGGTCAACGTATGTAACAATACGCTCATTACGGTCACTACATAGTGGTGTGTTGATTATACGGTCACTAGCTCACCGTAGAGCACTGTATTGCACCCTACTGACCAGCCACATAGTCCGACATGGCACTTTGTTGACTGGTTAAATTGACACCTGGTTTCTGGGTCCCACCTATCAGTTGGTAGAGCAAAGAAATAAGTTAAACAAAACTTTACGCAGGCGCGACAGGAGTCCAACCCTTGTGCGTGAACCACCCTGCCTGTGTATGAGTGCATGCACGGGTACTCTCCCTCGGTCCATGAAAAACTGTACATCTAGCATAAGAAAACTTCCCAACAAAGAGTGTACATCTACACTTCAAATGCACTTAGCCTTTAATCTAATCAATATTGATTGAGTAATGCACCAACTTGTGCTCTAGCTATAGGCTACATGTCTATCCTTAATTACAGCATGCAACAACCGTCATTTAATCTTCTTCTCTCAATGGTCGCATGCGCACATAAATCTGCTACTTTTGAGTGTTAATTATGCCATGAAGTTCCGGTTCCTCTTGGTCAATGTGTAAATCTCTATATGTATAGTCTTTCACGGACGGAGGGAGTAGGTTGAGCACTTGAGCGTGAGCATGGGTGTTGCGTCATGTGTTGTGTGCCGCATGGATGCGTGAGTGTTGCGTGCGTTCATGTGTACGTGTGAGTGTTGCATGTTGCATGCATGCATGAGGCTTTTACACCCTCCCATTGACATGTTCATATTTCAAGCTTCATTAAAACGTTGCATGCAAGAATTAAGAGAAAACTCACCAATGCGTGTAAAAGTTCTGGTCATTTGTTGCTCACACATGCATTCCAATTAATACGTTCGTAAACACAATTTTCTTGAGGAAAACGATCCCATTCTTGAGTACTTTCGAAAAAATATATTCTTTGGGCACTCATCATTTACTACTGCCTTGGTTGATGATTTTATTATTGACCTGTATATAAACCTCCGTCCTGGTTTAATGGCCCCCTTCGTACTTAGTGTAAAATTTTGACCGTCAATTTAACTAACAAAGTGTCAATGCATGTCATAAAAAACTATACCATTAAAAACTATGTTCAAATACGAATCTAGTGATATGATTTTTGGTGAAATGCATTAATATTTTATTAGTTAAATAGATGGTCAAAATTTGACACAAAATACTACTAGTACTCCTACATTATTTGCGTCGGGTGCCTTGGCCAATGTTTCATCTTGTTGGACAGGATGAGAGTAGAGGCATAGGGATACTGTAGATAGGAATTCTTGGCGATCCATTATTCCCCATCTCGGTCAAAGAGAACTATTCAACTAGTCTTCATAGTGAAGTGACAATACACGCTGCAGCCGATGAGACACTAAATTAATAAGCTGAATCAGCATTACCCAGTACTGCCATCATGTTTGCCAGTGGCACGCTTCCGCAAATACGCCTACGCACCTCTCTTTTCCATTAACTGACATATGGGCCCTCTTGAGGTAGACCCACATGTCATCGGCTTAACTATTTACACTCCGAAGGACGGTACATCCTGGTAGTAGTACTAGTAGAATTAAGATTTAATGCACTTTCTTCCGCGTTTTTCCCTCTTCTTCCTCCTCTCTTTTCTTCCTCCTCTCTTCCCCATTGTCGGTCGCACACCATTTCCCCCTGCTCACAGCTCGCCCGCTCGTGCCATCTTCCTTGGTAGCTCGCGCATACCATATCCCCCCCCCCCCCGCTCACTGCTCAGCCACACACGCCATCTTCTTCGCTCGCCCACCTGAATCCACTTCCCCGCTCACTCGCAGGCACCGAAAACCCCAATCACTAAGCGCCCTAAAAAACCCTATGGCATAACTAACTGACACGTGCAGCCGCAATTGGAATTCCCTCCCCGATGTTCTCTTCTTGGAGCAGATATGTAATCTATGGACCTGCTCAACATCGTGCATCTGGCCGCATGCTCGGTGTCTTTGTACCGTCTACTCATCTGCAACCGGCTGGCCCTTTTCAAGACACCCTGCTTGCTGATGCCCGATCCTCGCAGGTGGCCTAGACACCGACTTGACGATCCTACTGAGGTTGCCGTGGTGCCCCTCGACATGCTACCACTCCCCGTCACCCTCTCCTTCATGCGCAACCACTACTGGGCGGGCATGAAGGCCAACTGGATCGTCCTCGTCCACCAGTCTGGTAGTCCGTGGCATCTCGTGGATATCTACACCCAGCAAGAGATCACCCTACCATCGTTGGATACCGCCGCCGTCGAGCCCCGCGGCCCGCCGGACACTCCTACCTACTACGCACGAGACGCGTCGAGCTTTTGGTGCGACCTCCGTTTGCTGAAGGTTGTAATCTGCGAAGTGCCCACACCATCAGAAGACTACATGGATTACAAGCTCATTGCCTTGTTCGACATGGGATTAGTCTATCTGGAATCGGGTCGCTATACATGGTTATGGCTCATCATCAATCCTGTGGAGCCTACATTTCTGTCTGATGCTATAGTGCATGATGGCATCGTTTACGCGGTCGACGCACAGATTGGCTGCCTATACTGGTGGAATCTTTCGTCGTGTAATTGTTCTATCTCATCTCATCTTTACCTTATGAATACGACTGCCTGTTGATTGTTAGAATTTTAGAATAGATAGTATGTCTATAACCACATCATTGCTATATGTTCCTCTCATTTCCTCGATTTTTATGACCACACATGTTATTGTTAGAGTTGGTATGAGAACAATTTGCACCTAATGATTGTTAGAATAGATATTATGAGTACAACCTCATGATTGCTATATGTTACTCTCATTTCCAAGATTTTTATAACCACGCATGTTATTGTTTAGAGTTGATATGAGAATAGTAGTAACTGCTATGGTAGAATATGAGTAGGCCCTGTCATAGCTATTTTCCTCTCATTTTTACATGGTGTTTGAACCATGACATATTGCTAGAATATGAAAGTCATTGGCTTAATTTTTTTAACTTGGGGTATGATTATGACCACGACATTGCAATTCTCTATCTATGATATGTGTCACTGTTATAATAATCTTAATTCCACACATACTCTGAACATGATTGTATACTTTTGTCCTTTTGGTCTCCAATTTGATTTGTTGCAGCAGACGCAAATGCGCTGGCCTTCATGATTCCAGGACCTGGAATCATACCAGTCGATGGCGGGTGGTTTATCGCCCGTTCAGCTGACGACGGTCATTTGATGCTCATTCGCACGTACTGAATTGAACAAACCATTACATCAAACCACATGGAGTACAATGCATGGGGCATTCATAACTGTGATGGCTATGGCTGCTTCGTGTTCGAGAAAGATCCCAGCTTTGTTGGGCTAGGCATATTTAACTGGAGGCGGGTTTACAGCCTCGACAACCACTCCATGTTCCTTGGGCTCAATTATCCTATCATCCAACCAATCATCGATCATATTATCGGTGATGATTACCGTGCTATACAACTTCCATTCACCAGGGGGAACTGTGTTTACACATCATATTATGGGTTTCATGGATCACCATGTCCAGAGGTTCGTCGACACAGCTTGTTGCCAGATAATCTTTAGTGTGTGAAAGGCATAAAGCTTCCATGCGATGGATGGCTTTTGCAAACCCGACATGCGGTGATGTGGTTCATGCCAACAGCAAATATGCACAACTTGATTCCTACTGGTATCTAGACTGGGCCATTTTTTGAGTAAAAGAGGGGGGCTCCCACTCCGATTTCATTAACGAAACCACCATGAATCCAGGTCCAGACCAGAACAGCCCTACCCAACTACTAAAGCCCATGTATCCTGCTGCTGTAGCATGACCCTCTTTTGTTGGATATTATGTACTGTTGTTAGTTTGAAGCACTCTGGTTTGAAGGATAGATACCTTTCTGGGATCAAGTGCATCCTAACTCACCCGCGTAGGATGTACTGATAATGATGATGGAGATGATGTGTAGAAGACATATATATATATATATATATATATATATATATATATATATATATATATATATATATATATATATATATATATATATATATATGGGTTGGTACACCTAGGAGTACATACTCCTAGGCCACGTTTCTTTCTTTGGATCTCCAACGATGCATCGGGTGCTCCTTTAATTTATTAAATATTATTTGTTAATTAGATTTTGAAAAGTCATTCCTTACTAATAGGGATGATAAGGCACCTATAGTTTAAAATCCCAACTGAAAGTTGGGTGAAGCAGTCCCGGCCACAACAAACACACAAAATGAGATTATCTAAAAAATTCATGCAGATGAGATGCGGCCACGGCCGCCGGCCGCCGACCGCCTGTTAACGACCAAGGGCGACATGTAGCCAATGGACGAGGCCCGCGGTGGTTATATGATGAAGACAAGATCCATCGATCAACGATGGCTCTGGACACGCCGGAGAAAAGATTAGTTGGTCGTCAGTTCCGCGGACGATGGAGACGATATGGCATTCACGTGTGGTCTTCGCCGAGATGACATGCCTGGTATGAACCTGAGTTTTCATGCATGTGATTTTCTGATCATAGTGATGAAACTGGTGGATTGCCTAGCTGTACATTAATTAAAGGGTGTGTTCTCATCGGAATTGATCACGTGCTCGGCTAATTTCTGTGCACACATGCATGATGAGATTATCTTATATGTTGTACTGATTACTTATATCCTATACATGATACATCTACAGTCTACGGACAATTTTAATCAGATTGCACCACTGGCCGGCCGGCTCTTCTTCGAGCAAGTCACACTTAATTGATCAGGTTTTCCGAGCAGCTTCAACTACACTAGTACGTGACGCAGGGGACTCCAACTTCGACCACACTGTGATCCCGATGCAAAAGAATCGATCCATGCATCATGGAAGACGGCCAGACGCACACAGTTTAATTTATCAGTTATTTTTGCCGACGTTTGAGTCTTGTAATCTTTTATTTTCTTAAAGTGAAAAATATGTGTGTTCAAAACAGAATATACTTCTTATTTTCTCGATGTGGTACATTTCTTTTTAGTTTATGTTTTTTGAATGAATTATACTTCTCTTTAGAATAAGTATAACACAACAAAGGGTATATACTTCCCCAGAAAAAAGCAGAATATACTTACCTAAAGAAAACGGTATATGCTCCACCACGAAGAAGTTACATGTGGTCCATGGTGAAAATTTCGTACATGAAAATCTATATTATATACTTGTTCAAACATATGGGCAGTATATTTCTAGAAACAAGTATATACTCACAAAAAATGTAGCATATACTCGTGAAAAAATGGAGCATATACTCCTTCTAATCATATACTAAAAAAGTGGTATATACTCCATCAAAACGAAGTGGTAAATATGTGTCATAAATATGAAGTACTTCATTCCAAATATGTGTAATATACTACATCACAAAATCAAAATGTTACACTCTGTTACAAAAATATTATATGACTTCCTAATATACCACATGTATACACTAGTTTTCTTATGGCTATATATACTACGTGGAGCATGTGCCTTACAGCTTTAACTGACATCCGGTTTTCAAAAGACGGGAGTACTACAAATATCCATCCTTGATAATAGGATCAAACATCTGCATGCATACCGTGGCTGTTGCATGCAGCGGCTTGCTTTTTTATTGGTTAGTTCGTTAGCAATTGGATATACCCAACCCAAAGACCCGTTAAGGAGTGGGAGTATGTACTTCTGGGAGTACGAAAGATGAGTTACATGTATATATATAGGGCTGAACTATTTTGTTACTAGTAACAGAATAATATTTTGTTACACTCGGCCCTATAAGGAGGCGATCCGTGAAAATCCGCCCCGCACGACCACCCCGCAACCCGTCCAACCCCACGCCCCCACCCTTCCTCCTGAGCGCCGCCACCCCTCTAGGCCACCGCGTCGCCGGCCCTCTCCCCCACTGCGTCGCTGGCCCTCTGCCCCACCGCGCCGCCGGCCCTCTCCTCCACCGCGCCACCGACCCTCCCCCCACCGTGCTGCCGACCCTCTCTCCCACCGCGCCGCCGACCGTCTGCCCCACAGAGGATTAGTTCAAGTCCTCGCGCGAGCCACCGCCGGCCACCTTCCTTCGGGGAGCAACCGCCGGCCGCCTTCCTCGCGCGAGCCATCGTCGGCCGCCTTCCTCCGGCGAGCAACCGCCAGCCGCCTTCCTCCCGTGAGCCACCGCTGGCTACCTTCCTCCGCCGTGTCTGCCTTAGCATGCCGCGCCGTGTCTCCACTACCACCTCTGGTCACACACTGCCCCATTCATGGCTAGCTCTCGTACGTAACCTGCAAGTTCAACATTTGCACTCTATGCAGTTCTTGTAGTACAAATGTCTCTCTCCCCCCACGCCATCCTCTGCACCCCTCGCTCGCGCCACGGCCACAGGTTCACTCCCGTGCGCCATCCTCGGCTGCCGTACCATGGCCTGCGCTCAGCTGCTGCGGGTGGAGCCGCTGGGTCGAGGAACTTTGCCTCGACAGTACGATAACACACTCTGCTGCCGGTGGCGAGAAGAGCTGCGCGCAGGCCACCCGGTGTCCACCATCGACCCGTCTCAGTCATCTCCCTCTCATCCTCTCTCTCTCTGGTCTATGTTTGTGTGAGCAGGGAGTGGGAGGAGATAGAGCAGGGGAGTGGGAGGCCCTTCCATGGCAAATTTGTCAGCATCTTCCGTGGAGATTGCGACCTCTCTTGATTTTTGCTTGCGGATTTCTCCTCTGGATCTGTCCAGTGTAGCTCCTGCATAGCGGTGTCCTTCTTTCTAGTGTTCCTCTTTCGATGTTGATGCATGTGTTTAATAACCCCACTGATACGAATTATAAAAACAAGATTCAGTACAAGAAAAATGGGTCGTTAAGTTCAATTCTGAATTATAGGTGTGTAAACACATCCTGCTTACACGGAACTAATTAACTATGATAACCATGTTCAGAATTCTACAAATCCCAAAACTATGCATAGTTAGGATTGCGACTATTTTGTTTCTTACTATTGATTCCATTTTTATGAGAAGGTATTAAATTGGTACATGTAGTTGGAGATCTCAATATACTGTAATGTGTTTTTTTTTTGCATAGTACCTTGAAATTATGTTAGCGATTCTGAATTGAGATTGTGCTTGAAACTGAAAATGATTCTGTAACTTCTCAAACCTCATGGACTTGATCCTTAAAATACTTCCAGAACGAATTGATTCTTGTTTCTTTCATGATCAGTTCAGCAAAAAAAATTAGTTCAGTCCAATTTCAAAATTCTCATTTTAGTTTAGTCAAAGTTTCTTATTTTAGTTCAGTATAATATCCAAGTTTATTTCAGTTCAATTCTTATTTTAGTTTTAGTTTATTTCAATTCTTATTTTAGTCAATCTGTAGTCTATGGATTTTATTTGGCCTAGATTGCTAGATGTACTAACTGATGGGAAGTACATGCCGGGAACATGCGGTCGTACATCCTGCTCGAATCTCTCCTACCCAGCTCCTCACGGTGAAAATCTGCAGCCTCATGTCCGCACTTCCAATTTATTTCGAAGTGAACTAATGCTGCTCTTGATTCAGGCATGGGGAGAAGGCAGAAAAGTAAGTGTGTGTTCGTTGTAAATTCTCTTTCCCCTCTTACATTTCATTTATGTTCAGGATACAATGTGCATGATGGAAAATTTGTGTACGGTGAAGTGCATGTTTCGATGTTGGGCAAGTTCAGAAAATAGAACTTGAGAAGTTAAAAAACCCGACCAACTGGAGAGTTTGCTGGAAACAAATCCTTTATTGGGTGCCCTCTCTCTCAACCGTAGGATGTAGCTAGTACTCTCTCAAGTCATAGGCTGCGATTGCTACTTCTTTGTACTTGTAATTTGTTATTTCTTTGGAACTAGATGTGACAGACGGATGCAAGAGGCAAAGTGTCCTATTTGTTAGATGTTCAGTACAGATTTTTCTCTAAGAAAAAAGCAGCAGGAGGCAACAGTTTTGAATGTGCTAGTTATAAGTCACTTAGTTGTTAGATGGTCATTCCAGATTTTTGTAGATGCAACAACTAGTTTCTTTTCTTGTGGTAGTTGAACTGGTCTTGGTTCAGATATTTCTCTAAGAAAAAAGTAGCAAGAGGCGGCAGTATTGAATGATCTTTGTTAGATGTTCTGTAAATATTATGGAATTTTCTGTGGGACACACCTGAACTGAAGTTGTTACCCACTAAAAGAAACTTCAACTTGTTTGAACATATACTGGTTAGGGTAATTATCATTACTATAACTCTCTGCTATCCCATTTGCATACCCTATAATCAATGAACGATGTACGCATACTTCTAAATTGTCTTGTCAGCGTGGCCGAGTTAGCTTCAACATGTGTAGTTTAGTCGCCATATATGTTATGCATCCACAGTTAGTTGACCACAACTTGTACAACTAAATGCCACCTCTGGTTTCAGGTTTCTTCGTTGTTGTAAGGCTTGTGAAATATCTTACCACTGAGGTTGTGGTGCCTTTTTCTTTCAGCAAAAATTCAGGTTGGGAAGCTTATTTCTTCCAAAGTGATTGTTTGGGTACTACAAGCTCCCACAGAGTGGAAGCGGTTGTTACAACAGGTTTGAAGTAGATATTACAAAAGGTTTGATTTTTCGAGACCATGTACAAAAACAGTAGCAGTTCTAGTACTTATGCAGTCGTCTGCCTTTTCTTAACTTTGTTTGATTTTTTCGTGAAATATATAAAAGCCAGTAGCAATACTATTACTTATTTTACAACAGGTCATTGACTAAAACTATATCAGTTTAGCACATGTACTTACAAAAACAAATCAACAGGTTTGTAGGTTTTTTCAACTCATCTTGTTGGCTTTTGTGGTTCATATTGCAGGCTTGTAGTATTAGATTCTCATGTGTGTTTCAGTATTAGGGAGAAGTAAAACCATTCATTTATTGTATATTTTTATTATTACTGTAGTATTATGGAGTATGTGATCAGCTCATGCAGTATATACTATGCACAAAATGTCTGTACGGTACTTTACATACAAAAAAACTTGCTTTCTCTAGACCATGCAAGCTTCCTCAAAGGAGCTCATGTCGAACGAGTGCTTTACATACAAATTAGCACAATGTTGGGCCATTAGCTTAATTTCCAGGCGCACACGACATCTCTGGTCGCGTGGCCGGCACCATTATCTTAAATATTTGTTTCTGAACTAAGTTTCTTAATGTATTTTGTTCACAAAATTTTAGTGAAAATTTTACTTCATGTTACTCGTGATCTCGCAACTGTATGCTCACCTGTATCTCTCATTGCTTATTGTTACATTAATTTCCGTGGTAAGAAAGGTTTACATTAAAAGTAACATCATATAGGAAAAATGCTTCTATTCTAACACATTCTTTTGGAAAAAAAGAGCACTAGTACTGATGAGTCGTACTGACAAGGATGCCATTTACAATTCTGATGATTCTTACTGACAAGGACATAATTATTGTGCAAATAAAAAAACAAATGTTTTATAAAGAAATGTGCTTGAAGTTCAATTACTATGGTCTAAAAAATTCAATTACATTGCTAGTGCATTCAAAATTGCTAATTTTTTAAAAATGAAGTTCTTGTTTTAGGATTATGTAAGTTCAAAATTATTGTATGATGTGTGTGCCATAGTTATCTAAATTTCAATTCTGACTAATATTCCATTATAGTACTACTGCATATTCACTTCTGATTGCTTCTTGCTGCTGCTATTTTTATCATGATTTTGTGTGTCCACCCAGGAGTGTTTTGGTTTCTGTAGGTCAACTTCCCGACAACAGAAGCATGTACCGCCAGTACATGTATTACTACTGCGAAGGTTCAAAAATCAGAACTCAACAAGTTCAACGTTGATGGTACTGTGCACATGCGCTAAGCCGTTCTACGCCGCAGCTCGGGAGGCGCTAGCTTTTCCCCCCCTCCCCCCTCCCGGATGTTCATCTCCTTATCTTGTGTATATCCAGTTCAACATCTGATGGTTCTTCAGGTCACCTTAGTGTGCATTCTCTGTTCATCTTGCAGGTGAAGGAGCTCCTCTTGGGTTCATCTTGCAGGTTTCGTTCAAACTTGGCCACCTAGGCCGTTCAACAACACCACCAGAGCCCATTCAGTTGGTGGTGTTCCTGCAGCTGCAGATGTGGTGCTGACAGTACTAGGCGTTGGTTGTGTTTGATCAAATGCCTAGGAGCACCAATGATTTACACATGGAATCCGGATGATTCTGTTTCTTCATCCCCCAAGTACTTCAATGGTGGCTCCTTCCCGGCTGGCTCAATCACTACTAGATTTAGGTGGGTGTAGGTGTGGGTTTTCAGGAGCATGGACGGATACGGGGAAGCTGGCACCGCTCTTGTGTTATTTTTTTCCAGCAATTGTGAAATTAATACACTTTTTAATGTGTAAGTTTATCTGCTCACACTTGTTCGTGTGAATGCCAAATAGCTTGAGAATAGCAACCAGTTCGAGCTTAGCTGAGAAGATTAAGAATCGTTGTGTAAGGCTATGTGGACACAACCTTGAGATAATGCATGTTGCTTTATTCAAATAGAGACAGTGTTGTTGATTTTATTCAAAGGAAACTGAACCAAAACAGTTACTAGAACTCTTATTTCTCAATGACCCTTTCTTAATTGTTGGCTAATTCTTGCAGGTCTGGTTCACAAAAACTAGTGGTTCATCTTGCTAATTATTCAAAATTACTTCTAAACACTTGAGAATTTGAGAAATTAAGGAACCAAGTTCATGTCGCCATGCACCGCCTCCACATTCCCCAGCGGCCGCCACCGCCATGCGCCACCCCCACATCCTGTTGCAAAATGGTAAAGTTCAAGTGGTAAAATGAGAGAAGTCCAGAATATCGTCACAAAACAATGTTGAGTTCAAAAATAAAACAGGAAATTTTTACCGAAAATACAGCGTAAAGTCTAGTATATGAAAACACGCTTAGTACAAAACTATACATACATCCGTTCAAGTACTCTTTTTCCCAAACATATATTCGTCTGTTCTACAAAGGAAAAATGGTTTAATTAAAAATATTGATCAGTACAAGTTAAAAATGGTGCTCCGTTCGGAATAAAAGAAATGACAGAAATTCAAAATTTAAAAGTTCAAGCAAAAGGAAACCCCATGCAATTCAAATGGTAAAAGTACAAGTCATAACATAAGAGAAGTCCAGAACATCGTTGTAGAAAAATGTTTAGTTCAAAAAAAAGAATAAAAAATATTTTATTTTTGAAAAAAAATATCATTCACTTCGATGATATAAATCATGCAAGTACAGGGCCAACGATACTTAACATTCAGTTCAACAATATAAACCATGCAAGTTCAGGGCTAGGATAGAGTAAACCGTTGAAAATTTATGAGAAAAAAATTACCCAAAAAACAGAGCAAAGTCTAGTTAGTGAAAACACGCTTAGTACAAACCCATGCAAGCATCAGCACAAGTACCTTTTTTGGAACCATTTAAAATTGCTCTACAAAAAATAGCTCAGTACAAACATACACACATATCAGTACGACTACTCTGTTTTTTAGACGAGAAAACAACAGGATCCATCATGCCGTATTCAAGATTACTCTTAAATAGTTGCGAAGTAGAGAAAACGTCCAACATGATTAAGTTTCGCATTTTCGATAGCTATCCAACGGTATATTATTTGCCCCATTTCGACAAACTTTTTAAAAAAACCGCGTTCAAAACCAATTTTAACCGTATTTGAATTCGTATTTAAACCGTAGGGAATTAGAAAAAACTTTCTATACGCAAAAGTTGCGTATTTTCCATAGCTTTCCAACGCCGTATCATTTGCGTCAATCCGACAAACCATTTGCAAAAAACAGTGAAAAAACATTTCGCCCAGAATTTCACCATTTTTCAAATTACTTTTAAATCATATAGAATTTGAAAAAATAGTAGATATATGGAAGATGCGTATTTTCACAAGCTTTCCAACGCCATCTCATTTGCTCAATTTCGACAAACCGTTTGAAAATTAAGTCCAAAATACAATTCGCGTTTTCGGTTTTGAAAAAAAACGTTTTTTTCAAAACTGCTCTTAAATCATAATTGTTTTGCAAAAACAAATTCTAAGATTGTAATGTGGATGTCAAAATATTTCCAACGATATATTACACGCTCCGTTTCGACAAAATAATATTCAAAAAAATTTAAACTAAAGAAGACGATTTTTAATAGCAACAGAAAGCATTAGTTCAACCGCTCGAATTTCATCAGTTTAACCGTTTGAATTCATCAGTTCAAGTAGGGTAAAAGAATATTAATATTCTGTTACCCGTAACAGAATAGTCCAGATGTGTGTGTGTGTGAATATATATATATATATATATATATATATATATATATAGATTAGGCTAAGAAGTGCGTACTTGTTGGTGAAAGTGTTATCCAATGGGAATTATATTTTGTATTACTCATGTAGCCTACAAAGTCTGTTGCACAGCCTTGTAACTTCACTCCATTTCTAAATTTGTACTAGTCCTCTATACCATATATTGCGCTACTCGTACTACTACCTCCCTCCTGGTTTATTGGTCCCCTTCGTAATTTGTGTCAAATTTTGACCATAAATTTCACTAACTAAATGTTAATGCATGTCACAAAAAATTATATCGTTTGATTCGTATTTGAACATAGTTTCAATGGTATAATTTTCGGTGGACATGCATTGACATTTTGTTAGTTAAACCTATGGTTAAAATGTGACACTAAATACGACTAGTAAGTACAGTACAGTAGTAGTACTAGTATACGTTGGTCAAATTATTCATCATGTCCTTACATTGAATTGACGTGACAACACGCTGCGCGTGAGGTGACATAAGAGTCCCGGCGGCGTGTTCAGGTATTGTGGACTTCAGATTTGGAGTACCACTTATCTGTCGAAATTTTTCATATTCACTTAAAACAGTTGATTGATCATACATTGAGTACCATATAACTGGAATTAACCGATGCAAGTCCAAGAAGGATTGGCCGGTGCTGCCGGCTGGCGTCAAGTTTGATCCCATGGATCAGGAGCTGATCGAGCACCTTGAGGCCAAAGTGAGTGATGACAGTGCGAGATCTCACCCTCTCTTCAATTTGTTCATACTAACCATCGACGGCGAGCACGGCATATGCTACACCCATCCTGAGAAACTTCCAGGTGAGACACCGATCGGCCGTCAACTTGCACAAACATATTCCTTTGTTTATTGCTCTATTTTTCTTTATAGACGTAGACCTAGTGAAGCAATTACAATTTGACAGTTAATAAAAAGTAAAACAAGTGACTGCAACATGCCAAAGATGTTATGAAAATGCCAACTACGTACACTAAAACATGTATTCGATAATAATGCAGGTATCACACTGAGTGGCCTAAGCAAGCATTTCTTCCAGTGCAACTCCAGGGAATTCAAAAGGGGCACGTGGACGCTTCACAAGATACATTCAGAGTGCGGCATGCACGTGATATGGCATAAGACCGGCAATACCTTGCCGGTGATGGTCAATGGCCGGCAGACAACCAGCAAAAAGGTTCTAATGCTACACACCAACAAGGACTTCGACCAACAGAGGACCAACTGGGTGATGCACCAGTAGCACCTCGGGGACTTGGAGCAAGAGAAGGAGCGGGAGCTGGTCCTCTGCAAGATTTTCTACCATACGAACACTAGGGCCAGGACTAAAAAGATTATAAGTTAGTTTGGTATTGATACTTGTACTACCTGGTCGTCTGCAAGTTGGTATTGTTGTTAACGATCTTTCGGTATGAACTTGGCATTTGCATCCAACCATCATGCTGAGGGTCGACGTGGATATAAAGCTAAATCATTTGTTTCGAAACGAATTTTCAGGCACCTGATTTTTATTTGATGGGTAGCATAAGCACCTACCGTTCGAATTCTCGGTTCTCCAAATTTTTTACATCATCGAAGTACGCAGGGGATCCATTCGGTTTCATAGGCTGATAGTTGGACGCAGCACGTCGGAACTGGGCTGTGGCATGCCAAGCCCAGCTATAAATTGTTGAAAGAGAGGAGCGATAGATTTGGGCATTCTAGAATAGTTAAGTGTCGCAATCTCGATCGTGAAGCGCCTCCCATGGACTAAAAAAGGCGTAGTCCGTTATTATTAGTTGAAATATGTAAAATATTCCATAATGAAAATAAATATGTACAATGCAATGAATTTAGTCCACTTTCACTGAAAACCATCCAATTCGCATGAAATTCGTCAGTGGAACCACAAGACGACTGTCCATTCAGAGCCTAACCGTATGGAACTAGCAGGTCCATGACCGTATGCAAGCAAGTGCATGCACTTATTATCACGATGGAAAAATAATGCTGACGTCTGAGATGGTGAAACCCATGAAGTCTTCAACGTACTCAATAAACGAGAGAATTCTGCAAGTACAGACTTATAACTGAGATCCAACAGGTTTATTGTTTTTTCAGGTCGAGCAAGTTTCAACTGGGCTGTAGACTGCCCAGGCTTTGTTTTGTTTTTAACAGGCCCAGCCTATGACGACAACGGGGCACAAAGATCCAGCAGCTATCTATTGGCCTCTGGCCCGCCAGCATTAGTTATATTTTGTCTTAGAACATCCGCAGGCAGTTTTTCTACTGAATCAAACACACAACCCAGTTCTATTTTCCCCTTGAAACACCATCCCTACTTCCGTTTTCTAATCTCTACCTATAGTTTTACTAGTTCATATACACGTATCATTATAGTGAAAATACATAAAGTTCCCTTTTCACATCCTTATTTTTTTGTTGTTGTTTTCCCTTCCAGCACTGATTTTTTTACTACTGGTTTCCCCTTAAACCAACTCAATTGTCCCACATCTTATTTGCTTACTAAAACAAAATGAATTTTTTTTGCAAATCAATAAGTTCTAAAAAATAAATGTTTATCATTTCAGGATTACAACAGTTCAGACTCCACCGAAATATGCAAAATAAGATTGAACTTTTGGACCCTGGTCCTGGGTAGAAACTTGACTGTAATAAATTCCTTAAGAATTAGTAAATGTGCTGCAAATAATTTAAAAAATAGCAAATGGGCTCTATGTTGTCTGCCACAGATTTGAATGCTGACTTGTGGGCCTACTAAGTTCATGCGTACACAAGGTTTCTCAAAAAAAGAAACTTAGTCAACAATCGACTATACTAGCGTTAGACCGTTAGATGTCAATCTAATGACAATCGTGCTTCTTCAGTCTCTGATCTTCGTGCTCCAGCCACAAGAACCAACGCCGGCGGAACCGCCTGCTCCCACCTCCCGTCGTCGGCTGTGCTGCCGGGTAGCCCTCACGGACCCACCATACTCGCATCACTGACCTAGCTATCCCTCTACTCACCCACACCTAGTGTTATTTTCTGGCAACGGCAACCGAACCAGTCAACCCTTGTACTCCCCACCACGTGGGCAACAACTGCCGAGTCTTCCTCAGCTTCGTGTCGTTCCCTTCCTAGGCTTCGCCATCGTCCACCATCCTGGTGCTCTCGGCGTGGCGTGGTAAACGTGGTCAACGAATGACATCCATTGGAAGTGAACTGTACGTGGAGAGGCTGACAGCTGGGTCCACGGACACACACAAGGAAATGCCTCCTTATTACACGCAAATTAATGATTCCTCCACCTGACAGCTGGGACCCACCAGAAGGGTCTCTGTATTTCGTGAAAAAAACAATCCCCCGCTGACAACTCGGACCCACCAGCTATATCTTCGCACGCAAGTAAGTGCCTCCTTATTACACAAAAAAATACTCTCCATGCTAGCTGGGACCAACAATAGTGGGAGGCAGACTTGTGGGCCTACTAAGTTGACGCGGACGGAGGCTTTGTCAACTTAGTCAATATGAACGGTTCTTGCTCCAGTGACTATACGATGTCCATCCAACGGCTGTAGTGCTTCTTCAAGCTCTAGTCTTCTTGATCCAGCCGCCCAAACCAGCGTTGGTCGTACCGCATGCTCCTGCCTCCCGTGGCCGGCTGTGCTGCCGCGGAAGCCTCATCGCCCCCTAATACTCCCACCGCTGGCCAGGCCATCCCTCTACTCACCCACACCCCCTGTTATTCTGCGGTGACGGTAGCCTCACACCACAGCCGAACCAGTGAACCCTCGTACACCTCTCCGCATGGGCATCCACTACCGCGTCTTCCCCGGCTCCGTGTCGTCCCCTTCCTAGGCCTCGCCGTCGTCCACCGCCTTGGTGCTCTCATCGCGGCGTGGTCAATGTGGTCAAGGAATGACTTCCATCGAAAGAGTACTGTATGTGGATAGGCTGACAGCTGGGTCCACGGCCGCAGCAAGGAAGTGCCTCCTTATTACGTGCAAAATAATGATTCCTCCACCTGACAGCGGGACTTGTCGGAAGGGCCTCGAAAAAACATCCCCCCCCGATAGCTGGGACCCACATGCTACATCTTCGCACGCAAGGAAGTGCCTGACAGTCGGGACCCACCTGGTTGAAGCGTATGTAGCGTTGTCATTCTGGTCGTGAACGTGTATGTACATACTGCCGATCGTTCTCTCTATAGGCTGCAGCGATGAACCGTGGCCGAGTAAGGAAGGGCACGTGTCATAGTAGAGGCACACACGTAGCATGTACATGTACGTACAACCAGGATGCAAGAAAGTAAATAGGCCACATACATACATACGGGTGGGATCTCGAACGCCTACTCGTACATACGTACGGCTAGGGCTCGTGTACATGGAGAGGCAGCGACGGCGTCCTGTTCATGGGTAGCCAACTGGCTGGGTCGGAATGGAGAAACTACGTCATTGTGTTCATCGGGAGGCAACCGGCTTGGACGGAATAGCCGATCGAAATAAGGCATGGCATACCACAAAACGGAGGAAATGACCTTGTTTTCGACCGCCTAGGGTCGAAACAGGATCCTGTTCATCGGGAGGGGTCTAACGTACTGCAAAACGGAGGAAAAAGACTTGTGTTCGAGTGCCTACGGTCGAGGTCCTATTGATCGGGAGGGGTGTGGCATACCGCAAAATGGAGGAAACAGACTTGTGTTGGAGCGTTACGGTCGAAACGGGGGTCCTGTTCATTGGGAGGGGTGTGGCATACCGCAAAACGGGACTCCACGGGCTACTTTTCATCTCCACCGTCGACCTCCTCTAGCCTCCACGGGCTACTGTTCATCCATCGCCGACCTCCTCCAGCCTCCACCTATGACTGTTCATCCACGGGTTCCTGTTCATCCAGCCTCCACCGCTCCTCCACCGACTACTGTTCAACCAACCCTCTCCATGGGGGCCTGTTCAACCACCCCTCCATGGGCTACTGTTCATCCAGCCCTCCACCGACTATTGTTCAACCAGCCCTCCATGGGGTCAAGTTCATCTAGCCCTCCACTCGGTCCTGTTCGTCCACCCCCAACCGACTCGATTAGGGTCCTGTTCATCCAGCAGCAACAACCTCTACTACCACGGGGTCCTGTTCATCCAACCCCCACACTGGGAACTGTTCATCCACCCCCCCAAACAACACTCACTGTTCATCAAGGAAAGGAGGCAGCGGGTTTGATCGGCTTCAGTTAGTAGCAGTAGCGAAGGAATCGTTCGATCAGGTTCAGTTAACAGCCAAATCGATCAATCGCTCGGGTTCGGTAATGCATAGCCTGCAGTGCAATTGCTCGGGTTCAGTAGGCGAACACCTCGCTCGGGTTCAGTTAGAGCCCAACGCCTCGCACCCACGCACATACGTGTACGAGAGAAACATGCATCGTTCGGCCCCCATGACCACCCACCGTAACCGGGAACTCCCCGATATTTTCCTCGCCCTTGCTTTTACCATGGTTTTTCCGTCATGGATGGCCCAAAGAATGTCATGCAGCTGCGTCTCCGGCCCGCCCAAGACGAAAAGCCCATTTTCTATCATGATTTTTTTTTCATAGAAGTAGGAGCCCGCCACATCTATGATGATACCGGGTTTTGTCACGATTATCGTCCTAGAAGTGTCATAAGCATGACAGGGAAAAAATTCGTTCGACCCAAAATGTCACGGATGTGTTTTTTTTGTAGTGATGTCCAATAGAGGCCTGGCCAACAAGGGGCAAAGGTCGAGAGGGACGAATGGAGAAGATGGATGCATGGGGAGGGAGAGAGGGTGTGTTTGTGATAGAGAGATCCCCTCGAGATCGTGAGGGGACTATATGGGTGGAAGATCGACGGACGAGGTGCGTGTGCGATAGAAAGATGCCCCGAGAGAAATCAAGGTAGACCATGCACATGTTTGTCATGGAGACTAAGAATTAGCTAGTCGTATACATATAGGGGGGACTGTGTGTGCCTACAATTGAGTGAGAGACCATCATACTTGGCTAGGCATGAGATTGTGTGTGTGTCCGTGTGAGATGGAGAGAGAATGAAGGAGAAGAGAGAGTTTTAGATGGGTCTATCATATGCGAGTGAGATATGCACGTGTATGTGTGACCCAAGGAGATGAAGAGTTTGAGAGAGAGAGGGAAGAGCTCCGAGACGACCGAGTGGTGCATGAGAGAGTTATGGGCAACGAGACAGGGAATTTGTGTGCTACGATGAGTACACCCAAGATATTTAGCTTGGACTAGAGAATCATTCATAGTGTGAGAGAGAGACCTATACATGGAGTGTGCATGCGAACTAGAAAGACCCCCCGCCCAGACACACACACACACAGAGAGAGAGAGAGAGAAAGACCAACAAGGTTTGTGCTTGGATGCATGCGGTAGAATTGAAGATTGTCGGCGAGAGAGAGAGAGCATGAGTCCGGGAGAGGGCGATGTCGCGCTTTATGCATCAAAGACTAATATAAACCATGTTTTGATATACACTTGCATTCAATTATTTTAATTGGAGAACATGTTGTCTGCAATCCACACATGAACAGAGATATGCGTGCCAAACAAGTTCATTAATTTGACTTTCAACATGTTCATGGAGTACTATAATATTGTACAACATGCTACTCGATTGAGGTCTTCAATTTTGGATTTAGTTCACTATTTTGACCTGGTGAACAAGCTAGTTCATTGAATCTAGATATTTCATTTTGGGTTTGATTCCCGTTTTTGAGTGGGTCAACTATTTGTCATATAGTAAATCGTTACCACTGAGCATGTAAAAACACATTAGTCCCGAGCATCATCTCTCCATCTAAAAAAGAAGTGGCAAATTAATATTTCAAAATTTGATTCGAACTGACTTGGTAAGGTAGACATGGATGCTTGTTCACCCAAAATTTGAACGAACCGCTAAACACCCTCTTCTCAGCGGAATTCGCCCGAGCAAATAAATGGGAGACGCGAAATTACCGTCCTATGTGGGACACACATCAATTGGCCCGTTGTACATCGAGGGTAGGTTCGTAACTTCATCCATGCACGCCTTCTCCCCGATCGAAATGACATGTGCCGAATAATTCATAAACCATGGGCGGCAAAGCACCCTCTCCTCGCCTGAAATCGCTCGCGCCGACTATTTCAAAACATGCCCTCCTCGCCCGAAATCGCTCGCGCCCACTATTTCAAAACACGCCCTAC
The DNA here is from genome assembly GCF_018294505.1 of Triticum aestivum. Taxonomy (NCBI): domain Eukaryota; kingdom Viridiplantae; phylum Streptophyta; class Magnoliopsida; order Poales; family Poaceae; genus Triticum; species Triticum aestivum. The sequence continues at coordinate 278,576,664 of NC_057801.1, read as the reverse complement.
TCGCTCGAAATCGCTCGCACCCACTATTTCAAAACACACCCTCCTCGCCCGAAATCACTCGCGCCCAGTATTTGGGAGAAGCAAAGTTACTCTACTATCCCCGACCCTCAGTACACAGACCCAAGCCCAGAAGCCTAAAGGTAGTGGTAGAACTGTAATCCCCCCACATTTCAGACAAATGCGTCTGTAAGACATGGTTCCCCCTCCCAATTCCCCATTCATACCTCGTGGGCGCCAAATCACCTTCTCCCCGAAACCTCCCTTCTCCCCAGCCGTGAAACCTTAGCCCCTCCTCCATGGCGCCCCCACTGGACCAAATTCACCGCCGCCCTCCTCCCCAATGCAGGAGACATTGTTTGTTTGTCGTCATGCACTGGGTCGTGTGCCTATTACTCCGTGCTGCAGGAGCTGCCTCGACGAAGGTCGCGTGAATCGTACCAGAGTCGATTCACCCCTGCCGTTGTGCACGGCGCCGAAACGGCTCCAACTTCGGATGCATCCCGGGCCCTGGCGCTGCTTCCCCGTAGCCGTCGACTATCGTGACATCTCTGCTTTCCTGCCGCCGGCAGCCACCGCAACCGCGTCGAACTCACCGACTCGGCAGCTGGAGCTGCCTATGTCACCGGGCCGCAAGATAGGTCGTACACTCATCTCAAATCACTTTATTTAGGCGTCAGTTGTCTGAATTTTTATTCTAGACCAATCGATTCCCAATGGGAAGCAACACCCCTCGAGGCGGCGGAGCTCCTAGGCTGTCGGCTGGCTGGTGTCTAACGTAAGGGTGCGAGGGCGCAAGTTCGCCATACAAGCAGCGCTTAGATGGCTATCTTCGAGTTGCGTGGGTTGAAGGTACTGCCGCCGCCGGATCTAGATGACAGAGAGTCTTTGTGGATTGATCGGGGGCGGCGCAACCATGGCAGTGCGATTGGGTGGGGAGAGGGGGTTTGGCGGAGCTCTTGCGGCCACGGACGGCGGAGGCAGGCTGCTCTGCCGGTGGTCGCTGGCTCTTCGGGGAAGATTCTGAACAGTGTCAGTCGGGAGACACAAGACGGCCATCAAGCCATCCGGCGTAGATCGAATAGTCACTACTAGGAAAAGGGCTATAGATAATATGGGCAGTAATGACGCACCACATATGTGGTGCACCACTGCTATATAGCAGTGGTGCACCATATATATGTACACCATTAAACTCTAAATACTAATGGCGCATCACATCCACGGTGCACCACTACTAACATTTTTTTTTAAAACTAGTAATGGCGCACTTGGCGCACTACACGCTCGGTGCGCCACTACTAACAATTTTATTTTATTTTTTTTCAAAAGTAGTAATGGCGCACCAGGGGATAGTGCGTCATTACTAGTTTTAACTAGTAATGGCGCACCACACACTCGGTGCGCCACCACTAACAATTTTTTTTTAATTTTTTTTTTCAAAACTAGTAATGGCGCACCAGGGGATTGTGCGTCATTACTAGTTTAACTAGTAATGGTGCACCACACCCACGGTGCGCCATTACTAACTTTGACCCAAAAATTCCACCGAATGCACACCCCCCCCCCACGTGGACTGCCTTTTCAGTTTTTAAAAAAAATGAAAGAAAGTGATGGAAATGTCAAAAAAATAAAAGAAAATAAGTTTTCCATGTGATATGTGGTCTACTTGTTGCGAAAATTTACAAATACGAATGTCAACTTTATTTGCAAAATCTCTCTGGAATTTGTAAAATGGGCATAACTTTTGCATACGAACTCGGATTAAAAAGTTTTTTATATGAAAAATCATCTACTCGAAAAGTTACATCCGAATTCAACTAGGGGAACCCTGTTGAAGATTTTTAGAATCCCCAAAAACCTAACAGTAAAAAAGATACGGGGCTTTTAAGATCTAGAGGGGGGGAAATGGAAAAAAATTCAAACTTAGTAGTGGCGCACCATTTGCTAGGTGCGCCAGTAGTAACAGAAAAAAATAGTTTCAATTTTTTTTTGGAAAAAATGTTCAAAATATGATACGTAATATGAATGGAAGTTTGAAATATTTTTTCAAAATTTCATCACACTCATGAACATGAAAAAAGTCCTAGACATCAACAAAGTTTAATAGGATTGATATGCTAGATATATCAACAAGTGCCTGTTAAGTAAGCTGGTGCTGGGGTTGGATAGAACTCTAAAGTTAAGCGTGCTTGGGCTGGAGTAGTGTGAGGATGGGTGACCTTTTGAAAAGTTTGACCACGGAGTGCGATTTGACTTGAGATTAAGCATATTGACCCAAGAAGCCATAGTGACCCGAGATTAAGAAAAAAACAAAAAAAAATTCTGAAAAAATTTGAAAAAAAATTGTGCATCCCTGGTGCGCCACTATTGTCTGGTATACTAATGGCGCATTAGGAGTGCGCCATTAGTATTAATTACTAGTGGCGTGATGCTAGTGGCGCACCGATAGTGCGCCATTAATGGCCAAAATAGGTGCACCACTAGCAAGCCTTTTCCTAGTAGTGAGTACCAAAATAAAATAAAATCATGTGACCCCAATTTAGTCTTCAGTCAACAGACGTGTGACCACTCTTGTACCTTACTGTTGAACTCTTAGGGTATTTCTTCAAATCAGAGATATGTGTCGTTCTTAACATTATGTGTTTTCTGCATCTTCACCCACACCGTCTTCCTTCTCATCGCAGCTGCTCCAACAAGGGAAGCATACACCGGAAGGGGGCTATAGTCCCCACTCAATAGTTCCCTGCATCGAATGTGCGTGCCTGACATGGACACCACCACAACTACAGGGCCATAGACAAGTCAGCACATGATGCTCACTCCTATGGATGGCGGTCATATAGGTTGTACCCTCATCTTACTTGTGTGCAACATTTATGGCTTTGTTATTCATCTAAGCATGGAAAATAGATTATCACATTTCACTGTATATTCATGTTGATCTCTTACTGGTCTTGTTCAGGAGGTAACGTTGTTCCATAGTTCAGCTAAGAGACTTGTTCTTTAGGTTACGTTGTTCCATAGTTATCATCCATCAGCCAATGCTATCCCACAGGCTGGTGATTATAGTATTATACCACTTCTAGTCTTACCTATGTTGTTCTTTAATACTTTTATGTGCCATCTAGTTAATCTCGAGTACAAACGATACATATTTTGTAGCTTTCATATGTGTTCTCTCTTTAGTTTTTGATACCTATTGCTGCTAGTTAACCCCCATCCTACTATTTATGTCATCTCCTATAGGCACTCATTACATAAATCTAACTACTAGTTGTCTTCCATGCATGTCAGATATAATTGCACACACTGATATATCCACAAGAACCTCATGGAGCAATGTAACGGCCAACAAACTTGACGTCAATGATACCCAATATGATGGAACATGTAAAGGCAGTTCTTCAAAAGACTTACAGAAAGATGATTAATCCTATTCACCCTACAAAGTCCTTGCTCTAACTTGGCCCGTGATATGGGTACAACATGCATATAATGTCCTAGAGTGCATCTACTCCGTTGCAATGACATGTGCTTAGCCTGCTGATCATGCAAATATGTCATGCCTTCCTATTTTTCAGTACCTATTCCATTCATGATAACATGTTTTCAAATTTAAGTACTATCATTCTACTCTATCGCAATGCCATATTCTTAGTTTGGACATCATGCTTCTGAATATCTTATGCATTGTTATTCATCAGTATGTACTTCATCTGTCTACCATACCAGGTTTTTTTGCATTGAAGTGTTGTTCTAGTGGTCTGTTGCAATGCCATCTTAGTTTCCCAATCATACACGCATATGTTGCCTTAGTGTTTTTCTGTATGTATTCCGCTAGCATACAGTTTTACATTCAACTAGTGTTTTTTTACTTAGTTGTCCTATCGTATCCCTAGCTCTTCCATCATACTCCCTCTGTCCGGATTACATGTTGCAGAAGTGGATAAAAATGGACATATGTAGAACTGTAATACGCCTAGACCCATCCATTTATTTCTGGATGGAGGGAATACATGTCAATATGTCATGCCTTTCTATTCTTCAGTACTTGTAGCATGTTTTATAATTGAAGCACCATTCTTGTATATAAGGCATGCAAGGGGAAGACGGCTATGTTAGAATCTGAAGGGTTACAAACAAGGCCTTTGCAAAAGATCCAAGCGCTAGGAGATAGTAAACAGATTCCAGTGGCCAGAGAACTAGTCCACTCCAGTCCAGCAAAAATATGTCAACTCCATTCTAAGAAGCGTGTGCGTATCCTTGCATCATGAAATTTTATAGCATTCTGATCATATTTTCTACATGTTTCTTACCCATCTCTCTTTTAGAAAATAAGCTTCAAGGATAGAAGACTTTCTGCACTGGGACCGTAAACTCTCTGTGCTCCAATGCTGATGTAAGTACCTATTGTATATCACTATATTTTTACATCATCATGTATTTTGTTAATTAGCGTGAATCCAACCTTTATATGTTCAAAATTTAGTTGTAGCAAAATGTGTAATTAAAGGAGACAATGTTGATTTTTGTCAGGAAAATTTCCTGGTAGTTTTGCATATTGAGCTGCATGAGTGTACTATCTCATATCATGCACATTACTGAACTATAGTGCTATTCTGGTTGCCCATTCATTTATTGTGTCAATGTTGCTTTCGTATTACCTTACGTGGCTGATGATAGTTGTGCCATATTGTGTTAATTTGGTGTAGGCTGGTGTGGTCTGGTTGCCCAAACATTCATTGTGTCAATGTTGCTTTCCTATTATCTGACCTGGCCAATGATAGAAATGCTAGTGTGTTAATTTGGTGCAGGTTGCTGAAGATAAGAAGACAAACTCTGAAACAGCAAGGCAACCCCATTGTTTCTTTCCAATAAATCTAGGCCAGGTAATATGGCAATAGCTCTTGATTAATCTGTTCAGTTCCCCTCCTAATTTATGTTATGATGCAGTGGTCGAGACACTCTCCACTATCAATAATACAAGCCTGCCAAAATCGCCATCTGAATCTATTCAGTTTCCTCTGTCTCGAATGCAACGGAAAAAATGTATGTTTATGAACCAATTACTGGCTGAAGCAATGATGGAAATCATGGAGGAATTAGAGGTGCACATTCTTGCACAACAACAACTGATCAATGTTTTTAGAGACAGTGTAGCAAAGAAGGAAGAACTTGCTCACATGCTTATGTGCGTCATCCGCACTGAGGTTGCTGATTGTGACGCTGTAGATCGTTAGGTTCTGTTCATTTATTTGCACTAGCATCAATCTTTGATTGCCGAGTGGATGTAATTTCCTCTAATATATGTTGGATGTGCAACTTTTTTCCTTGTATGTCGTACCTTTGCTTAGCGCACCTCGCATTCCAGCTAACTGGTCGCTATGAATCTAAAAAGCAGTGAAATTATTAGTTAGCACGAACAGTCGTGGGCCCTATATGAAGGAAGGAGCCCACTGCCCTTAATGGGCTTCCCTAATGGGCTCGAAGGGGCCAAAATTCTCATATGCCTTTGATTGATCGGTTTTGGTCGTGTGCATAATTGCTCGTCGTAATGGGCTCAAATTATCTAATTGGGCCTACAGAAATGTTCAAACTTTAGTGGGACAATTAAGTTAATGGGCCGTAACCAGGCCGAAAGCTCTATTGGGTCACTATAATTGAAACGAGCCGATGGTTAATGCTCGGCCCTGTTACCTCCTGGGTCTTTAACAGGCCGACATCAAATAGGGCAACAGGTGGGCCCATTTGATTTCACAGGCCGTTAACAGGTCGATACTAAGGTCGAGCTACATATGGCCCAACTATATTGTGGGCCTTTAGTAGGCCGAAAGAGACAGCGGCTTGTACTGGACCATGAAGAGCATGGGCCGCTAAGAGGTCGAAAGCCAGGTTGTACTGTATATGGCCCAATTGTGTTTGGGCCTTTAGCATGCCGAAAGAGAAAACTGGGTGGTATTGGACCATGAAGAGCATGAGCCGTTAAAAGGACAAAACTCAGGTCCGACTGCAAATGGCCCAACTCATTTATAGGCCGTTTACAGGCTGAAAGACACACCGGGCCGGAAATTGGCCCAACACTTAGGGGTCGATAAAAGGCCGAAAGATGTACATCCTGAAAATTGGGCCATCCCTTGAATGGGCCGTTAACAGGCTGAAACCACATCGGGCCGATATTGAGCCCAAATATATAGCGGACTATTAATGGTCTCGAACTGACGATGGGCTGCAATGGTGTCAAATCGTTAACGGGCCGTTGACGGGCCGAATTGGCACATCTCGTATGGGCCGTGGGCTTAAATGGACCTGACACAAGTAGGCCTTATATGGGTCGGCCTGCTATTTTTTACTGGGCCGGCCTTTTTCACCGTAATGGGCCACTGTTGGGCCTTGCCACGTTCCGATGTATCATAGGCGTCGCCCGTACTATGAGTGGATGACATCTATCCCAACGCTGAGCCGACACGTGGATCCTCCGGCGAATGGGAATTTTACATGGTGGAAATCTCCAATGGTCGGGGTTGTTAACAGTTTATCGGATCCAAACCGGAACCCGATAGCTTAACAGCGACCCGTTACGATGGATGCCACGTGTCAGTTACCCTTGAGGAAATCACTTCTATGATGCGCCATTTATCGTCATGGAAGTGGACACTTCCATGATGATAATTTTGGTATAGTCATGGAACACTTCTACAACAGCACAGGTATGAATATCTTGATCATGTCATAAAATCATCATGGATGTACATGCATGACAGAAAATGTGACCTACTATGACAAACATGTATCATCACGGAAGTGTATTTTTTTGTAGTGTCAATTACTTCTCATGAATATTCAGATCATAAACCCACAATTAGTCGGATCCCAACAAACACAGCACAAAAGAAGATTACATCGGATAGAACTCGAAGGAAATCGAGGAGAACATGGTATTGAACACCAAAGGGAGAGAAGAAGCCATCTAGCTAATAGCTATGGACTCGTAGGTCGGAAGGCATCAAGGATGATGTAGAAGCCCTCCATGATCAATCCCCCCTCCGGCAGAGTATAGGAAAAGGATTCCATATGGGATTGCGGAAGAACAGAAGCTTGCGGTGGTAGAAAAAGTGTTTCGGGTGGCTCGTTGTTGCTTTGGGAATATTTAAGAATTTATAGAAGTAGAATTAGGTCAAAGAGAGCTATGTGGGGCCCACAAGCTCAAGGGGCGCACCCCTCGAGCTTGTGGCTCTCTCGTATCTTGTCTGGTCTCCTCCTGAAGCTACGAAGGTCCGTTCTGGTCCAGAAAAAATTAATCCAAAGATTTTTTTTTGTTTCGACTTTGTTTGATATTGTTTTTCTGAAAAGCCAAAAACAAGCAAAAAAACAGCAACTAGCTCTGGGCACTAACTTAATAGGTTAGTCCCAAAAATGATATAAAATAACATATAAATGCATATAAAACATTCAAGATTGATAATATAATAGCATGGAACAATAAAAAATTATAGATACGCTGGAGACGTATCATGATGACATCCATCATCGTCTGGCCAGACACAGGTGACTAGGTCACGGGGCTACTGGAACATGTCAACGAGAAAGAAGAACAAAACCGGTAACAAGGAGACCGGTGTAGTGAGCATGAGAATGACTCAAGATGATACCGATATATATCACCTCGAGTTTTGCAAAGTATCATGGAGCAAAGGGAATAGCACATGTTAACCAAAGATTCACTCGAATATCATTCCTGCATTCATAGGGATCAATATGGATGTCCACGGATCTGCTATTGGTCATTGAACGAAAGGGGTTTTGTTCATCTCTATGTTTTACCAAACCTATAGGGTCACAAGCTTAAGGGAAACACTATCTGTTGAGTTTTAGAGGAGTGAGAGTTATGAGAAAATATTCTCAGAATAGTTCTGAGAACATAAGAAATAGTTTCAAGAGAGTTCTGAAAGAGTTTTCAGATGTTTTCCAGAAATGTTGTGCAAGGTCCCGGGAAGGTCCTAGGAACTTTTGGTGATGTCTCGAAGGTTAAAGAAGCTTCCGGATAAATCCAAAGGGTCTCTGGTGCGAGGACACATTGGCTAGACCAAGGGGTAATGCCCACAAGGCTTTAGGTTAGTGCAAAAGGAGTTTTTGTGGAGAATCGGGGGCCAAACGCCAGGGTCCCTGCCGTTTGGCATTGGGCCAGATGTTGTGGTCCGTGGCGTTTCTGAAAACGAAAGGAACCTTGGCTTTTCATGTTGGAATCCAAGGAGGACTCTTCCTTGCGTTCCAAACCGGCTTTTGGGAGGCCCCCTCCCTAAGTTGCGACCCCAGGGCTCAACATATAAATAGAGGGGCAGGGCTAGCCCCTAGAACACATGTTTTGGAGCCTCCTCTAGTTCTCTCTTGTTCTAGTTCTTGTTTAGTTTGATGTAGACTAGTTCTAGTTCTAGTTCTCTCTAATCCTCATAATAGAGAAGCCTCATGAGGTTCATTTCTCTCTCCTCTAATTCTACGGCAATGACTAGTTGTGGACGGCGAAGCACTACCGGATCGTTAAGCATGTATGCTTGCAATCTATGGAGATGTCGTGCTATTGGTCTTCGGTTCGAGGGATTGTTCATGAACGGTTCGAGGGACTTCAAGTTCGATGTACATCAACTCGTCTTCTTCTGCTTCAACTCGGAGTTGGTAATGATCTGATCTAAACAGTTATTGCATCTTCATACTGTTCCTAGTTGATATTATGATGAAATGTTTTATTTTCTACTACGTTTCCCAACACGCTATGGTCAAATCTAAACGTCTTCAATTATGATTGAAATATACATACCCAGTTAAGGTGGGATATGATTGCATCGAGGTGTCTAAGGACGCGATCTAATAGATCATTGTATCGAGTAGTTGGATCATAGTCTCTTACCATAAAAATTGTTGCATGTGCAGCAGCACCGACTATTAGAAATCCACCAATCCACATGTGGTGTGTGAACAAGGAAAGTTGTGTACCATAGCCAGTAGCTAGGTATGGATAGGGAGGCATAGAATACATATGATGAGCTACAACAATGGTTGTAGAGCCTAGCATAGCTAGGTTAAGAGATAATTGAGCATGCCATGACGTTGTTAAGATTTCATAAACACCCTTATGCCCTTGTCCTATAAATGGGCCCCTGTGAGCCTCCAAAATATCTTTAAGTCCATGGCCAATACCCCAATTGGTCCTATACATATGACCTGCGATTAGGAAAATAATAGAAATAGCTAAATGATGGTGCGCAATATCGGTCAGCCAGAGACCACCGGTTACTGGATCTAGTCCTCCGCGAAAAGTCAGAAATTCTGCGTATTTGGACCAATTTAAAGTGAAAAAAGGGGTTTCTCCTTCGACAAAACTAGGATAAAGTTGTGCCAAAAGGTCCCGATTCAAGATAAATTCATGAGGAAGTGGTATCTCTTTAGGATACACCCCAACGTCAAGAAATTGGTTAATTGGTAAAGATACATGAATTTGGTGCCCCGCCAAAGAAAGAGACCCAAGTGGGGTACACTTTCTCTTTGTGGTATTCCACCTCTTACTTGCTTCTGGTCCAAAGATGAAATCCTTAGTAATAGTTGGTTGTATTCGCCCTTTTTTGGAATAATAGCCTCCTTTACTGCAGGATTAACTGCCTTTTATATGTTTCGGATATATTTACGCATTTGATGGTATTTGCGTGTTCATTTTCAAAATTACAGTAGCACTAAAGAGAGTTCCTTGTATTCAATATCCTTATGGGGGAAAAGGATACCCAAAGGAGTGAACAGGGATTTCGTTTTATCAACAACGAAGAGTGGAGTTTCTTTTTTTTCACAAAATATACCAAAAATTCAAGGGAATACAAGAAATAGGATAGGATCCTTTACTACGTCTTTTGGGGCTAAAAACACTTTTGCCTATCCGCATGAAACGTGAAATACTATGTTATTTCCTCTTCTTATATTACTACTTTTCACTTTGTTCAAGTGTTGAACATATGTTCAAAATTGTTATAGTAGCACATGTTCATGTTATATGCATGCTACTAGTGTTGAAGTGTTAAACTTAAGAGTACTTGTTTAGACATCATATATACTGGTTTTAAATTTAAAAAATGTTGTCATGACAACAACAATGGCTAAACAATGTTGTCATGGCAGCAAAAATGAGCCCTTTGGCTAAAAACGTTGCAAAGACAGAAAAAACTGATTAAGCTGTTATATATTGCTAGCATGACAACAAAATCTATTGTCATGGTAGTTTTTTCTTAGGCCAAAAAAATATGAATGACATGCGATTACACGTGCACGTCACTAATACTAAAGCATAGTAGTTGTGTATTCATTACAGGGCACACTGCTAGTATATGTGCTAGCAGTGACGTGTACATGAATCACATCACTAAACGTTTATGACTGGCGTGATGCTAGAGACGGGCTGCCCAACATTACTGATTACCTTTTCGACACGCCACTCGTAAGGTTTGAGCACAGCACGACCCAAAGGCACACCGGGCCAGCCCAACCGCCTTTCTGTGGCTCGAACACAACGGGCCCATGCCGCGTTAGACTGGCCCAGCTCGAGTCTCACCTTTGACGATACGACGAGAGCTCCTATCTGCTGCTTATTGCGGCAGACTATTGGACACCGACCATTGATCACGAGACCTCTAGCAAGCAAGCTATCCATGCTAGCCACCGTACATAATGAAAGGTATTGATTACATTGCAGCGCAAGCCTATAAGAACAAGACCAACGGCAGATCCAAACATTTCCTTTTTCTTTTTATTTTCTTTTCATGTTTTTGAATTTTTTGTTCGAAATTTCAAAAATGTTCTCGAACTTGAAATTTGTTCACAAATTCAAAAAAAGGTCCGTGATCCATTTTTTTTGCAAATTTCAAAAATTGACCGTGCTATAGAACTTATTTGTATTTTATCATTTTTTCCAAAAACTTTAGAAATTCCTCCCATTTTTGGAAAAATGTTTAGGATTTAAAAAATTATTCATGTATATGAAAAATCTGATTATTCGTAAAATTAATGTTTAATGAAATGTGAACAGTTTTCACTCAAAAATTCTCTAAGAATGTGAATGTTTTTTCAAAATCATGTTTTTTAATATGTATAAAATTTTTGAAACTCTTAGTTAAATTTGAAAACATGAACAATTTTTGAAAAACAAGAACAATTTTTGAAAATCCGAAAGAAATTTAAATATTGGACCATTTTTGAAAGTTTGCAAACAAAATTGAAAATAGGATTATTATTTTTTTGGAAACGCGAACATTTTTTGAAACATGAAAAAATTCAAACTCCCAAACAAAATTAAAAACCTGATCAGTTTTTTGAAACATGAACATATTTTGAAACCCCTGAATAAAATTTTAAAACACAAACATTTTTGAAGAACTGTGAACAATTTTTAAACACACGAATGATTTTTGAGAAAGAATTAAAATGAAAAATAAAAATTAAAAAGGAAAGAAAAATAAAAAGAAACAGTAAGAAGTAGAAAAAAAGGACCAAGACAAATAGAGTATAAAAAGAAACAGAGACAAGAAAAACAGTTCAGGAACCTCCTAGAAGATTTCCAAAACCGGAAAAAAAACCCAGCTAGGAACCTCCTATACGGTTTCTTAAAATCGGGATCCATGAAGCGGTGAATGGGCCGGCCCAGGTCATCGCTCGCTTGTGAACCTTGTGCGATTGCTCGGCAACATGACAAAGCATGCGTCTTATAGGTTTTTCCGGACCAAACCCTCTGGTCCATCCCACGCACCCGGTAGGAACAACACACCACAGTCCACAAGGCGCGGTGGAAAGACAGGTACACTAATAGGTGCTCGTGTTTTCCCCTAATAAACTTAGGGTTTCGACCTCTTCCGGTGGCTGCCGCCTGAATCTACCTTGAGCTCTGCTCCAGGCCGGATCCGACTACCCTAGTCTCGGGCTGACAAAGGGGGGTCCATGTGATCATGCCCGGCCTTGGACTACGGGTCAGCGATGGTTTCGTGGCATCGAGATCGGATTGACAGCGATGGGGAATAGTTCTAGAATGCAGAATAAACAGGGGAAAGAGTCGGCGGAGGATATGTTGGCAAGGCTCACCCTGCAGGAGGAGGAGGAGGATGACTTCATCTGGGAGGAAGAATTGCCAGATATGATGGAATCGGTGAAGTGGCTTGCGATCGCGCAGGTCCATACGACAAGGACTTTCAGCCCTAACGCGCTGTACAATGAGATGAGGGCGGCCTAGAACCCTGCGAAACAGGTGGTATGGAGGAGGATAGAAGCAAACCTGTTCACAGCGCAGTTTGGATGCTTAAGAGATTGGAAGAAGGCTATGATTGATGTACCATGGATATTCAGGGAGCAGGCTGTAATCATGAAGGAGTATGATGGCTTTAGAAACCCTGATACTTTCAAGCTGGACAAGCTAGCGGTTTGGGCCCAAAGCCATCACCTCCCGGACAAGTTCTTGATTGAACCAGCAGTAAAAGGCCTGGCATCGCGCATCAGGGAGGTAGAAGAAGTTCAGCTCAAGTTTCCAGCGGGCTTTTTTGGAGAGTTTGTGAGAGTAAAGGTGAAGATAGACATCAATGCCAAGATTAAGCGTTTTGTCACCGGTAGAAAGGGAGAGGAGAGGGTCAAATACCAGGTGAAATATGAGAAGTTGCCTACCTTCTGCTATAATTGTGGGGAATTTGGCCATTGGCATGAGGAATGTGGAGAAGGGGAGCATGATGAGTCAAGATTTGAATGGGGGAATTTTCTCTTGGCTGACAATGTATGCTTCAGGCAGCCCAACCATGGTAACTTTGCATCACAGCGAGGCAGAGGAGGAAATTGGGCAGGAGGTCGTGGAAGAGGCCGTGAACCTTTTGATCCAAGCCAGAGTTGGCATTTTAATGCCCAGGAGAATCAGACTCGGGGCAGGTCAGCCTTGGAGGAGGGAGCAAAGGAAGCTTCAGCGGCGGAATCGGACACTGTTGGAATGGAGAGGATAGAGGTTGTTCTATCAAATAAACGCACTTCTATTGATAATTTGGTGAGTCCGTCAGAGACAAGTTTGTCCAAAGGAGGGTCAGGGACCTCGCAAGCATTGGTGGTCAGAGATAGCCAGCTTCTAGTGCCTCCGCCCCCGCCTGTCTATGTGTCACCAAGAAAGGAATATAAGAGGCCTAAGAAGGGGAACAACGATGATGAAGCAGGAATGATGAAAGAGTCGGATGGTGATAGAAGAGAGACTGCTACAAAAAACAGTATTAATGCCTCATTGGCGGGCTCCTTCGAGGAGCGCCGCTGGGCGCAATGAGTATCTTAAGCTGGAACTGTCGCGGTGCGGGCAAAGCTGCGATAGTGAGAGAACTTCGCGACCTTGCGAGGAATTTTGCCCCTACCCTGTTGTGCGTCGTTGAAACACAAATTGAAAGGTCTAGGGTAGAAAATTTAGCAGGAACAATTGGTTATGATAATAGCTATGTTGTAAGTAGTCAAGGCAGAAGTGGTGGTTTAGGAATTTTTTGGAATAATCCAATAAAGATTGAGATTCTTGGTTTTTCAGTGTATCATATTGATTGCTCTGTGGAGGAACCGGGAAGTGATCCATGGAGAATGACACTATTTTATGGAGAAGAACAAACACACTTACGATACCAAGCATGGGACGTGTTGAAAGGAATAAGCACGTTGAGCGAGCTTCCATGGGTGTGTACTGGCGATTTCAATGAAGTTCTACGTCCGAATGAACAAGTGGGGATAGGCAAACATGGTAATGCTTAGATCCAGGGTCTTCGAGATGTTGTCGATGTCTGCATGGCCCTTTCTGGACGAATGAGAAGAAAGTGACGGGTGGGAGCTACACCCGGGTGTGCCTAGACCGGGCTTTAGCCACGGCCGAACTGAATGAAATGTATCCAGATGCATATGTGAAACACCTGACAGCAGCCACATCAGATCACAGTCCTATTTTGTTAAATTTTCATGGGACAATGCCGCCAAATCATAAGAGAGATTTCAAATATGAGATAATGTGGGAGACCCACGAGACTTGGAGGGACACAATCATGGCGAGTTGGAAAGCGAGGGACCCAGCCGTGTGCATGGAGGAGCTGAGGGAAAACTGCGAAACATCTCGGCGAAGTTGGTCACATGGAATAGAAATACTTTCGGGTATGTCCGCAAGGAGATCAAACAGTTGAAGCTGGATCTGGGACGCCTGAGGAGTGATCCGAGTCGGATGGCGCCGACTCATATAGAGCTGAATATTAATGAAAAATTAATTGAGTTGTACCATAGAGAAGAACACATGTGGAGGCAACGTGCTATATTGGAGTATCTCTCGGCGGGGGACAGAAACACACATTTTTTTCATCTACGAGCAAGCCAACGACGAAAGAAGAACATGATAAAAGCACTTGCGAACTCTCTAGCACACTTACAGAAGACCCTGAGGAGCTGAAGAGGATGGCAACTAATTTCTATAAGAATCTTTACACATATGAAGGCGTTGCTGACATGGATCAGGTACTTTTGAAGGTCCCAATCAAAGTTACTTCTCAAATGAACGCTATGCTCCTAGCGCCATACACAAATGAGGAAGTAAAAAACTGCTCTTTTCCAAATGTTCCCAACGAAGGCCCCGAGACCGGACAGTTTCCCAGCTCATTTCTACCAAAGGCATTGGGATATTTGTGGTGAGGAAGTGACCAAAGCAGTTCTAAGGATTGTCAGAGGAGAGGAAGGAGTTGATTGTGTTAATGACACGGTCCTGGTTCTTATACCTAAAGTTCTGAATCCGGCCCAACTTTCTCAGTTCCGTCCCATCAGTTTGTGTAATGTCGTTTATAAAATCGCATCGAAGGTGGTGGCAAACAGGCTCAAAGTTATTCTTCCGGACATCATCTTTGAGGAACAATCGGCCTTCATACCAGGTCGGTTGATTACAGATAACATCATTCGCGCATATGAGTGTTTGCATTTTATGAAGAGGAGCAGATCTAAGTCAAACAGTTATTGTGCTTTGAAACTGGACATGATGAAAGCCTATGACAGATTGGAGTGTGATACGTCTCAAACGTATCTATAATTTTTTATTGTTCCATGCTATTATATTACCCGTTTTGAATGTTTATGGGCTTTACTTTACACTTTTATATCATTTTTGGGACTAACCTACTAACCGGAGGCCCAGCCCGAATTGCTGTTTTTTTTTGCCTACTTCAGTGTTTCGAAGAAAAGGAATATCAAGCGGAGTCCAAACGGAATGAAACCTTCGGGAGCGATCTTTTCGGAACAAACGCAATCCAGGAGACTTGGAGTGGACGTCAAGCAGCGAACAAGGCGGCCACGAGGGTGCCCATGCGCGCCCCCACCCTTGTGGGCCCCTCGTGGCTCCACCGTCGTACTTCCCTCGCCTATATATACTCCCGTACCCTGAAAACATCCAGGAGCACCACGAGAAACTATTTCCACCACTCTAACCTTCTGTATCCGCGAGATCCCATCTTGGAGCCTTCGCAGGCGCTCCGCCGGAGGGGGAATCGACCATGGAGGGCCTCTACATCATCTCCAAGGCCTCTCTGATGAGTTGTGAGTAGTTTACCATAGACCTTCGGGTCCATAGTTATTAGCTAGATGGCTTCTTCTCTCTCTTTGAATCTCAATACAAAGTTCTCCTCGATCTTCTTGGAGATCTATTCGATGTAACTCTTTTTGCGGTGTGTTTGTCGAGATCCGATGAATTGCGGGTTTATGATCAAGTTTATCTATGAGAAATATCTGAATCTCCTCTGAATTCTTTTACGTGTGATTGGTTATCTTTGCAAGTCTCTTCGAATTAGCAGTTTGGTTTGGCCTACTAGATTGATATTTCTTGCAATGAGAGAAGTACTTAGCTTTGGGTTCAATCTTGTAGTGTCCTTTCCCAGTGACAGCAGGGGCAGCAAGGCACGTATTGTATTGTTGCCATCGAGGATAAAAAGATGGGGTTTATATCATATTGCATGAGTTTATCCCACTACATCATGTCATCTTTCTTAATGCGTTACTCTGTTCTTATGAACTTAATACTCTAGATGCAGGCAGGAGTCGGTCGATGTGTGGAGTAATAGTAGTAGAAGCAGAATTGTTTCGATCTATTTGTTGATCATGCCTAGATAATCTCATAACTATGCACTTTTCTATTAATTGCTCGACAGTAATTTGTTCACCCACCGTAATACTAATGCTATCTTGAGAGAAACCACTAGTGAAACCTATGGCCCCGGGGTCTATCTTTTATCATATAAGTTTTTCATCTACTTTTATTTGCATCTTTAGTTTCCAATCATATCATAAAAATACCAAAAATATTTATCTTATCTTATTATCTCTATCAGATCTCACTTTCGCAAGTTACCGTGAAGGGATTGACAACCCCTTTATCGCGTTGGTTGCAAGGTTCTTGTTTGTTTATGTAGGTGCGTGGGACTTTTGAGGAGCCTCCTACTGGATTGATACCTTGGTTCTCAAAAAACTGAGGGAAATACTAACGTTACTTTGCTGCATCACCCTTTCCTCTTCAAGGGAAAACCAACGCAGTGCTCAAGAGGTAGCAAGAAGGATTTCTGGCGCTGTTGTCGGGGAGGTCTTCACTCAAGTCAATACATACCAAGTACCCATCACAAACTCATCTCCCTCGCATTACATTATTTGCCATTTGCCTCTCGTTTTCCTCTCCCCCACTTCACCATTGTCGTTTTATTCGCCCTTCTTCTGTTCATCTTTTTGTTTGCTTTGATGTCCTACTTGGCTCGTTCGCTCATTTGGTTGGAATAGTTATTTATTTATTTCTAAACAGAGAACCTAAGATCTATGGATCCTCATCCGCTTGCTAATCTTTTTAAGAGATCCAATTATGATGAACCAATTGCTAGTGAGTTTTGTGCACTAGATTATCTTTATGAAGCTTTGCTCGAAATTCGTGAATCTGAAAATTATGGTGAAGAAATTTATGAAGAGATTCACAATAACTCCTGAATAAAAAGCATGATTGCAATGATTTTTCTATAAATTCTCTTGATGTCAATTGCGCTAATAATATGCAAAATCCTAAGCTTGGGGATGCTAGTTTTGCTATGTCTACTACTTGTTGCAATGATCATGATTGGGGTGATTCTTCTTATAATGTTGAAAATTTATTTAAGACCCATGATGAATATGAGATTGACAATAGTGTTTGCAATAATATTTAAAGTGGGTTTGGAAGAGTGTCAACTTTAGATCCCACATATTTGGAGTATGTTCAATCTTATGATATTTTTGATAAAAGTGGGTTTGGAGAGGTCATGACTTTAGTTAATGATAATCCCCCTATTTTGGAAGAGTGTCAACTTCACATGTGTCAGGACCCCGACTCAATGCCACATCGATCTAGCATGTAACACCTCATATCACTTTCCGGCCTCACGCACGGTATCCCCACGGGCGTCGCCTTACCTTTGCTCGGGACCGTTTGCGTCTTTTGGCACACGTATATGATGGTGTCGCTAGCATCCATGTGATAAAGAGCCCGGGCTGACATGGCTAGTCGTAAACCCAAAGTGGCACTAACTTACAGGGACAGGCATCCATGACCCAGCATTGAACGTGTCGGTCATCAGCGAGTGAATCCAGGCTGTAGCACTGGGCTAACAGGACTCCGGTGAACCGGGCTGTAGCGGGCTAGCAGGACTCCGGTATTCATCGCGTGACATTTCCCCGAAGGGACAGACACAGGATCGAAGAAGGACACATGCCGGTCAGCCTAAGTGCTCCGGAGTAGTAGCAAGCTACCAGGGCTCAGTGGAAGCACTAGGAGACATTTCCCGGTAAGAGAGACTACTAAGGATAAACAACTAGATAGTCAGATCCCACACATAGCAATACACATTACACGTACGCATAACATGCAAGTATGTGTTGTACAACATGGCATCACAGCATAACTCAACAACTCATATAGATAAAGGCTCAGAAGAGCCATCATAGCATTTATTACAAACAGGGGTCACATGACCCAACATTCAGAGCAATCAAGCAACAAACGGAAGCATTACATGTCTGAGTACAGACATCTATAAATGAAAAAGGCTGAAAGCCTGACTATCTACAACGTCCGATCAAGATCGTAGCTGAGGTACAAGCTACTCGTCGAAGTCCATGAGAACACTAGTAAGACCGAAGTCTCCGCTGCAAAAACATAAATAAAGCAACATGAGTACAAAGGTACTCAGCAAGACTTACATCAGATCCTATCATACATGCATTTGTATCAAGAGGGTAATGTGGGGTTTAGTTGCAGCAAGCCAGCTTTGACTCTGTGGCTATCCTGTTCTACGACTACCAGAAACTCTTGAGGTGATATGGCGCACACGAGTCCACTAATCACCACACAATACACTACTATGGATTCATTCCCGTCTCCCTACGAGAAGGCCATCCATAGCACTCACACTTGTCTTGAGCATTTTAGAGTATCCACTTCAAGTTGTCTATGTACCATGTAAGCATCCAAGAAGTCCATAACCGCGGACCCGGCTATTCGAATAGATCATGTTAACCCTGCAGGGGTGTACTTCTTCACACACGCTCTCGCCACTTACCGCCATGTACACGTCATGTATCTCGGCAACCTTCAAGCGGAAGCCTGGCGAGGGTGTCGGCCACGACCTGACTAACCACACAAGACTCTAATCCAGGTTTATCGCCTATTCGGGTTCCATCCGCAAGGAGATCCGGCCGGGGTTTCACTCACGGCCCCAAACGATGTGTGCAGGGTTCCCAAGCCCACCTCGCCGGATGGATCTACGCTTGGTACACCGTGCCACTTGTGCCTAGTCTGTCCCAAGCCCACCTGGCCGGGTGCCACTTGGTAGACTACTAACACTACCTACAAACACCAGAAACTAGTTGCGACTCCTGGACAGAGATCAAGTTGGTTAATAAGTCGAGAGGGCTTGGAGCGCCCGGAGCCCAATGTGTGGTAGTATCGAGTCATTGGACAACATACATAGAACTCAGTGCTTAAGGACGGTTCCAGTGAGACAACCCACCATGTACTCCTACATGGCCTCTCACCGCTACCTTTACCAAATCGTGTTCACACACTTAACTCTCAGCACCAGAACATATCGTAACACTCCAATTCATTCCCAATGAATCAGACCTGACACAACTCTAAGCAATAGCAGGCATAGCATGGTAGGAACACAACATGGCTCAATCAACTCCTACACATGCTAGTGGGTTTCAACTATTTACTGTGGCAATGACAGGTCATGCAGAGGAATGGGTTCAACTACCGCAGCACAAAGTAGCAGATGAATCGTTGTTGTCCTAATGCAATAACTGAGAGCAGGAGCGAGAGAGTAGGATTGTATCGGAATGAACAAGGGGGTTTGCTTGCCTGGTAAATCAACAAAGGAGGCACTGCTTCACAGACAGGTACTCTGGAACGGTCTCCGGAGCAAGACCTATCGAGAGGGAACGGTGCCGGCAATCAATACACAATCATATGCAACAATATGATGCATGAACATGGCATGTAGATGTGATGCTGTTTGAGCTAGTGCAACTAGTAATCATTTGGTTTGAAGTCCATTTGAACCATAAGCTCAAATGCATCTCCAAAGTAAGCTCTTATATATGCCATAATGTGTTTTCCCATATTCAGCATGTATAAGTTGGTTTGTCATGCATGAAACTAGTACAGATGGAAAGATTGCATTTTTCTGATAATTTTTCATATATAAATTATTTTAATCTGAGCTACGGTTGAATTGATATGAATTTTTGAAGTTTAAATCAATTTCTGGAATTTCCTGAATTAATTTAAATCCAGAAATATATTATTGCGCCAGCATGACGTCAGCACGACGTCAGCAGTCAACTGCGGCTGACTGGGGTCAAACCTGACGTGTGGGGTCCACACGTCAGTGACAGGGGGTTAAACAGGGGTTAATTTAATCCTAATTAAAAGTTAGTGGCGCTGGGGCCCACTGTCAGTGTCAGGGGGGGTTAGTTAACGGTGATTAGCACTAAGCTAATCACCTGGCCGACGGGGCCCACCCGTCAGTGACCCTGGGGGTTAACTAAGCGGGCTATTAGCTGCTAATGGCGGGCCACGTCATCTCACCGGAGTTCAACGCCGGCGAGCACACGGACGCGGCGGCGCTGATCGGAACGGCGGCTCCGGCGATCAAATCGATGGCCGAGCCCATCTACAAGGAGCTGGGGCTCGTGCGCATCCAACGGTGGCAGGGGGAGGGTGAGGCGTGGCCTGAGTCGAGCGCAGCGTCGACTTCGGCGGCGGCCGGAGTTCGGGATAGCGTGGGTGTGGGGCTGCAGCTCGCGTTCGAGCGAACGGAGAGCACAGGCGGTAGCTACGAGGCAGCAGGAGCACGTCGGAGCTACTACGCGAGGCGGAGGTGTTCGGGGGCACGGAGCTCGCCGGCCATGGCGGACGGCGGCTTCGGGCGCTCGCGGGGTAGCGGCTACAGGGCACGCGCGAGAGAGAGAGGTGAGGGGAAAGGAAGAGGGGCTCACGGCGGACTCGCAGAGCAGGCCAGTGTGCTCGAGGACGTCCTGCGTGCGGCAAATCGACGGTGATGGCGATCTGCGGCGGCCGGAGGTGATGAAGGCGACGGCGACGTTCCAGGGCGTCCGGCGCCTTGTGACTTGACGGGGGAGATGAGGAAGTTGTGGCGGAGCTTCTGCGCGTGTCGGAGAGGCGAGGGGACGGTGGGGAGCGCATCGGTGGCGAGCTGCGGCGGCGGCGGTCTCGGTCTGGGGGGAGCAGAGAGCGAGGGAGGAAGTAGAGAGCGAGGGAGAGAGAGGAAGATCGAGGGAGAGTGAGAGGGTACGGGGGGGGGGGCGTGGTGACGCGCCGGGATCGTCCAGAGCAACGAGGGGGGCGCCAGGCAAGCAGGGAGGCTGGTGGCGTGGCGCGGTGGCGCGCGCGCGCGCCGGGCACGCTCCCCTCCCTCTGTCGAGGACGAAGACGACAGAGGAGGAGGCGGGCTGGGCCGCCTGCTGGCTGGGCCGGCCTGCTAGGCCGCTGGGCTGCACAGGAGTTAGGCGCCAGGTAGTCCAAGTAGGGTTTTTCCTGTTTTGTTTTTCTTTCTATTTTTCTGACATTTGTTTTGATTTAATTTAAAATATTAAATCATTTATTACCTTATGCCAATTTTTGCAGGAGCTAACTATAATATTCCAGAGCTCCTTTATAAATGGCATAATTTTTGGACATATATTAATATATATAACTAATATATTTCCAATGCAAATATTTATCGGATTAATCCAAATGGCCAAAATAAATATCCATGAGCTCCTAAAATATTGGTTTGATTTTTATCTCTGTCCAATATTTTCAGAGAGCAACATGAGCATTTTCTTGGACCCTTTTGGAGAAATTTTTATTTGGGTCATTTTCAAAAATGATTCTGAGGGTTCCACCAATCCTCATTTCAAATTTAAATGGAAATTTAAACATGATGCACAAATGACTAGCTAGCCTTGGTCATACCAGAACTAGGGATGTGACAACTCGCCCCCACTTGAAAGAATCTCGTCCCGAGATTCAGGGGTCGACGGAAAGAAAGCGGGGTACTCCAGTCGAAGACGATCTTCTCGCTCCCAAGTAGCTTCTCTCTCGGAATGATGAGACCACTGAACTTTGAGAAACTTGATGTTCTGACGTCGGGTAACACGCTCTGCTTGATCAAGAATGCGAACCGGGTACTCTCGGTATGTGAGGTTATCTTGGAGATCAAGCGTTTCGTGGTCCACTCCGCGGATGGGATCCGAGAAGCAACGCCTGAGTTGAGAGACGTGGAAGACATCATGAACTCGAGAAAGATGTGGGGGTAGTTCCAATTGGTAGGCAACCTCTCCTCGTTTAGCGAGAATGCGAAAGGGACCAATGTAACGAGGAGCCAACTTGCCCTTGATACCGAAACGATGGGTACCCTTCAAAGGAGTAACCCGAAGGTAAGCTTGGTCGCCAATTTCATAAGTCATATCCTTATGATGACGATCGTACTGGCTTTTTGACGAGACTGGGCTGTTTTCAAATTCTCACGAATGATGCGAACTTGCTCTTCTGCCTCCTGGATCATGTCCGGTCCAAAGAATTGTCTTTCACCGGTTTCTGACCAGTTCAAAGGTGTTCGACATCTTCGTCCATAGAGAACCTCAAAAGGAGCTTTCTTGAGGCTGGATTGATAGCTATTGTTATAAGCAAACTCGGCAAAAGGAAGACATTTCTCCCAATCCATACCGAATGAGATAACGCAAGCTCTAAGCATGTCTTCGAGAATTTGGTTGACCCGTTCCACCTGACCACTCGACTGAGGGTGGAAAGCGGTACTGAAGGAAAGATGGGTTCCCATGGCAGTTTGGAAACTCTCCCAGAAATGAGAAGTGAAAAGACTGCCACGGTCTGAATTGATCTCTAGTGGAACACCATGAAGTGACACTATTCGAGAAATATATAAGTCAGCAAGCTGACTTGCAGTGATACTCTCTCGAACAGGTAGGAAGTGCGCCACTTTGGAGAGACGATCAACGACTACGAAGATAGCATTATTCCCTCTCTTGGTCCTGGGAAAGCCGGTGATGAAGTCCATACCAACTTTATCCCATTTCCATTCAGGAATAGCTAAAGGCTGAAGGGTGCCAGCAGGTCTTTGATGCTCTGCCTTAACGCGACGACAAACGTCACATTTAGCAATGAACTCAGCGATTTCTCTCTTCATCCTAGTCCACCAGAACCTCTGGCGTAGGTCCTGATACATCTTAGTACTACCGGGATGAATCGTGAGAGGAGATTCATGCGCCTCCTTAAGAATCAATTGTCGAAGATGTTGATTCTTGGGAACCACCAAGCGATTCTCAAAGAAAACAACACCACGATCATCCATAGAGAAACATCCACCAACTCCCTTCTTAATGTTTCTCTTGATCCGAGAAATTCCTGTGTCTTGCTTTTGAGCTGCGATAATCTGATCCTTCAAGATCAGGTTTCGCCACCAAGGTAGAAAGGAATCCGTGAGGAGCAATGTGAAGATTAAGCTTACAGAATTCCTCATGGAGAAGTGGTTGGCCTTGCTGCAACATGAGATTGTTGCAATAGGATTTACGGCTTAGAGCATCAGCCATGACATTGGCTTTGCCTGGGGTGTAGGTAATCCCTAGATCATAATCTGTGATCAACTCCAACCAACGTCTTTGCCTAAGGTTCAGATCCGGTTGGGTGAAGATATACTTGAGACTCTGGTGATCGGTGTAGATCTCGCAACGTTTACCAAGGAGGTAATGTCGCCAGGTCTTGAGTGCATAGACTACGGCTGCAAGCTCTAGATCATGTGTAGGATAATTATCCTCATGTGGATGCAACTGTCGAGATGCATAGGCAATCACATGATGATCCTGCATAAGAATGCAACCTAGTCCCTGTCGTGAGGCGTCGCAGTAGATAATAAAGTCTTTAGTGAAATCCGGTGGCACAAGTATGGGACCAGAGGTCAGGCGCCTTTTCAGTTCCTGAAAACTGTGTTCACACTATGGGGACCACTCAAACTTTTTATCTTTCTTGAGAAGTTCCGTGAGGGGTTTGGCTACTTTGGAGAAGTTTTCAACAAAGCGGCGACAATAGCTGGCTAGACCAAGGAAACTCCTAACTTGTTTAACGGTCTCAGGTGGAGTCCAATCGAGAACAGCCTGAACTCTCTCGGGATTGACAGCAATGCCCTTACCAGAGATTACGTGGCCTAGGTAGGTCACTTCTGGCAACCAAAATTCACACTTGGAGAACTTGGCATAAAGGCGGTGCTCTCTGAGTTTTTCTAACACAAGTCTAAGATGTTCGGATGCTCTTCCTCGTTCTTCGAGTAAATAAGAATATCATCGAGGTAAACCACGACGAACTTATCTAAGTACTCCATGAAGATCGAGTTCATCAAGCGGGAGAATGTGGCTGGGGCGTTGGTTAGGCCAAAGGACATGACGGTGTACTCGTACTGACCATAACGAGTAACAAAGGCTGTCTTGGGAATGTCCCCGTTTCTGATCTTAATTTGGTGGTATCCTAACCTTAAATCCATCTTGGAGAAGACTGAGGATCCAGCGAGCTGATCATACAGGTCGTTGATCCTGGGGAGCGGATACTTGTTCTTTATCGTGACCAAATTAACGGGACGATAATCTACAACCATCCGGTCCGTACCATCCTTCTTCTTGACGAAGAGGACGGGGCAAGCCCAAGGAGAAGAACTAGGACGGATGAAACCCTTTTGCAAGGACTCATCAAGTTGTTTCTTAAGCTCGGCTAGTTCTAAGGGTGCCATCTTGTAGGGTCTCCTAGAGATTGGAGCAGTTCCTGGGATAAGATCTATGACGAACTCTACATCTCTGTCAGGCGGAACACCTGGCAGTTCCTCTGGAAAGACATCCGGAAAGTCACGGACTACCGGGATATCTTCAAGGTCTGGAAGAGGGCTGGCATTAAGGGAATAGAGCTGACGCTTTGCAACTCTAGTGGAGACAGTGACTATCTTGCCAGATGGGTGTGTGAGCTGAACAGACCTGGTGAAACAATCAATCTTGGCATGATGAGCTGTCATCCAGTCCATACCCAAGATGATGTTAATATCCGAAGACTTGAGAGATATCAAGGAAGCAAGGAATACAAGTCTGTCAACAAGGATTTCATTGCCATAACTTATCCTAGAAGTTTGCCATTTGGATCCAGGAGTTTGAATAAGTAATGGGGAGGGCATATCACAAAATGACATGTCGTGCAAGCGGGCATAGCTTTCAGAAATGAAGGAATGAGACGCTCCAGTATCGAACAAAACCGATGCCGGATGACAGTTGACAAGGAGTGTACCAAGAACGACATCTGGATCATCATGAGCGGCTTTAGCTGAGACGTGATGCACACGTCCATGTTCAGTGGGAGCTGACTTGGCACTGATCATCTTGCGTGATGGCTTACCATGGCCAATAGACTTCTCGGGCTGGGGTGGAGCAACTCTGGTCTGAGTGCAAATACGGGCAATGTGGCCTGGCTCTCCGCACTTGTAACAAATCTTGGAGGTAGGATGTGGACCTGCATTGGAAGGCGGTCCACCAATAGACATGGGTGGAGCATACTGCTGAACTTGATGAGGTGCCACATAAGATGGCCTCGGTACATATTCGGAAGGAAGAGCGGAGTTCGGAACCCAAATCCGGCGCTTCTGAGAGCTAGAACCGGAGGAAGATCCCAAATCACGAGTGTGCTTACGAGACTCCTCGTAAGTGAGTTGAGCTGTCTCTGCATTAATGGCTTTGTTCACAAGAGCTTGGAATGTATCACAATGATGCAGGTGGAGATCACGACACAACTTGGGGTTGAGACCCTTCCGGAACCTAGCCTGCCTCTTGGCGTCCGTGGACACCTCTTCTGTGGCATAACGGGCGAGGTTCTCAAACTCTCTACTATAGGCATCAACAGCCATCTTACCCTGGGTGAAACTACAGAACTCTTCTCTCGTGCGATCGATGAGGGCTTCAGGAATGTGATGCTCGCGAAAAGCCTCAACGAAATCCCTCCAGGTGGGAGTCTGGCCAGCTGGAAGCATAGCCTCATAGTTCTGCCACCAAAGACTAGCAGGACCTTCCAGGTGATATGTGGCATAAGTGACCTTGTCATCTTCAGCTACGTTCGCGGAATGCAGCTTATGGGTGATGCTACGGAGCCAGTCATCTGCATCGAGTGGCTCGATGGAATGATGAAAGGTGGGTGGGTGCAAGCGAATGAAGTCATGAATGGTAGCAGATCCTTTGAACTGATGTGCGGTGTTCTCCTCGATACGTGCCAACAAACGGTTAGACTCACGCTTGTTCCTCTCCATCTCTAGCATGAAGTCTGTCAATGAAGGCTGGTCGGGAGGATCCTCATCCCTACCATCTCCGTGGTTCTGGCTACGAGCAACGGAACTTCGCTTAGCTGATGACATCCTGAGAAACGAACCAAGGACGGAATCAGCATCAACTATGGACTGTAGAATGTAGGACAAGGAATTAGCATCTCTCGAACTCCTAGGGAAATTTCGGCAGCATAACGGCAGTAAAATGCTCAGAATGAGACATCCTACTAAAAATGGGGTGGTAACATACTCATCAACATTACTCTAGGTTCTGAGATCATACTAAACAGACTACACCGGAAATACCCAAAACTGGGGTATGACTCTGATCAACCAATCCTATGGGACTACGGAGTAGTAACACGTGATCCTGATAGACGGAAGAGAAAGCCTAGTTCCTTAACCCCGTAGGAAAGATAGGATGACTCAGATCAGAAGGCCATGAGGTAAAGGAGTAAAAAGAGCCTTACGTTCCAACCCACAATCAATTCCCTTACATAACTAAAGATTTCTAGACTCAACTTCGACCAGTTTGGCTTGGTAATCCTACAGGCAGTCAGGCTCTGATACCAAGCTGTCAGGACCCCGACTCAATGCCACATCGATCTAGCATGTAACACCTCATATCACTTTGCGGCCTCACGCACGGTATCCCCACGGGTGTCGCCTTACCTTTGCCCGGGACCGTTTGCGCCTTTTGGCACACGTATATGATGGTGTCGCTAGCATCCATGTGATAAAGAGCCCGGGCTGACATGGCTAGTCGTAAACCCAAAGTGGCACTAACTTACAGGGACAGGCATCCATGACCCAGCATCGAACGTGTCGGTCATCAGCGAGTGAATCCAGGCTGTAGCACTGGGCTAACAGGACTCCGGTGAACCGGGCTGTAGCAGGCTAACAGGACTCCGGTATTCATCGCGTGACATTTCCCCGAAGGGACAGACACATGATCGAAGAAGGACACATGCCGGCCAGCCTAAGTGTTCCGGAGCAGTAGCAAGCTACCAGGGCTCAGTGGAAGCACTAGGAGACATTTCCCGGTAAGAGAGACTACTAAGGATAAACAACTAGATAGTCAGATCCCACACATAGCAATACACATTACACGTACGCATAACTTGCAAGTATGTGTTGTACAACATGGCATCACAGCATAACTCAACAACTCATATAGATAAAGGCTCAGAAGAGCCATCATAGCATTTATTACAAACAGGGGTCACATGACCCAACATTCAGAGCAATCAAGCAACAAACGGAAGCATTACATGTCTGAGTACAGACATCTATAAATGAAAAAGGCTGAAAGCCTGACTATCTACAACGTCCGATCAAGATCGTAGCTGAGGTACAAGCTACTCGTCGAAGTCCATGAGAACACTAGTAAGACCGAAGTCTCCGCTGCAAAAACATAAATAAAGCAACATGAGTACAAAGGTACTCAGCAAGACTTACATCAGATCCTATCATACATGCATTTGTATCAAGAGGGTAATGTGGGGTTTAGTTGCAGCAAGCCAGCTTTGACTCTGTGGCTATCCTGTTCTACGACTACCAGAAACTCTTGAGGTGATATGGCGCACACGAGTCCACTAATCACCACACAATACACTACTATGGATTCATTCCCGTCTCCCTACGAGAAGGCCATCCATAGCACTCACACTTGTCTTGAGCATTTTAGAGTATCCACTTCAAGTTGTCTATGTACCATGTAAGCATCCAAGAAGTCCATAACCGCGGACCCGGCTATTCGAATAGATCATGTTAACCCTGCAGGGGTGTACTTCTTCACACACGCTCTCGCCACTTACCGCCATGTACACGTCATGTATCTCGGCAACCTTCAAGCGGAAGCCTGGCGAGGGTGTCGGCCACGACCTGACTAACCACACAAGACTCTAATCCAGGTTTATCGCCTATTCGGGTTCCATCCGCAAGGAGATCCGGCCGGGGTTTCACTCACGGCCCCAAACGATGTGTGCAGGGTTCCCAAGCCCACCTCGCCGGATGGATCTACGCTTGGTACACCGTGCCACTTGTGCCTAGTCTGTCCCAAGCCCACCTGGCCGGGTGCCACTTGGTAGACTACTAACACTACCTACAAACACCAGAAACTAGTTGCGACTCCTGGACAGAGATCAAGTTGGTTAATAAGTCGAGAGGGCTTGGAGCGCCCGGAGCCCAATGTGTGGTAGTATCGAGTCATTGGACAACATACATAGAACTCAGTGCTTAAGGACGGTTCCAGTGAGACAACCCACCATGTACTCCTACATGGCCTCTCACCGCTACCTTTACCAAATCGTGTTCACACACTTAACTCTCAGCACCAGAACATATCGTAACACTCCAATTCATTCCCAATGAATCAGACCTGACACAACTCTAAGCAATAGCAGGCATAGCATGGTAGGAACACAACATGGCTCAATCAACTCCTACACATGCTAGTGGGTTTCAACTATTTACTGTGGCAATGACAGGTCATGCAGAGGAATGGGTTCAACTACCGCAGCACAAAGTAGCAGATGAATCGTTGTTGTCCTAATGCAATAACTGAGAGCAGGAGCGAGAGATTAGGATTGTATCGGAATGAACAAGGGGGTTTGCTTGCCTGGTAAATCAACAAAGGAGGCACTGCTTCACAGACAGGTACTCTGGAACGGTCTCCGGAGCAAGACCTATCGAGAGGGAACGGTGCCGGCAATCAATACACAATCATATGCAACAATATGATGCATGAACATGGCATGTAGATGTGATGCTGTTTGAGCTAGTGCAACTAGTAATCATTTGGTTTGAAGTCCATTTGAACCATAAGCTCAAATGCATCTCCAAAGTAAGCTCTTATATATATGCCATAATGTGTTTTCTCATATTCAGCATGTATAAGTTGGTTTGTCATGCATGAAACTTGTACAGATGGAAAGATTGCATTTTTCTGATAATTTTTCATATATAAATTATTTTAATCTGAGCTACGGTTGAATTGATATGAATTTTTGAAGTTTAAAACAATTTCTGGAATTTCCTGATTTAATTTAAATCCAGAAATCATATTATTGCGCCAGCATGACGTCAGCACGACGTCAGCAGTCAACTGCGGCTGACTGCGGTCAAACCTGACGTGTGGGGTCCACACGTCAGTGACAGGGGGTTAAACAGGGGGTTAATTTAATCCTAATTAAAAGTTAGTGGCGCTGGGGCCCACTGTCAGTGTGAGGGGGGGGTGTAGTTAACGGTGATTAGCACTAAGCTAATCACCTGGCCGACGAGGCCCACCCATCAGTGACCCTGGGGGTTAACTAAGCGGGCTGTTAGCTGCTAATGGCGGGCCACGTCATCTCACCGGAGTTCAACGCCGGCGAGCACACAGACGCGGCGGCGCTGATCGGAACGGCGGCTCCGGCGATCAAATCGATGGCCGAGCCCATCTACGAGGAGCTGGGGCTCGTGCGCATCCAACGGTGGCAGGGGGAGGGTGAGGCGTGGCCTGAGTCGAGCGCAGCGTCGACTTCGGCGGCGGCCGGAGTTCAGGATAGCGCGGGCGTGGGGCTGCAGCTCGCGTTCGAGCGAACGGAGAGCACAGGCGGTAGCTACGAGGCAGCAGGAGCACGTCAGAGCTACTACGCAAGGCGGAGGTGCTCGGGGGCACGGAGCTCGCCGGCCATGGCGGACGGCGGCTTCGGGCGCTCGCGGGGCAGCGGCTACAGGGCACGCGCGAGAGAGAGAGGTGAGGGGAAAGGAAGAGGGGCTCACAGCGGACTCGCAGAGCAGGCCAGTGTGCTCGGGGACGTCCTGCGTGCGGCGAATCGACGGCGATGGCGATCTGCGGCGGCCGGAGGTGATGAAGGCGACGGCGACGTTCCAGGGCGTCCGGCGCCTTGTGACTTGACGGGGGAGATGAGGAAGTTGTGGCGGAGCTTCTGCGCGTGTCGGAGAGGCGAGGAGACGGCGGGGAGCGCGTCGGTGGCGAGCTGCGGCGGCGGCGGCTCTCGGTCATGGGGGGGGGGAAGCAGAGGAGCGAGGGGGAGGAAGGTCCAGAGAGCGAGGGAGAAGAGAGGAAGAATCGAGGGAGAGTGAGAGGGTACGGGGGGGGGGGGCGTGGCGACGCGCGGGATCGTCCAGAGCGACGAGGGGGGCGCCAGGCAAGCAGGGAGGCTGGTGGCGTGGCGCGGTGGGTGGCGTGCGCGCGCCGGGCACGCTCCCCTCCCTCTGTCGAGGACGAAGACGACAGAGGAGGAGGCGGGCTGGGCCGCCTGCTGGCTGGGCCGGCCTGCTAGGCCGCTGGGCTGCACAGGAGTTAGGCGCCAGGTAGTCCAAGTAGGGTTTTTTTCTGTTTTGTTTTTCTTTTCTATTTTTCTGACATATCTTCTGATTTAATTTAAAATATTAAATCATTTAATTACCTTATGCCAATTTTTGCAGGAGCTAACTATAATATTCCAGAGCTCCTTTATAAATGGCATAATTTTTGGACATATATTAATATATATAACTAATATATTTCCAATGCAAATATTTATCGGATTAATCCAAATGGCCAAAATAAATATCCATGAGCTCCTAAAATATTGGTTTGATTTTTTATCTCTGTCCAATATTTTCAGAGAGCAACATGAGCATTTTCTTGGACCCTTTTTGGAGAAATTTTTATTTGGGTCATTTTCAAAAATGATTCTGAGGGTTCCACCAATCCTCATTTCAAATTTAAATGGAATATAAACATGATGCACAAATGACTAGCTAGCCTTGAGCATACCAGAACTAGGGATGTGACAACATGCATGTGGATCGTGTTGATAATATGTTATGTGATAGCTATTTTGTTGAATATGCCTATGATCCTACATGTAATTATTATGAGAGAGGAAAATATTGTCATAGAAATTTTTATCTTACTAAATTACCTCTCGTCACGTTGAGATTGCTATCGTCTCTTTCTTCTTCCTTGCATATGATAGTTTTTGCTTGCCTTGCAAATTTGTTTGCTTATAATATGTCTATGCATAGGAAGTATGTTAGACTTAGATGTGTTTGTCACGTGTTTCATGATGCTCTCTTTGCGCTTCAATTTCTTGTCTTTCATGTGAGCATCATTGAAATCTCAATGCCTAGCTAAAAAGGCTTTGAAGAAAAGCGCTTGTTGGGAGACAACCCAATATTTTTCCTTGCTGTTATTCAATAAATAAATCATCTAGCTTCTGTTTAGATGTGGTTTCATGTTTTAATTAGTGTTTGTGCCAAGTAGAACCTATAGGATAACCTACGGAGATAGTTAATTTGATACTGCTGAAAAACAGAAACTTTTGCGCGCATGAAAATAATATTAGTAAATCACAGAAACGTGCTTTTGCGTTGATTATTTTTGTAGTAGATCAATAGACAAATTTCCCAGGACTTCCTATTTTGGTAGGAGTTGTAGAGTTCCAGAAGTATTCGAAAGCTACAGGTTTCTACAGATTGTTCTGTTTTTGACAGATTCTATTTTTTGTGTGTTGTTTGCTTATTTTGATGCATCTATGGCTAGTATCGGGGGGTATGATCCATAGAGAAGTTGGAATATAGTAGGTTTAACACCAATATAATAAAGAATGAGTTCATTACAGTACCTTATGTGGTGGTTTTTCTTTCTTGCACTAACGGTGCTTATGAGATTTCCTGTTGAGTTTTGTGTTGTGAAGTTTTCAAGTTTTGGGTAAAGATTTGATGGACTATGGAAATATGAGTGGCAAGAGCCTAAGCTTGGGGATGCCCATGGCACACCAAGATATTCAAGGATAACCAAAAGCCTAATCTTGGGGATGCCCCGGAAGGCATCCCCTCTTTCGTCTTCGTTTATCGGTAACTTTACTTGGAGCTATATTTTTATTCACCACATGATATGTGTTTTGCTTGAAGCA
Source organism: Triticum aestivum (assembly GCF_018294505.1). Lineage (NCBI taxonomy): Eukaryota > Viridiplantae > Streptophyta > Magnoliopsida > Poales > Poaceae > Triticum > Triticum aestivum. The sequence continues at coordinate 278,544,821 of NC_057801.1, read as the reverse complement.
TCTTGTATGATATTAGTCTTTGAGTTTTAGTTTACCACAATCATCCTTGCTGTACACACCTTATGGGAGAGACATACTTGATTTGGAATTTATTAGAATACTCTAGGTGCTTCACTTATATCTTTTGAGCTAGATAGTTTTGCTCTAGTACTTCACTTATATCTTTTAGAGCATGGCGGTGGCTTTATTTTGTAGAAATTTTTGATATCTCATGCTTCACTTATATTATTTTGAGAGTCTTTTAGAACAGCATGGTATTTTCTATGGTTATAAAATTGGTCCTAGAATGATGGGCATCCAAGTTGGGTATAATAAAAACTATCATAGGAAGTGAATTGGATGCTATGATCAATTTGATGCTTGATAATTGTTTTGAGATATAGAGGTGGTGATATTAGAGTCATGCTAGTTGGGTAATTGTGAATTTAAAGAATACTTGTGTTGAAGTTGGCAAGTCCCCGCGGCATGCACGTATGGTAAAAGTTGTGTAACAAATTTGTTGCATAGGGTCATCTTTTGATTGCCTTCCTTATGTGTGGAGGTCGGGATCGCGCGATGGTTAACTCCTACCAACCCTTCCCCTATGAGCTTGCGTAGTAGTACTTTGCTTCAAGGGCTAATAAAACTTTTGCAATAAGTATATGAGTTCTTTATGACTAATGTGAGTCCATGGATTATACGCACTCTTACCCTTCCATCATTGCTAGCCTCTTCGGTACCGTGCATTGCCCTTTCTCACCTTGAGAGTTGGTGCAAACTTCGCCGGTGCATCCAAACCCAGTGATACGATACGCTCTATCACACATAAACCTCCTTATATCTTCCTCAAAACAGCCACCATACCTACCTATTATGGCATTTCCATAGCCATTCTGAGATATATTGCCATGCAACATTCCACCGTTCCGTTTATCATGACACGCATCATCATTGTCATATTGCCTTGCATGATCATGTAGTTGACATCGTATTTGTGGCAAATCCACCTTCATAATTTTTCATACATGTCACTCTTGATTCATTGCCCATCCCGGTACACCGCAGGAGGCATTCATATAGAGTCATATCTTGTTCTAGTTTCGAGTTGTAATTCATGAGTTGTAAATAAATAGAAGTGCGATGATCATCATTACTAGAGCATCGTCCCTTATAAAAAAAGAAAAAAAAGAAAGGCCAAAAAAGGCCAAGAAAAAAAGAAAAAAAAGAAAGGCCAAATAAAAAAAGGGAGGCAAAAAAACAAGAAAATAAAAAGGGGGACAATGTTACTATCTTTTTTCACACTTGTGCTTCAAAGTAAGCACCATGTTCTTCATATAGAGAGTCTCATATGTTGTCACTTTCAGATACTAGTGGGAATTTTTCATTATAGAACTTGGCTTGTATATTCCAACGATGGGCTTCCTCAAAATGCCTTAGGTCTTCGTGAGCAAGCAAGTTGGATTCACACCCACTAGTTTCTTTTGTTGAGCTTTCATAGATTTATAGCTCTAGTGCATCTATTGCATGGCAATCCCTACTCCTCATGTTGACATCAATTGATGGGCATCTCCATAGCCCGTTGATTAGCCTCGTCAATATGAGACTTTCTCTTTTTTTGTCTTCTCCACACAACCTCCATCATCATATTCTATTCCACCCATAGTGCTATATCCATGGCTCACACTCATGTATTTGCGTGAGAGTTGAAAAAAGCTGAAGCGCGTTAAAAAGTATGAACCAATTGCTTGGCTGAAACCGGTGTTGTTCTTGATGGGAGTAATTTGTGTGATGAAAATGAAACATAGCCTAACTATATGATTTTGTAGGGATGAGCCTTCTAATGCCATGATATTTTGAGAAGACATGATTGCTTTGTTCGTATGCTTGAAGTATTACTATTTCTTATGTCAATATGAACTTTTGTCTTGAATCATTTGGATCTGAACATTCATGCCACAATAAAGAAAATTACATTGATAATTATGTTAGGTAGCATTCTACATCAAAAATTCTGTTTTTATCATTTACCTACTCGAGGACGAGCACGAATTAAGCTTGGGGATGCTTGATATGTCTCCAACGTATCTATAATTTTTATTGTTCCATGCTATTATATTACCCGTTTTAGATGTTTATGGGCTTTACTTTACACTTTTATATCATTTTTTGGGACTAACCTACTAACCAGAGGCCCAACCCGAATTGCTATTTTTTTTGCCTATTTCAGTGTTTCGAAGAAAAGGAATATCAAACGGAGTCCAAACGGAATGAAACCTTCGGGAGCGATCTTTTTGGAACAAACGCAATCCAGGAGACTTGGAGTGGACGTCAAGCAGCGAATGAGGCGGCCACGAGGGTGCCCGGCACGCCCCCACCCTCCTGGGCCCCTCGTGGTTCCATCGACGTACTTCCTTCGCCTATATATACTCCCCTACCCTGAAAACATCTAGGAGCACCACGAAAATCTATTTCCACCACCGCAACCTTCTATATCCGTGAGATCCCATCTTGGAGCCTTCGTCGGCGCTCCGCCGGAGGGGGAATTGACCATGGAGGGACTCTACATCATCTCCAAGGCCTCTTCGATGAGTTGTTAGTAGTTTACCACAGACCTTCAGGTCCATAGTTGTTAGCTAGATGGCTTCTTCTCTCTCTTTGAATCTCAATACAAAGTTCTCCCCGATCTTCTTGGAGATCTATTCAGTGTAACTCTTTTTGCGGTGTGTTTGTCGAGATCCGATGAATTGTGGGTTTATGATCAAGTTTATCTATGAGAAATATTTGAATCTCCTCTGAATTCTTTTATGTGTGATTGGTTATCATTGCAAGTCTCTTCAAATTATCAGTTTGGTTTTGCCTACTAGTTTGATCCTTCTTGCAATAGGAGAAGTGCTTAGCTTTGGGGTTCAATCTTGCGGTGTCCTTTCTCAGTGACAGCAGGGGCAGCAAGGCACGTATTGTATTGTTGCCATCGAGGATAAAAAGATGGGGTTTATATCATATTGCATGAGTTTATCCCTCTACATCATGTCATCTTTCTTAATGCGTTACTCTGTTCTTATGAACTTAATACTCTAGATGCAGGCAGGAGTCGGTCGATGTGTGGAGTAATAGTAGTAGATGCAGAATCGTTTCGATCTACTTGTTGCGGACATGATGCCTATATACATGATCATGCCTAGATAATCTCATAACTATGCACTTTTCTATGAATTGCTCAACAGTAATTTGTTCACCCACCGTAATACTTATGCCATCTTGAGAGAAGCCACTAGTGAAACCTATGCCCCCCGGGTCTATCTTTTATCATATAAGTTTTCCATCTACTTTTATTTGCATCTTTTACTTTCCAATCTATATCATAAAAATACCAAAAATATTTATCTTATCTTATTATCTCTATCAGATCTCACTTTCGCAAGTTACTGTGAAGGGATTGACAACCCCTTTATCGCGTTGGTTGCGAGGTTCTTGCTTGTTTGTGTAGGTGCGTGAGACTTTTGAGGAGCCTCCTACTGGATTGATACCTTAGTTCTCAAAAACTGAGGGAAATACTTACTCTACTTTGCTACATCACCCTTTCATCTTCAAGGGAAAACCAATGCAGCTCTCAAGAGGTAGCAGAGTGGTCATACCTCCGTGCCATGATGGAGAAATAATTGGGATTCACACATGCTTGGGTTGAAACGGTGATGTCTATGGTACAATCTATTTCCTTCTCGGGTTGTTCAATGGTGAGAAAATAGAGAAATTTACACCTACGCATGGAATCCGGTAGGGAGATCCTATTTCCCCTATTCTTTTCTTGATTGCAGCAATGGGCCTTTTCGTGCCTTTTGAAATCTAGTTCTCAACTGTCTGAATTTGAAGGTATCAAGGTGGCATCGACAGCTCCATCTGTTAACCATCTTCTTTTTGCAGATGATAGCCGGTTGCTTTTTGAGTCAAGTGTTGAAGGGGCTACAAAGGTATCAAACCTACTGGATGTATATTGCAGGGCTTCTGGGCAGAGGATTAATCCTGAGAAATCATCTATATTCATTAGTAGGGGTTGCAGCCAGAGTATGAGAGATAATATCAAGCAAGTTCTAAATGTTCGAAATGAATCACTGAGTGATAGGTATTTGGGAATGCCAACAGATGTCGGCCAGTCAAAGATGGGTACTTTCAAATATTTGAGAGATAGAGTTTGGGAGAAGGTAAGGGGATGGATGGAGAAACTATTGTCAGCAGCAGGAAAAGAGGTCTTGATTAAGTCTGCTGCTCAGGCCATCCCAGTTTATTCCATGGCTTGCTTTAGATTACCCAGAGGCTTGTGTGACAACATCACCTCCATCATTAGACAGTTTTGGTGGAGAAGTAAACAGGGTAAGAGGAAAACCATGTTGGGTCTCGTAGGACGTTATGACAAAACCAAAATATCTTGGTGGAATGGGTTTCAGAGACATAGAGATCTTCAATCTACCATTGCTCGCACGACAGACGTGGAGAATGATTGAGGAGCCCAACTCCCTTAGTGCAAGAATACTAAAAGTTGTCTATTTCCCACTTCAGTCTTTCCAAGATGCAGACCTTGGTGGTAAACCATCTCAGATATGGCGTGCTATAATTGATGGCAGGGAGATATTGAAACATGGCATCATTAGACGCATTGGGAATGGATCTACAACAAACATATGTGAGACCAACTGGTTGCCTAGGGTTGGACCAATGGGGCCGATCACTTCACTAGTCCCAAACCCTCCAGCAATGGTTTCTGAGCTGATCGACAACACAACTGCATCCTGGAAAGAAGATGTGATACGGGCCACGTTTTTACCCTTTGACGCAGACACCATCTTGTCGATACCCTTGTGTACGAGGGTGGTAGAAGATTTTTGGGCATGGTCCAGCGAGAGAAATGGGCGTTTCTCAGTGAAATCGGCTTATCATATGATCATGAATACAAAGGAGCACAGAGAGAACTGGATGGATGTTAATGCAGGCAATTCAGCAACGAGCGCGATGAGCAAGGCATGGACAGAGCTATGGCACTTAAAGGTCCCGTCCAAGCTCAAAGTTTTCCTGTGGCGCCTGGCGCGACACTCGATGCCAACGGCGGACGTTTTACATCACCGCCACATGTCGGACACACACTTGTGTGCATTATGCGGATGTGAGGACTCATGGAGGCATGCCCTGCTGGAGTGTACCATGTCTAGATGCATTTGGGCCCTTTCTGATGAGGCTCTGACAGAGAAGGTAAGCCAAAACCAGGAGGTTAATGCAAAAAACTGGTTGTTTTCGATGCACGACGAGCTACCACGGAAGGACTTTGTCTTGCTGGTTGTTACGCTCTGGACTGTTTGGCGAGCAAGGAGAAAGGCCATTTATGAGGATATCTTCCAGAGTCCTATAGCAACAAACCTGTTCATCCAGTCTTATTTGTCAGATATTTATGCCCTGGACAAGCCGAGCAACAACGCAAGGGGTCAACCTATGCTCCGGCCTACGCATTGAATTTCGCCTCCTGGCGGTTTCCTTAAGATCTATGTTGATGCTGCGGTTGCACGGATCCGAGGAGTAGCAGCAGCTATTTGCCGCAACAAAGAAGAAGTTTTTGAGGGGGCGTCCACCATTGTCATCATGAACATAGCTGATCCTCTCACGATTGAAGCCTCAGCTATTCGGGAGGCACTAGCACTCACCGAAGACCTCAATATCCAGAGCATACATGTTGCCTCAGACTACAAAGTGGTGGTGGACGATATCAAGCAGAAGCACCTGTCGAGTTATGGAGCAATTTTACATGAAATCATAGACCAGAGTCACTCTTTCTAGAGATGTAATTTTGTTCACGAGTTTAGAAGCTCGAATTTCGAGGCTCGCAATTTAGCGAAGCATGTTTTACGTTTGGGGTGGGCCACCATATTTGGTTAGGACACCCTGGTGATTTTTTTTTCATGGACTGGTGATCTTTCTTTCGTGCATGTAAACTTGATTTTGGGTTAAATAAAGCTTGGCGTGATTGTAAAAAAAGAAGTCCACAAGGCGCGCCCGCGTCTACTACGCTCGCACTAAAAGCAGCAGATGCTCGCTACGCTAACGCCCACCTTGTGCGTTTTACTGCTCCATTTACTCCCACCTTCGGAGAGGTCGACGGGCGCCTTTCGTTTTTCTGCTTCACTTCTCCGAAGCAGAGGTCGACCGAGCTGATCTCCGCATCCCGTTTCCTGTTCATCAGAGAGAAGGGAGATAATGGCCGCCGGCGAGAGAAACGAGTCTTCGGCGGCGGTGGCGGCGCCATTGCTGGCAGCAGCGAGGGAGAGGAAGCTCTGCAAGGAGGGGTGCCCAGGGTGCAGGCTGGACGAGATCAACAAGAGCAAGACCGGCATCCCCTACCTCAACTTTTTCTACGTGTGGGTCGTCTGTCTCTGCGCCGGTGAGTGCGCCCCTCCCTCTCTTCTCCTCCACCTTGTTTGAGTTTCTTGTTTCCAGCATGGGTCCAGCTCCAGCCACCAGCGTTCTGGATGTAGCACGAGTACGCCGTTTCTTCCGTTCCACTAACACCTGTACTCTTTGTCTAGAATACATCAACACCTGTACCTTTTTGTTCTATAATACATTAATATTTCCCCTAGGTGAACGACCGACGATGGTCTTACTTCACTACTACAGCTAGCTAAACTTTTCTTCTTCCTTGGTGATGCATCAGGCTGGGGCACAGACCTGAAAACGAAAAATAATATGTCAAGTCAACAAGCAATTAGCATACCATCTCTACGCCTCGGCACTTAGGACGACTGGTTCGTAATTAATTTACTTTCTCCATAAACTAATATAAGAGCATTTAGATCACTACTTTAGTGATCTAAACGTAAGTAGTGATCTAAACGCTCTTATATTTCTCATAAACATAGCGTGAAACTTCGGAAGTTTCAGAAGAATAGATTAACCATGGCACGAACTAAAAGAGTGTAACAGATCATCGAAAACCGCCCCTCCGTACGTGTGTAGCATACCCATTAACCATGGTTTGATAGGATGGATGTACTACAGGACAATGGACGACGACAACACATCCCCTCCGTACCCATGTGTACCATCGGCTGGGTGAGAGCTGAGAAAGATGGAGTAACTCACATGTGCCTTCTCGGTGTAGAGTTCTATCACGTCTATACTGTCTGGAGTAGTACGTAGTATAGTATTCAAACTCCAATCCAAATAGTCCTATGTTGTTGTAAGCAGCACAAGGTCACGGTCCATTAACTCCTTGAACATGGCACGGTAGGGTAGGAGGCTTCGACCAATTGATTAGGGCTAGCCAAACTTGGCATTAGAGCACAATTTGTGGATTTGCCAAAAGTTTTGCGGAATTCCCAAAACTGCATTTTCACGATGGCTTTGAAAAAGTTTGTATTAATCGTAGGCAACGTTGAGTTGCTCTACATCTGCCATGTCCAGAGCGTTTCCTTTTCCTAGACAAAGGCGCGCAGGCCGCGGCTTACCGTGCCTGACCTTATAACTGACCTATACACAGATGTTTCATTGATACTCCATGTGCTGCGCGTCAGTGGCATGTCCTTTTTTTTTGCGCATCAACGTCAGTGGCATGTCTAGTGCACTATCAGCGTCTCAGTTACACATGCGTCGGATAGACAGGAAGGTCACATGTGTAGTACTACCTCCGTACGGGTTTACAAGGCCGTTCAGCAGCACAGCGCGTCCTATTTTTACTAGGCCGCTTCTCTCGGTTGCTGTTCAACTGATTAAAGGAAATTAATTCCTAGCCGCTGCATGCGAAGGAGGCTGGCTGCATGCACGCATTTGTCTCGGGCCTAGTACTCTGCCCGCTGCATGCGTGAAGCTAGCCAATGCAAGGGATATGCGTAGAAGCCAGCAGATGCATGCAGTAATTAATAACAACGTGAATCGAGGAGTTTGCATGCGTGTTTGTTTTGCCTTGGTCCTGCGGATTCGGTCGGCCGGACTAGTAATCCCGGACGGAGGTAGTACAGTACCAAGATGATAGTAGTAGCACGATGTGGGACCCGAAATGAGCGCATCTACCCTCCTCCCCGTCCACCGTACACACAGAGGATACGTGGTGGCGATCCATCCCATCCGTATGGTCTTCACTCCAGATCCAGACCCCGGTTGCTATCGGAACGGCAGGAAAGTATCTGGTCCGTCTATTCCCTCTGACAGGGAGCGAGCGAGCGAGCGCAGCCTGGAAGACCATGGAGGAAGTTTCCCGGAAGCTCAGCCGTCACCCGCTCCGAATCTTTTGTGTAGATGCACGCAATTAATCATGGATTCTATAAGTACGGTCTTTAACACTTTTTTTGAGGGGTCTTTGTCGCTTCGTGTGAAAGCATGGTGAGATGGGCTGGCCAATTTAGTCTATTGTATGTACGTTCTACATATCTCGGTTTTTGGAACCTTCCCGTTGGGATTTTGTATTTCAGTTTTTATTTATTTTTGTTTCTTTTCATAAATTTCAAAAAATCTTCGGATTTATTTTAAGGAATGCAATTGTTTTTGATTTTTTAAAAATGTTCGCATTTAAAAAAAAATGTTTGCGTCCAAAACATGTGCGAAAATTTCAAAAAGTGTTCACTTATTCAAAAAATGTTTGGAATTTCGATTCTTTTTGAGTTTTTTAAAATGCTTTCTAAAAAGTGTTTGGAATTTCCAAAGAAGTTTGTGTTTTTTAAAATCATGGTTTTCAAAAAATGTTTGGGCAAAAAATTTGCATTTCCAAAAAATGTTTGTATTTTCAAAAAATAGGAATTTGAGAATTTTTTAGTTTTAAGAAAAATGTTCACTTTTAAAAATACCTTTTGTGTTTTTAAAGCTGAATAGAAAACAACAAACGAAAGAAGTCAATCACTACAATATCCATTCGAGTCGCTATAGTACTCGTAGTGATCACTACAGTGCCGGTCCCACCACTACATTGTCAGTCAAATCGTTGTAGTGTCAGTCGAGTCGCTACGGTACTCACCTGAGTCGCTACAGTGTGAGTTGAATCGCTACCACATCCGATTGAGTCCCTAATGGATCGTCGCAATCTTGTGCGAAATAGGAGCCCCCTTAACAATCGTACGGTGGTTTCTCAAATAGATTTTGGGCCCCTTGCACTTTTGGCCTGGTAGAGCTTGGCTAAGCTGATACAGTCTTTGGAGGCAAACTAAGGCATAGCCTAGTGGTGAAAAGGGATTTATGCATTTCATCCACCCAGGTTCAAGGCATGGTACTTGCAATTGGCCTTATTGCACCAATTATACTGTACGCGCCTCCCTTACATTCTTTCTTTAAGAAAATACAGTTTTTGAACCATGCTTTGCACTTCGTTGGCTGCCGGCGTTGCATCACAAGGTCGTTTGACGGTGTTCGGTTGGCAGCACTACAGGGTTATGGTTGTGAAGATACAATTGCCTGGCATTTGATTGCTCTCGGCCTAATGTTGACGTCACCCACTCTAAGATCCAGTTATGAAGAATGCAACATGCAAGACCAAGCTTAACTCGGGTATGAAAGGGTGGAATGCCTTCTGATCAAGAATCTTGAATCTATTCTTCGAAGCACCAAATGCCCTCTCAACTTTAACTCTAAAGCTAGATTCGGCAATCTTAGGATAGTTCCTAGCAGAGAACTCATCGAGATGGTACTTGATTTTCCTAATGGGTGGAAGAACCCTAGGACGACATGCATATCCAACATCTCTTAGCTAGAACTTACTATCAGGGATATTGATCTCATCAGGTCTAGCCATGCTTTCAGCAAGAATGTTAGCATCATGGGTTGATCCTTCCTAAGAAGCTAACACATATGTAAACTTGAGATCAAAATCAACCACAACAAGTACATTTTGGCTTGTGTAGTGCTTTCTATACCTGTATGCTGCAGCCGTGACCTCGACACTATAGCAGTCATGTGAGTACCATCTAGTGCATCAATACAATCATGTGATAGCATGGAAAAAGTATTATGACTCAAAACAATACAATCATCTCATGGCAAGAACTAATAGTTAGTATTGCTCACCTTGAAATATGGATACCATTTGTAGCTTGTACGTATCACCAAAGGAGTTTGACCATTTGGTGCCTTGATCATCTCTCCTTTGGGCTCTCTAATCGCACATAAGATTTGCTTGAAATACCGAGAAATTGTCTTGTTGGATCTCCTAATTGTGTTGTAAATCACTTTGAACTTCTGGTTATGACCCACAACATGAAGGAACATTGCTACTTGATCTTCCACAGAGGTGTAGATGTTATGTTCTAGCGACCCCCTCTCTCTAAACGTCTTAACAAGCTTGGAGAAACGCGATCTTCTCATTCGAAGCATGTTGACAATCTCTACATCATTAATGTTGTAGAGTTCAGATTCGCCATCCTCTCACTATCTCGGGATAACCTTGGACCATGTCTAATCGCAGGCTTCGAATTGTGATGAACCACTCTCTTGTGGACCAACATGACCTAGGTCTGAGTCACAACTATGAGTGTTGATGCCTGAACGAGCAGCTTCATCCGTTTGTCCTAGTGAAATCGATGTTGTGGTAAGTAACAACAAAATCGACCCTGCACCCTTACCTAACGACAAAATAGTGGAGGGATGGTGGGTAGTTGTATGCTGCTTACCGCCATGTGAGACAACGCCCGCCCATGTCGGGGATGAGGCGGACGAGACAGAGACGAAGGGGACGAGTAGCTTACGGGAGGAGGAGCACATCCTGGTGCAAGAGATCTCGGTCCGCGCCGCCGGTACCACAGATCTAAGTCGCCGCCGCTACCGCTGCCAAGAACTGAGGCTGGATTTGTTCTCCCACTAGAGGTGAGCGAGTAAAAGGGGAAGGGGGGGACTGAGACTGCAGATCTCGCGCCATATCACACCTACAGATTTTCGTCTCTCGCCACCTCCATGCCTGCACCCCTACGTACGCCAACCCCCTCCTGACTTGTGCTCGCCTCAGCCGGCTCCACGAAACCGGTCGATTCAAGTGTTCCTAGCAAGTCAGGATATGGAATGCTTTGAGTTTCGTGCATGTATGAGCCAACGCCTCGTGTGAGCAATCGAATAGGCTTTTTTGCATGCACTGGTACTGTTTGGGGGGCTGCGAGCAATCAAACACACCCCATGTCTCATGCTTGACCGAGTGTATATTATTTTTGCATCCTATACGAGGAGCCCGATCTCAATGATTCCTTGAGGCTACGAGAGTGGTCCAAGATGTGTGGGCTCAAACCATGCCCTCCCAACTCCACCATCGGTTGAACGGAGCGTAGCTCAGATGGTTAGGTTCCTCTAACTCATGGGGATCACAAATCATTCATTCAAGGTAGCTTTAGCCATTGTGGATAGAAACTAGTCGCTAGAAGCAAAGGGATCTTACAAGCCAGAAAAGATGCCTTTTCTGACGCGTAAGCTACCACAAAAGGAATGAGGGGAAAATGCCTCAAGATTAGAAAGACTAAAGAGGCATGGAGGGCGGACTACAAGATTACGACTACAATACAAGCCATGAGCAATGCTTTTCTCTTATTACTTTTTTATCCCCTTGTTCCTTGGATACAATTTGTTCCTTCTATGGCCAAATCTCAATTTGTGGAGGTCTTCGGTGTCTCCTTGTGGTGGAACCAGCCTACCATAGTTCAAGTCCTAGACTTTGCATTGATGCTTGTATGCGTTCATATAGGAGTGAGTGTATGTGCGTGTATATGAGTGTCTGCGTTTGTACGGTGTTTCTTGGCAAAAGAAAACTCCACCATAGTTTCTTTTTAACACAGTACAGACGAAAGCGCTCATGCATACGCGCATACACTCACCCCTATGAGTGCACAAATGCATACCCTACCCTATGAGCACCTTCAAGAGACTGAGTCGGCATATCACCTTGAGATTTACGAAGTCACCGTAGGCGCCTCGTCGTCGACGGGAACGTCTCCTCCCACTGAAAGCGTATCGCCGGAAATCCTGAAATAAATCTAGGAATAATCGAGCACCAGGACTTGAACCCTGGTGGGCTGGGGATACCACTGTCCCTCTACTATCCAACCACAGGTTGGTTCGCAACTGCACCATAGGTTGAAAACAACATTAAGCTTTTTGCTTCTAAGAAAAGAATTTGCCATTATGATTTATGGAGTGAGAAAGAGGAGCGGCCGGACTTGTACTAGTACTTACATACACATGCACGTAAAGCCTTTCCAGAGGAGAAAGACTTGGCCAACCCTCTCATCCCGCCACCTAAATTTAGCCAAACAAACCAAAGGCAATAATCCACGAACAACTAGAGCCAGGCTTCATTCTCCAGCTCTTGGCAAACGAGGATGCCGCGCGACTCTCAGAATCCAGGCATCATCTTGATGTGGATTAAGGACGTCCAACGGAGTAGGAAGAGTCACGTAGCATTCAGCCGCAGCGGCAGCCGGAGGCATCGAGATGACCGGATCAGGCCGAGAGGCGCCATTGCTCCGCGTCAGGAAGGTGTACCATGAACGATGCCCCGGATGCAGACAGGAGAGGAAGACGCAGGCCGACCACCGGATACCCTACACGGAGTTCCTCTACATTTGGATCGCATGCTTGTGTGCCGGTATGATGCCACACGATACTCTTTTTTACAGGATTCCTCTGATGATCAGGCAGCATCCTCATGGAACAGCTGTATGACTGCCAGAATCTGGAGGATGTTATAACATTTGGATTTGCCACTCTAGTACAATAATGCAATCCAATCGCTTTCAATTAACATAACCAAGAGATTCTGATTTCAGACTTCGAAACATTAGGAGATGCTCCCAAACATGTGCCTTTCTGCATTTATTTCATGGTTTCTTCAGAGGCTCTTTCTGCAGTTTGTCTACAAAACTCACTTTTTTTTTGTCACCTTCGTTAAAAGATTGGACATATTTCTATAGTTTTTTTTATAAGTTAAGGTATATCAATTGTTGGCGTTTGCTAACTAACAACTTCGTTTGTTATCTTTCCAGCTCTACCGATCCAGTCACTGTTTCCCTATCTATACTTCATGGTATGTACAGAAGTCACAAAACTTGAACATCTATCCTTATTGTATGCATGAATTGTCGTTTGTTGAATTATTACATACTTTGTGTTGATTAATTATATGTTCGCCGTTGTTATTATTTAACAGATTAGGGACTTGGAAGTCGCAAAGCAAGAGCAAGACATTGGGTTCTATGCTGGTTTTGTTGGTTAGTATTGTCCCCTGTCAAAGTTTGTCAATTTACTGGAAAAATAAGGGAATAAAAGACTACTAGTACACCGAGTAGACTTTAATAGCGTCATAATTCGAAAATAGTTATTTTTCAACCAGTAGCTACTGACTGTATACTCTGTCTCAAGGGGCTGCTTATTTCCTTGGAAGAACCATCAGTGCTGTGCCATGGGGCATTTTTGCTGACAAATATGGGAGGAAGCCCTGCATTGTTATCAGTATCCTCTCAGTGTATGGAAAATTCAGTTAGATTATGAAAAATATTTCGTACTCCATTCAATTAAATCAAAGTTAATCCTACGCTACTACTTCTTTTTCAGGATCGTATTTAACACCCTTTTCGGCCTTAGCACGACTTACTGGATGGCAATTGTAACTAGGGGGCTACTTGGGTTACTCTGTGGTATATTAGGACCAATCAAGGTGATTTCTGTACACCGAGGGTGATGAGTTAATTAAATTAAGCAAATGGCATTAGTTGTTGAACACTCACGGTTGTGTCTGCATTTTTTTCAGGCCTATGCTTCAGAAGTCTGCAGAAAAGAGCACCAAGCACTAGGAATTTCTCTTGTGAGAACAGTTCATCTTTATGTTCAGACTCTCAGTTTGATTCATTTGAAGAAAGGCTTATCTGTTACTAGCTGATAATTATGTCTGACATTATGTCATAGGTTACATCTTCACGAGCAATAGCTCTTGTTATTGGACCAGCCATTGGAGGATTTCTTGCACAGGTGAGGATCAGTCAACTTTGATATCGAGTTATAGAAATACAGAACTATCCTTGCAGAATTAAGATCGTATTTAACCACTTTAACAAACTAAGCGTAAGTTACTCGTGCATACAGTAGTTCAATAAAGCCATTACTGCAATAATTCACTAGGCCACTATAACTATATGTAACCGTGCTGTAGAGCTTGAGAATAATGGATCATCTACTAATTGGGGCAAAACCAAAATACTGTACCAATAGGCAAGAACTTTACTGTCATGGCAGTGTTAGGAAAGTACACATATGCTTTATTTGGAGGAATTTATATCTAACAGTTAAAAATGAAAACTAGAATTTTTGTCGAAGGATGAACACAACATCTCCCTTTGGAGGATAATTAGTAATCTTATATGAATGGCATGCTCTGTCTTGTACCAGCCTACAAAGAAGTACCCGAATCTTTTCTCTGAGGAATCCATATTTGGAAGGTAGATTATTACTCATACTCTTTCAATGATACAAATTTTGCATTGTTGGGAAGATAAGATAAACCTTTCAAATTACATCTACTTATAGGTTTCCATACTTCCTCCCTTGCTTCGTCATATCGGTTCTAGCGGCAGGAGCATGTCTTGCATGCATTTGGCTCCCGGTATTGCCCGTAAATCTCCTTATGATTTTTTTTCTCTCCCTTGATTTCCTACTTAAAATAAATTATTCTTTTAGGAAACTCTGCACAAGTACCATGATGACAAAGTGGAAGCCATTGAGGAAATGGAGGCGCAAGTTGCTGATTCGACCTCAGAAGACAGGAAAGCTAAACAATCTGGATCAGGCAGAATGGCATCCACAAAGAACCTGCTAAAGAACTGGCAGTTGATGTCAGCAATAACCCTCTATTGTGTGTTTTCTCTCCATGATACAGCTTATCTTGAGGTAAATCTATGCTTAGGCATATTGAACATATTCAACAACATTTTAGGTTGAAAAGATGCTAGTATATATGATATTTACCCTTTAGAGAACAATCATATTAGGGACTAAAGCAACCTTTTTTTTGTAAGGAACTAAATCAACTTTGCATGTGTTCTGTAAATTCCATGGCCAGATATTTTCACTCTGGGCTGTGAGCAGCAGAAAATACCGGGGACTGAGTTTTACATCTCAGGAGGTTGGTACTGTGCTAGCTATCTCAGGTATGTGATGTTTCTTCAATTTGTATAGCATGGTCATTGCGCAAGAGAAACACTCAGCACAAAATGAATGAACTCGACACATATCTGGCATCTCTCCTTTACCTATTACCTGAAGTACTGGTTTTGAACTCCTTTACCCTGTGGCCATTTTTGTTCGATCTTGCAGGTTTTGGTGTTTTGGTATATCAACTTCTGATTTACCCGCTCCTTGCCAAGTATGCTGGGCTAGTCAAGCCATTCCGTTCTGCAGCGGTATGTGACAAGAACATTTTGCGTCAAGATACTTCATTGATATGTCTAATCTATTGTACAGTACCAAATGCATGTTTTTTTTCCAGGTATTATCTATACTTCTCCTTGCAACATATCCATTCATGGCTAACCTATATGGTGTGGAGCTCAAAGTACTCATCAACATAGCCTCGCTTCTTAAGAATATGTTTGCGGTATGTCCATTTTCTGGTCGGAACAAATTGTTAGCATATTATTATCTGTATTGCTCCGTTTAAAGTGAAAAATAATACAAACTAGGGGTGTTCATCGGTGGTTGGCAAAAGCCCTAGAACCCATCCAGTACAAAGAAAAATTATACCTCGCTCAGGGGCAGAGATATGTGTATAGCTAAGGGTTTCGTGCCCCCCAGCCCAATGCAAATCACTGAAGGAAATTTTTTGAGGACTTAGATGGAAGAAAATATTCTCATTTAGCTCCTCCAAACATTCATACTCCGCCACTGACCTCGCTGCTTACATTAGTAACATCCTATACAAACATATTCATCATCTTGGTGAAGAGGCCGGAAGATCAATAAAACCTTCCTTTAAAAGAATACAAACACGTTGATGACGGTTTGGGCGGGTCTACAGAAACCATAATTGAGCACCACTCGTACGGATGAAATAAAATTAGCCCCCCCCCCCCCCCCCGCGTCGGCCCTCCTCTGGCGACTCGGGGGCGCCCCTGTCACGCCGCCGCTCCCCTCCCTCCCTCACACCCAGTCTCGCCGCCACCTGAGGAGGCCGCCGGCAAAGGCCGCGCGCGCTCCGGGGAAGGTGGCGGCGAGGCGCTTCTCCTGCTCCGCGTGTCCTCCGTTTCGTCAGAGGAGGGGCCACGAGATGCGTCAGATTGGATCGGGAGGGCGGCCTCGGAGGCGGGCGGAGGTGGCGCTTGTCGGCGTCGTCCCGGTGTCCCTGCCAGCCAGTCCCGGCCCCCTGTGTGCAGCAGCTCGTCGCTGCTTGCTCGGGCGCTGACTGGTCAGGGGTGGGGGCGGATCTGGGGCTCCCTTCCCAGATCCGGCCGGTGTTGGCTGGGGCGCGAGGTGGGGTCAGCCGGTGGTGGCGGGCGGCAGGTGTGGTTAGGTGCGTGCGATCTGGGCGCCGGCCGCGGCGGCGTTGGAAGGGTAGTCGTGGTGGAGCGGCGCACGACGGTGCTGGCCTGGTGCTCGTCTGGCTGCGTAGTTGGGGCGTCCAGGTCCGGCGCTGTCCAGATCTGCCGTCCTCGGCCGCTGGGTCGGCAAGGACTCTACTCCTGCCGATGAGCTACATGCGTGGAGGTGTCTCCGTCCGGTGGCGTGGTGGCGGCTGGCTGCTGGCTGCATGGCGGTGCGTGGCTGGGAGATGTAGGTTGCTGCCTGTGGCGGTGCTTGGTGGGGCCCTCATGGCGCCCAGTGCATCCTGTGGCTGCTGGTGCTGCCATGAGGCGCGGGCGGTGGTGCGGTGTGCCCTGAATAATCTGTTCACAGGGTGTGTGAATGCTCAACTCGGCGAAAGCCATGCTCTGTTCAGAGCCGACGACGGTGATGCCCGTGGGCGCCACTACCCTTCCTGGAGGCGTCGTCAAAATGTTGATTTCACCACCCTTTGCTCGACTTCGGAGGAAACTCTGCTTCCAGGACTACCTGGAACCGATGATGGAGGCGCAACCGTGCGTCGCACCCCTTCTTGAAGGTATCATCGAGAAGTTGGCTAGGTTGTTTTGTTGGTTAGCTGCAAGCAGTGGGGTTGTTGTTGGTGGTGGTGGTGTGACTGGTTTGGGGTAACGGTGGTGCGTGTCGGGGTCTGGCAACAGTACTCCTCCGTGCTGTGGAGCAGCCATCTCTACCCCGTATGCATGTCCTTGGTGGTGTTCTGTAGGGGTTCGGCGGCGGTGCCTTTGTGTCGTCCCTCTTGCTGTGCAAGCTCAAGACCCTCTCATGGTTGCCGTTGTGTTGCTGCGAGCTTCGTGCTCTTGGTGTTGCCTCGGTCATCTTTGCTCAATGACGCGCAAGTAGCCTCCCCAACTTGCTAATCGTCCCGAACTTCACTGGCGAAGCTCGTAGTCAAGGTTCGTGCGTGGCACACGTTGACTGTGGTGCTCCTGTGTTGCGCCGTGGGTTCGGTATGCACGCCAGTGCGGTGCGTTAGGTTCCTTGCAAAGTCTTGGTATTGTGTCCCTCGACATCACCCCGCAACTACTTGTGTCTTTTATGGTGTTGGTCTTGTTAGTCTGCTAGCTATGTCCTGCCTTTGGTGGGCGCCCTACTCTTCTCATCTTCTTGTAACCTTGTTACTTGTACGGTTTTCGGCCCGCTTTTCCTTATAAACGGGTTCAAATTGTTTAGGTTTTCGATCTGGTTTCCCTTATAAACCGGATCACTCTCTGGCATAATGGCCACTTCGAGTAATATATTCAGGTGGAGAGACTCCTCCCCCGGTGATTCTAAAAAAAAAAATGTTCAGTACCCATGGGCAGTGATTTTAATAGACAATTTAATCATGAGAATATTTTGATTTATCATCTAAAATGGAACAGGCTACGATTACTATTGCCTGCAACATTCTGCAGAACACAGCGGTGGTATGTATCATCTGTCTCATTGCGTTTTCTTTGATTCATTTTTGCTATGTTCTAACTTCTCCAATGAAAACGTGTACAGGGACAAGAACAAAGGGGTGTCGCAAATGGTATATCTGTGACTCTGATGTCAATCTTCAAAGCAGTAGCCCCAGCAGCAGCAGGAATTCTGTAAGCACAGTGTTTCTTTTATTTTGTGAGTAGGAAGTACTGTGAGTTTTTGCTTGGCCGCAAGTGTGATTCCTAACCAATTAGCTAACCTTTTGCCTTTATCTAGGTTTTCATGGGCTCAGAAGAACATAACTGGATTGTTCATACCAGGTAAACACATTGCTCATATAACCCATGCTAATTGCACTTGTACTGATAGCTTTGCTTTCGACTTGAACGGAAACAAGTACTCCCTCCGTCCGAAAAAGCTTGTCACAAGCTTGTCCTTCAAATGGATGTATCTAGCACTAACTCAGATACATCTATTTGAGGGACAGGTTTTTTCGGACAGAGGGAGTACATATTATCAGGGCATATACTCCCTTCGTTCCTAAATATTTATCATTTTAGAGATTTCAAATGGACTACCACATATGGATGTATATAGACATATTTTAAAGTGTAGATTCACTCATTTTACTTCGTATGTAGTCACTTGTTAAAATCTCTAGAAAGACAAATATTTAGGAACGGAGGGAGTACTTATTTGATTTATCATCCGATATGCAGGTGATCAGATCCTGTTCTGGATGCTGAACATGGTGTCGGTAATCGGGCTCTCGCTGACGTTCAAGCCATTTTTCTCTATGCCGAGTGCGCTGAAATGATGAGCATACAATTATGTTCATCTAGCTAGTTAAGTAAAGTTAGGGACACACCACAGTTTGCAGCCCTGGATAAAGAAAAACTGCGTCGTGTATTGTGTCACATATATTTTTCATATTTTTTTTTGGTTGTGTGATCAGATGTGTCAAGATATCCTTTTTTTAGGTCAAAACTCCTACGCACGAGGTGCTTTGGTTTATGAGTCGTTCCTGGTAAGAAGACCAAAATTGTTTTGGTGGATTGTTAATCTAAAGGGTTTCATATGTACCTTGAACTCCGCAACAATGAATACATTTTTTTCAGATTGGGAAACTATTATTTGTATCTGAACCTTGCTATCCACGACTAAAAGACAAAACCTTGATATCCGCCAGAGCAGCTTGCAATTGCCTGCATTGCGGAACTAGCAAACTGAAACACTAAGGTAGCTGTTTTTTTGTTTTTTGAAAGAGCCAGCATCGCTGGCATTCATTGATAATAGTAGGAAGCAACGGAAAACAACAAGGTGATAAAGATCCTAGCAACAAGGTGATAAAGATCCTAGGATTAGAGGATCCGAAGATCAAAGACAAAAAGAAAAACAGTAGCCCTAGTAGCTGTAACACGACACTCCATACAAATCATACTAGGCAGCGCAGCTCTGACTCCGACGGTGAACTACTAAGAAAACTGGGCAGGGGTGGCGTCACGGAGGATCAGTGAAAAAAGAAGAAGATATTTTTCATGTTTTTTTGGTTATGTCACGGCCCTCATTTTAATAATAGGTCGGGGCTGTTTTGGTAACTTTCGGTTCCCCCCATCACACGGCATCCCATTTCCTCTTCCCTTCCTGCAAAAACGATTACTCCACAGCACCAGAGCATCTTACATCACGCCGCCCGTACTTCATCGGCCTTTCTACCCTTCCTCTCTCGAAACCCTAGAGTGCTCATCCACCGGAGTACCAGAGCCCATTCACTGCCAGCGGTGTCCACCTCGTCGGATCTGCTTCTGCGGCCGCATCTACCCTTCCCACCTCTCCTAGAAACAAGTAGACTGCTCATCCACCACTGTACCACAACCCATTCAGTGTCGGCCTTGTCCACGGCGCCGGATCTGCTTCGCTGGTACTCTCGTCAACCGCAGCGCATCTGCAGCGGCTCCTTCGTACTCCCCACCGGAGACGCTTCGTCCACACCCCCGGAGCCGCCCCACCGACACCCCCGTCAGCGACCTCTGATCCTCTTCACCCACACCTTCCTCAACCCTACCGGAGCCGCTTAGCGGACACCATCCTCAACCCTACTGAAGTAGCTTCGCCTATACCATTCTCAACCCTACCAGGGCCGCTTTGCCAACGCCCAAGTCCACGGTCCCAGATCCGCTTCGTCGCACCCTCGTCCAACCTACCGGAGCAGCTTCTGACGCCCCGTCCACGGTCGCGGATCCGCATCGTTGACACCATCTTGAACCCAACCACCGGAGCAGCTTCACCGACGCCCTCGTCCATGGCCTCAGATCCGCTTCGCCCACACCGTAGTCCATCCTACCGGAGCCGCTCCACAAACACCCTACTCCACGGTTCTAGATCTCCTTACCGGACCCTGACAGCCAGCGCAACATCATCACCCTTGACGTTTCTAACCTGATTCCCACTGGATGGCAAGATGCCAAGCACCCGCCGCGGCCTAGGTACTTGTCACCTTTAAACTCTTCCAGCATCACCTGCCCGATGTACTTCAAATGTACTAACAGGTTGCTGTTACATGTTATGCAACGAACCACCTGTCACGAGTCATCATATACCACCGGCCCCCAACCATGGCTTCGACTTCACAGCAACAGACAGTCGAGGCACTCCCTCAGACACGTCGGAGAAGAAAAGCCGACTACCATGACCAGGGCCACACCTCCAACATTGCTCACCACCGTCATCGTTGCCACAGAAGCAACCGTGCACGCCCAGTCGTAGGAAGCACCACATGGATCAAAGTCTTCAAGATGACGCCCTAAAGAGGGGAACGACGTCGAAGACGACGCCACCGCCCGATCTTGCAGCAGGATCTGGGTTTTCACCTAAAGTACTTGATCTGGGAGATCTGGCAGTGAGACTCCCGACGACGCCTCCAAGGATGATAGCAACGCCCGCATGCGCCATCGCCGCCGACCGGCCAGCACCGGCCAGGATTTCACCCCGGGCAGCCACTCCCACGCAGGAGGCTGAAGACGACCCGTGCCTCCACTGGACCGCGCACTCCACACACAGCAAGCACACCATCGCTGTGCAGGACCACCACCAAGCCTCCCCGACGATGAGCTTGCAGAGACCAGAACGGGTTCTGCACCCCGCATCCAAACCATGGCCGGAGCCTCGCTGCTCCAGCACCGCCTGTGCTCGTGAACTGGTCGTGGTCACCACACGCCACCACGCCGAGATCCATGCTACATGGAGCCCTCCCACCCTGCATGCCTCCTACGCGCCAGATCTGGGCGCCCCAGAGCCCCATGCGCGCCTCCCGCGACCTGCATGCCGCAGATCCGCACGGGAGCAACGCCGGAGCACCATCCGCACGCGGCCGCCGCCATGCCATGTCGCAGCCACTCCCTGCAGACAAGCGCCCCCGCGTGCCTCCACAAGCCTGCCCGCACTTGTAGCCTCCGTCGAAGCCAGCTCGCCGCGCCCCCTCCAGACGAGCGCCCCCGTGCGCCGCATCCAACCGCGAGCCAAGCCCGCGCCCGTCGCCGCCAGCTCGCCGCGCCCATATCCACGAGCCACGCGCGCGCCCGCAGTCGCCAGCCCGCTGCGCCCAGATCTGCGCCTCCGCGAGCCACGCGCGCACCCGTCGTCAGCTCGCCCGCGCCGGCCCAACACCCCCTGCAGACACGAGCGCCCCGCCCTGCTTGAGCTGCACAAAGAGGG
This sequence comes from Triticum aestivum, assembly GCF_018294505.1. NCBI lineage: Eukaryota > Viridiplantae > Streptophyta > Magnoliopsida > Poales > Poaceae > Triticum > Triticum aestivum. Next base: position 278,523,155 of record NC_057801.1, on the reverse strand, counting down.
CGAAATTGAGAGAACCACCTCCACCGACGCCGCGCGGGCTTTGCCCGGCGACGCTTGCCAGCGGCGGCGGGAGAGGAAGGCGGGGCAGGGGGTGGAGTTCGGCGGCGGCTAGGGTTAGCGCCCGAGTCGCTCGCGTGAGGGCGACGCAGGGCTCTCGCTCTCCACCCCACTAGAGCTTTCTGTACTTGGCAACAACACTATTAAGGTAGTTGTTTTCAGTCAAGGGACAAAACTCTTTTGTTGGGGGGTGAAAGGGGGACATGATTAAGGGTCTCTTTGTTTGAGGCGGAAATGGGAGCTTTATTTATCAAGGAACAGGAATACAATCGGTAGCAAGCGAGCTAATCAGAGATTGGCATCCTCCCAAGGTCCCAAGGACGTCCTAATCGTCCGGAGACAATACACGTGGCTTAACCATGCTGGCTAAGAGCATCTCTAATAGATTATGTAGATGCAAAAGTAATCCCAAATGATAACGTCCACACATGTGGCATTTTTGCACATCGCCCACACGCCTTGATCCACCTTGATTTTGTTTTGCATGAATCCTAAAGGAATCTGAGTGCCACATAGGCATAGCATGTTGTGTGGGTGTTAGAGCGCTCACCCACACGACCCGCAGTGCGTGAGTTGCCAGCTGCGACGTGTGAGCGAACTAGTTCCCGCCCACACAGTCACCAACCAGTCCACTCGCGTGTGGGTGAACTGCTCTTCGCCCACATGACACTCGTACGGTGATAGATGGCAACTGCAGTTGCGCATACGCGGCAACTAGGTAAACACACATGGCAACTATGATTCGTTGGTAGATGGCTATTACAGTTGCGAGTACGTGGCAACCAGGTAAACACACACAACAACTATGATTTACCATACATGGCAACTATGGTTGGACCACACGTGGCAATTAGGTAAACACACATGGCAACTATTTTGTTTGACAACATGTGGCAAGTAGTTAATCACACACAACAACTATGGTTTGATTACACGCGACAACTATCATAAATTAGACATGGCAACTATAGTTAACCAAAACAGAGAGAGTTGCCATGTTTTTATAACTACATTTGCCATCCCATGGCAACTAAAGTGTCATCCCGCGGGTAACTAATGTAGCTACGCCAGGGCATGTGGACATTTTTGCTTCGTGCCACACGCGCGGGGTGAGATGAGTAGTACTTGTTGGGCGTGTGACACGAACTAGCTGCGCCCACAAGTGTGGACAGTTCAAATGTTCGACCACACATGACCCGTGTGGGCTACCTCCTGCTTATGCCACACACGATGTGTGGGCGAATGTCTAGTATGCCACACGTGTGGGCGTTATCATCGTCCAAAATAATAAAGTTATACATCTTTGAGGCCCCCAAATCCCACCTCCAATAGATGATGTAGATGCAAAAAAAAATTACATCACCTCCTCCAAGTGTGTAAAATATAACACTTGGAGATGCAAATTTGCATCTCCACCTACGTGATGTAAATCTTCAGTCGTGCGTCAACCGCTCAACTGCCTTCATTTCGTTTCCGCATGCCCGACGTCCGTCTGCCTCCACCACTGGCGATCTTTTCCCTGAAACACCATCGCCGCTGCTTGCCCGTCCATCTCCGACCCTGCCGCGACCCCGCAACCTATCCCTGCCGCCTACCTCGCCATCGTCGTTATCTTGGTTGTTCTCGTCGCCATGAGCGGTGTTCTCCTACAGCGTGATACGTCTCCAACGTATCTACTTTTCCAAACACTTTTGCCCTTGTTTTGGACTCTAACTTGCATGATTTGAATGAAACTAATCCGGACTGACGCTGTTTTCAGCAGAACTGTCATGATGTTGTTTTATGTGTAGAAAAGAAAAGTTCTCGGAATGTCCTGGAAATCCACGGAGGCACTTTTCAGAATTAATAAGAATTTTTGGCGAAAGAATGAAGGCCAGGGGGGCCACGGGCTGTCCACGAGACAGCCCCCCCCCTAGGGCGCGCCCTCCTATCTAGTGGGCCCCCTGGACACCTCCCGTCCTCAACTCCAACTCCATATATACCGTCTCTGAAAAAAATCAAGGAGAAAGTTTCATCGCGTTTCACGACAGGGAGCTGCCGCCAAGCCCTATTCTCTCTCGGGAGGGCCGATCTGGAGTCCGTTCGGGGCTCCGGAGAGGGGGATTCATCGCCGTCGTCATCATCAACCATCCTCCATCACCAATTTCATGATGCTCACCACCGTGCGTGAGTAATTCCATCGTAGGCTTGCTGGACGGTGATGGGTTGGATGAGATTTACCATGTAATCAAGTTAGTTTTGTTAGGGTTTGATCCCTAGTATCCACTATATTCTGAGATTGATGTTGCTATGACTTTGCTATGCTTAATGCTTGCCACTAGGGCCCGAGTGCCATGATTTCAGATCTGAACCTATTATGTTTTCATGAATATATGTGTGTTCTTGATCCTATCTTGCAAGTCTATAGTCACCTATTATGTGTTATGATCCGACAACCCTGAAGTGATAATAATCGGGATACTTCTCGGTGATGACCGTAGTTTGAGGAGTTCATGTATTCACTATGTGCTAATGCTTTGTTCCGGTTCTCTATTAAAAGGAGGCCTTAATATCCCTTAGTTTCCGTAAGGACCCGCTGAACACGAGAGGGTGTTGGAGATATGCCCTAGAGGCAATCATGTATGATGATATTTCCTATGTGTTTATGAATAAAGATAGTCCTTGGACATTATCAATGATGTGTATCGGCAAGTACGTGACTTGTTTGTGGGACTATGCATTGTATGGTGACTGTCCTAAAAGGTCCCTAGTCGAAAGGGCTGTGTGGACGCGCAGCCGACTAGACTAGCATATGACACGGTCGATGGCTTGGTCTCACTAGCCATGGAGCATTGGATGCTAACCGGATAATATGGACTTGGAAAGGTCTGGTCGGATTCGACGTAGTCGGATCCGAGTCGAGATAAGGTCCGAGTCGGACAGACCCAACTATGAGACGCAGCGATATGTCATCTGTGAGTCTCTAGTACAACATACGTTCTATGTCCTAAGACCTGAGCTGACGCATGTACTCGGGATGGTGACAGACTTGCTTTGGGCCGACCAAACGCTACTCCGTAACTGGGTAGTTACAAAAGTAGGTTTCGGGTTTGTCCAGTCCCATGCTGTGAGACATGGTCGAGCAAGATGGGATTTCCCCTCCGATCAGGAGAGATATACTCTGGGCCCCTCGTGTGATCCGACCAGGATAAGTATGGCCATGCGATAGGGATTATGAGATAATCCAGTTTGTGGTCGGTATCACTGGAACGAGAAAGAGGTCGGGCTAGCACAAGGATGACAGTCTCGCCATGAGCCCGACAACATATATCGTGAGGCAAAGGGAACAGAAGTGTGACATGTTGTACAGGTTCGCCTAACCAGCTTTATAGTCTGCTTGGTGGTCGGCATGCCTTGCTAGAGGCCGCTACTAACCGTGCAGGTCGGAGGTGATCCGAACTGCGACCAAGCCGACTTGAACCTAAGGGGTCGCGCGCTTAAGGGAAGGAACCTACGAGGTCGGTTCATAGGACACTGGTCGGATGTGATCCGAACTAGACTAGGAACGTGACCGAGTAGACTTTGGGCTTTAGGGTCCGTGCGAGGCCCAAGTGTTGAGCCTACGACGGACGCCTATATAAAGTGGAGGTGCAGCACACTCATGCGGTTGATCACTTCGGCGCTGTGACTAGGGTTAGCATGTGTTGCGAATAGCCTCCTCCACTCTCCGCCGACTATGTGATCGGATCTAGCAGTTCGCCGCACGGTGTTCCTCCTGCACGCGCGGATACCGTTACAGGCGGTGCACTTGCGCCGCTCTAGCGAACTTGTACGTGGGATCGGACGACCGGCTGTTCGAGGGAGATCGGACGAGGAGGAGATGATCCACGCGGACGCGCTGCCCCAACTCTTCTTCCGCTGCATGGCACTGTGCGTCTAGTGGTAACAAATTGTGATCCATCTCCCGTAGCATGTTCTTGGTTGTTCTGCGCGTAGGAATTTTAATTTGCAGTCGATGCACCCTACCATAGAAACCAACAGTGGTATCAGAGCCTCTGCTATAGGATTTGGATTCAGATCTTATGCATATTAGATATGTGGAGGCGGCAGATGAGATCTGTTGTCGTTGATAAGATCGGCTATGTGCACGGTTGATGTGATCAACTGCACATGGGGATCGTTGAGGCTATGTTTTCTGTCAATCGGGATCGATGAGGTCGTGACACGATCTACCCCTACCGGTCGGTCATCCGCCATCGGGGTTAACAGTGAAACGTAAATCCGAATCGGATTCGCGATGATCGATATGATCGGTCAGATCAGAAAATTCAGCGTGAAAGGAGTTCAGATGCGATCTATGATTTCCGAAAACGTAGCGCCGTGTGCGTAGCGCCGTGTATTTCGTACCCGACACACAAACCGGTAGAATGCGATTCTATGCATAACTTTGTTTTGCAGGTTTGATGTGAATAATATGGCTCATGTGTATGTGATGCATGTGTGTAATTTATACGTGGCCTGCGTGTCATGTTTGTCAGCCGGCAGGAGCCAAAGTGCTATCATTATATTGTATAACGACCTGCGTGTCGACTTGTGACTCTATGTAAATTCATTACTAGTTGTAGTAGTTGGATAATAGAGATCAGGTTGGTGGCTTGGCGTCCCGGCGTGACAAACAAGATGGAGTTCGTAGATGGTCATCGGAGTTGGAGCCGACCTGGAAGAACGTCCATGAATGAGCCATACTATTTCACAATATGTGTTATATTTGTGATTGTTATGCTTCTTTGTTTCTATGCATGTTAGAATGGTAGAATGATCCCTCATGAATATCAAGCGAATTGCCATCCCCGATGTTGCACCTTCGCACGTCAAGTACGTCTAGTAGTGGGCTCATAAAATTGGGGTGCTGCTGGGTGTCCTTGAACTGAAGGGTTCGTGTCGGACACGGACATGCACTGCATCAGGTTAACTTGACAAGGCTATCAAAACGGTTTTGGGCCTTGTGGCAAAGAAGGTTGGGAGCCGGGGTATGAGATACCTTCCCGACCGACAGGAGTCGTATAGAGATACGATTAGCAAGGAGTTGCTTACCGGATAGGTATGTTGGCTAGCAGTGATGCTAAAGCTCACTAGTCGCATGCGCTAGTCGGATCCTGAATCACTGAGAGTTTGCGGAGGGATGCTGACTTCAGTGGGAGTATTTCTGTTTAGGCTAGAATTACTCTACATAAACACATTGCTTAGTGATTGCATATTTTCTGTTGTAGATCAATGGCACCACCTGCTCAACCCAACTTTGCATTGAAATCAATTCTGGAAAAGGATAAACTGAATGGAACAAACTTTACCACCTGGTATAGAAATCTGAGAATTGTTCTCAAGCACGATAAAAAGGAACATGTTCTAGAGGATCCACTTCCAGAGGAACCTGCCGATAATGCTAATGCCACAACTAAGAATGCCTACCAGAAACTCGTTGATGAATCAACGGAGATCAGCTGTCTGATGCTGGCTTGTATGGAGCCCGATTTGCAACAGCATTTCGAAAATGTTGAGGCTTACGATATGATCGAGAGTCTCAAGAGCATGTTTCAGACACAGGCTAGGACCGAAAGGTTCAACGTCTGGCGATCCTTGATGGATTGCAAGCTGAAGGAAGGTGATCCACTGAGCCCACATGTGATCAAGATGATCGGATATGTGCAAGCTTTGGATCGTTTGGGCTTCCCGCTCTTGGATGAGCTGGCTACTGATGCTGTTCTGGGTTCTCTTCCGCCCAGCTATGGGACGTTCATCTCGAACTATCATATGCATGGCATGGATAAGAAGCTCACTGAATTGCATGGGATGCTCAAAGTGGCAGAGCAGGATATTAAGAAAGGCACGCATCAAGTGTTGATGGTGCAGAAATCGGCTAAGTTCAAGAAGAGTTGGTCCAAGAAAAAGGCTAAGGCAAAGGGCACGGAGACGGTAACCTCTGCCGCTGCGCCGAAGTCTGGACCGGACTCGAAGACCGTTTGCTTTCACTGCAAGGAGACCGGTCACTGGAAGAGGAACTGTAGCAAGTGGCTTGCAGAGCATGGCAAGAAGGCCGGAAATGCTTCTTCAGGCAAAGGTACACTTGTTGCATATGTTATAGACATTTACCTTGCTGACATACCTAGTAGCTCTTGGGTATTTGATACCGGATCGGTTGTTCATATTTGCAACTCGATGCAGGGGCTGGTAAGAACTAGGCGTGTGGCACAAGGGGAGATTGACATCAGGGTCGGCAACAAAGCAAGAGTTGCTGCGTTGGAGGTCGGCACGATGCAGCTCCAGCTTCCTTCCGGATTCATTATGGAATTGAATAATTGTTATTACATTCCTGCACTTAGTCGGAACATTATTTCTGCCTCATGTTTGATGAGTCAAGGTTATGAATTCAATTTAAAGGACAATGGTTGTTCGATATTTTTGAATGGTATGTTCCACGGCTATGCACCCATTATTGATGGGCTATTTATATTGAATCTAGAACAGGAATCGGTCTATAACGTGAATGTCAAGAGGCATAAGCCTAATGAGATAAATCCGACATACTTCTGGCATTGCCGGCTTGGACACATTAGTCTGAAACGCATGAAGAAGCTCCATGATGATGGGCTCCTAACTTCGTCCGACTTCGGGTCGTTCGAGACATGTGAATCATGCTTGCTCGGCAAGATGACTAAGTCTCCTTTTGCAAAGAGTTGCGAGAGGGCATCCGAGCTGTTGGAACTTATACATAGTGATGTGTGTGGTCCAATGAGCACAACTGCCAGAGGTGACTATCAGTACTTCATGACTTTTACCGACGACTTGAGTAGATATGGATATATCTATTTGATGAGGCACAAGTCGGAAACTTTTGAAAAGTTCAAAGAGTTTCAGAACGAGGTTGAAATCAGCTCGGCAAGACTATAAAGCTTCTGCGATCTGATCGTGGAGGTGAGTACATGAGCCAGGAGTTTGATGATCATTTGAAAAGTCGAGGTATAGTACCTCAGCTCACACCTCCAGGTACGCCACAGAGAAACGGCGTGTCGGAACGGAGGAATAGGACCTTGTTGGACATGGTCCGGTCTATGATGAGCAAATCGGATTTACCCTTGTCATTCTGGGGATACGCTCTAGAAACTGCAGCTTTCACACTTAATAGGGTACCATCAAAATCCGTAGACAAGACACCACATGAGATGTGGACCGGGAAGAGTCCCAGTTTGTCTTTTCTAAAGATTTGGGGTTGTGAAGCATTTGTCAAGCGACTTATGTCAGACAAGCTTACACCTAAATCGGATAAATGCATATTCGTGGGATATTCGAGGGAAACCTTGGGATATAGCTTCTACAACCGGGAAGAGAACAAAGTGTTTGTTGCTCGAACGGGGTTTTCCTTGAGAAAGAGTTTCTCAGTCGGGAGGCCAGTGGGAGGACGGTTCGACTCGAAGAAATTCGAGGACCACTCGGGGACGGCTTGGCTGGTGATGAGATGATACCGGAGTCAGTCAGGGAACCTATAGTGGAAGCGGCACCGGAACCACGAAGGTCGGAAAGATTGCGCAGAGTGCGTGATGTATTATTGCTAGAAAGCGACGAGCTAGCCACGTATGCGGAAGCGATGGTGAGCCCAGATTCCGAGGCATGGCTGGAGGCCATGAGATCCGAGTTAAAGTCCATGGATGAGAATCAAGTCTGGGACTTGGTTGATCCGCCGCCTGGCGTAACGACCATTGGTTGCAAATGGGTCTTTAAGAAGAAAACCGATGTGGATGGAAATGTTCAGATCCACAAAGCTCGGCTTGTCGCTAAAGGTTATGGACAAGTTCAAGGAATTGACTACGACGAGACTTACTCGCCGGTAGCGATGCTGAAATCGGTGAGGATCATACTAGCTATAGCTGCATATTTCGATTACGAGATATGGCAGATGGATGTCAAAACGGCTTTCCTTCACGGAAATTTAACCGAGGACGTGTATATGATACAGCCCGAGGGTTTTGTCGATCCGACTAGCACTAGTAAGGTATGCAAGCTCAAGAGATCCATTTATGGGTTGAAGCAAGCATCTCGGAGTTGGAACATTCGTTTTGATGAGGTTGTCACTGGTCTCGGTTTCATCAAAAGCAAAGAGGACTCTTGTTTATACAAGAATTTAAGTGGGAGCTCGATAGTGTTTTTGATCTTCTATGTGGATGACATACTACTGATCGGAAATAATGTTTCGATGCTAAACTCGGTCAAGGAGTCATTGAATGGCAAGTTTTCGATGAAAGACCTTGGTGAGGCAGTCTATATTTTAGGCATTAAGATCTATAGAGATGGATCGAGGAGGCTGCTCGGCTTGAGCCAGAGCACGTACATAGATAAAGTGTTGAAGCGGTTCAACATGAGTGAGGCGAAGAAAGGGTTCTTGCCACTCTCACATGGTATAAGGCTAAGCGAGACTCAGAGTCCTTCGACATCTGATGAGGGAAGTAGGATGAGTAGGATTCCGTATGCCTCTGCAATCGGATCCATCATGTATGCCATGATATGTACAAGGCCTGATGTTGCTTTTGCAATAAGCCTAACAAGCAGATACCAGGCCAACCCAGGTGAGAGTCACTGGGCAGCGGTAAAGACTATTTTGAAGTACCTGAAAAGGACTAAAGAGATGTTCCTAGTTTATGGAGGTGAGGAAGAGCTCGTCGTAAGGGGTTACGCCGATGCTAGTTTCCAAACCGACAGAGATGATTGTCGATCACAGTCCGGATTCGTGTACGTCCTGAACGGAGGAGCAGTGCACTGGATGAGTTCCAAGCAGGATACGGTGGCCGATTCTACCATAGAAGCCGAATACATTGCGGCTTGTGAAGCTGCAAAGGAAGGTGTTTGGATCCGGCATTTTCTGGATGATCTTGGTATTTTCCCAGCCTCGGTGAAACCGTTGGACCTTTATTGTGATAATTCTGGTGCCATCGCACAAGCCAAGGAGCCGAGGAATCACCACAAGGTCAGACACATAGATCGGAAATATCACCTGATACGAAAGATCGTAAAGAATGGTGATGTAGAGTTATGCAAGATTCACACGGATGCAAATGTTGCAGATCCGTTGACTAAGCCGCTTCCACAACCCAAGCATGAGGGGCACGTTAGAGCTATGGGCATTCGATGTCTATTTGATTGACTCTAGTGCAAGTGGGAGACTGTTGGAGATATGCCCTAGAGGCAATCATGTATGATGATATTTCCTATGTGTTTATGAATAAAGATAGTCCTTGGACATTATCAATGATGTGTATCAGCAAGTACGTGACTTGTTTGTGGGACTATGCATTGTATGATGACTGTCCTAAAAGGTCCCTAGTCGAAAGGGCTGTGTGGACACGCAACCGACTAGACTAGCATATGACACGGTCGATGGCTTGGTCTCACTAGCCATGGAGCATTGGATGCTAACCTGATAATATGGAGTTGGAAAGGTCTGGTCGGATTTGACATAGTCGGATCTGAGTCGAGATAAGGTCCAAGTCGGACAGACCCAACTATGAGACGCATCGATATGTCATCTGTGAGTCTCTAGTACAACATACGTTCTATGTCCTAAGACCTGAGCTGACGCATGTACTCGGGATGGTGACAGACTTGCTTTGGGCCGACCAAACGCTACACCGTAACTGGGTAGTTACAAAGGTAGGTTTCGGGTTTGTCCAGTCCCATGCTGCGAGACATGGTCGAGCAAGATGGGATTTGCCCCTCCGATCAGGAGAGATATACTCTGGGCCCCTCGTGTGATCCAACCAGGATAAGCATGGCCATGCGACAGGGATTATGAGATAATCCAATTTGTGGTCGGTATCACTGGAACGAGAAAGAGGTCGGGCTAGCACAAGGATGACAGTCTCGCCTTGAGCCCGACAACATATATCGTGAGGCAAAGGGAACAGAAGTGTGACACGTTGTACAGGTTTGCCTAACCAGCTTCATAGTATGTTTGGTGGTTGGCACGCCTTGCTAGAGGCCGCTACCAACCGTGCAGGTCGGAGGTGATCCGAACTGCGACAAAGCCGACTTGAACCTAAGGGGTCGCGCGCTTAAGGGAAGGAACCTACGAGGTCGGTTCATAGGACACTGGTCGGATGTGATCCGAACTGGACTAGGAACGTGACCGAGTAGACTTTGGGCTTTAGGGTCTGTGCGAGGCCCAAGTGTTTGGCCTGCGACAGACGCCTATATAAAGTGGAGGTGCAGCACACTCATGCGGTTGATCTCTTCGGCGTTGTGACTAGGGTTAGCATGTGTTGCGAATAGCCTCCTCCACTCTCCGCCGACTGTGTGATCGACCTAGCAGTCTGCCGCACGGTGTTCCTCCTGCACGCGTGGATACCGTTAGAGGCGGTGCACTTGCACCGCTCTGGCGAACTTGTACGTGGGATCGGACGCCCGGCTGTTCGAGGGAGATCGGACGAGGAGGAGACGATCCACGTGGATGCGCTGCCCCAACTCTTCTTCCGCTGCACGGCATTGCGCGTCTAGTGGTAACGATCTGTGATCCATCTCCCGAAGCATGTTCTTGGTTGTTTTGCGTGTAGGAATTTTAATTTGCAGTCGATGCACCCTACCGTGGAAACCAATAGAGGGTAGGACAAAATATGTCATGCAAGTTCTTTTCCATAAGCACGTATGACTATTTATGGAATACATGCCTACATTACATTGATGAACTGGAGCTAGTTCTATATCACCCTATGTTATAACTATTGCATGAGGAATCGCATCCGGCATAATTATCCATCACTGATCCATTGCCTACGAGCTTTTCACATATTGTTCTTCGCTTATTTACTTTTCCGTTGCTACTGTTACAACTACTACCAAAACCCCAAAACATTTACTTTTACTTTTGCTACCGCTACTATTATTATCATACCACTTTTGCTACTAAACACTTTGTTGCAGATACTAAGTTATCCAAGTGTGGTTGAATTGACAACTCAACTGCTAATACTCAAGAATATTCTTTGGCTCCCCTTGTGTCGAATCAATAAATTTGGGTTGAATACTCTACCCTCGAAAGTTGTTGCGATCCCCTATACTTGTGGGTCATCAAGACTAATTTCTGGCGTCGTTGCCGGGGAGCATAGCTCCATTCTCTGAGTCACTTGGGATTTATATCTGTTGATCACTATGAAGAACTTGAAAGACGATTGAACTACTATTTTTCCCTCAACTACGAGGGGAGGTAAGGAACTGCCATCTAGCTATGCACTAGATTCTCCTTCCGTTATAAGTAAGCTTACGACACCTAAACCTGCTACTGCTATGAATTCCGACATGTCGCATGTTATTGATGATGCCACTTCTGCTATGAATGATGAAACTACTTCTGTGCGTGATACTACTGTGCCACTAGGTGAATTTCTAGATGAACAACTTGCTAGATTTAGGGGGAATGAAAATATTGAAGAACCTATTATTGATGATAGTGATGATGAAGGTCCCCCCAATGATTATGTTTTACCTGTTGTTCCTAAGGGTTATGTTATGCATGAAATAGCTGCTATGGAAATTCTTGCTTGCAATGATAGAAATGATCTTAAGAAATTATTAGCTAAATGGAAGCAGCAGTCTCTTAATGCTAGAATGAAACCCGATCCTGCTTTTGCTACTTCACCTATCTGTGTTACTGATAAGGATTATGAATTCTCTGTTGATCCTGATATTATTACTTTAGTTGAATCTGATCCTTTTTATGGCCTTGAATCTGAAACTGTTGTGGCACATCTTACCAAGTTGAATGATATAGCCACCCTATTTACTCATGATGAGAAGTCTCGCTATTTATATATCCTTAAGATATTTCCGTTCTCATTAAAGGGTGACTTGGTATAATTCTCTTGCTCCTGGTTGTGTGCGTAGTCCCCAGGATATGATTTATTACTTCTCTGCTAAATATTTCCCTGCTCATAAGAAACAAGCTGCCTTGCGGGAAATATATAATTTTGTGCAAATTAAAGAAGAGAGTCTCCCACAAGCTTGGGGGAGGCTCCTCCGGTTACTTAATGCTTTGCCTGATCATCCACTTAAGAAAAATGAAATACTTGATATCTTTTATAATGGACTAACCGATGCTTCCAAGGACTAGTTGGATAGTTGTGCTGGTTGTGTTTTCAGGGATAGAACAGTCGACGAAGCTGAAATATTATTGAATAATATGTTGACTAATGAAAATAATTGGACTCTTCCTGAGCCAGTTCCTGAAGTAATTCCTGAACCAATTGAGCCAACTCCTGAGCCTATTCCTAAACCCACTCCGAAGAAGAGAGGTGTTTTATTTCTCAGTCCTGAAGGTATGCAAGAGGCAAAGAAATCAATGAAAGAAAAAGGTATTAAAGCAGAGGGTGTTAAGAATTTACCTCCTATTGAAGAAATACATGGTCTTAGTTTACCGCCTGAAGAACCACATTGTCTTGATAACCCGACACAGGTAGTAAAGGTAAATTCTCTCTATAGATATGATAAAGTTGAAGTACCCTCTACTAAATTTCATAGCCGATGCTTAGATGAATTTGATGACTTTATGGCTAGACAAGAAAGTTTTAATGCTTATGTTGTTAGAGAGTTAAAGAATAATGCTTTCGAGATAGGACGCGTAGGTGATAATCTAGCTAGAGTTAAAGATGAACTTCACCGCGTTAGCAAATATGCTTCTATGGTTGCTACTCAAGCTGAGCAAGTACTTAAAGCTCAAAATGATTTGCTTGATTAATTGAATAATAAAAATGACTTTGCTATTAGAGTGGCTACTAGAACTGGTAGAATGACTCAGGAACCTTTGTATCCTGAAGGCCACCCTAAGAGAATCGAGCAAGATTCCCAGAGAAATAATTTAGAGGCACCTAGTTCTTCTAAAAAGAAGAAAAGGAAAAATGATAGAACTTTGCATGCTTCTATTGAACCTACTATAGACACACCTGAGAATCCCAATGATATTTCTATTTCTGATGCTGAAACACAATCAGGTGATGAACATGAACCTGGTGATAATGTTAATAATAATATTCATGTTGATGCTCAACCTAGCAAAGACAATGATGTAGAGATTGAACCCGCTGTTGATCTTGATAACCCACAATCAAAGAATCAACGTTATGATAAGAGAGATTTTGTTGCTAGGAAGCACGGTAAAGAAAGAGAACCATGGGTTCAGAAACCCATGCCCTTTCCCCCTAAACCATCCAAGTCAAAGGATGATGAGGATTTTGAGTGCTTTGCTGAAATGATTAGACCTATTTTCTTACGTATGCGCTTAACTGATATGCTTAAAGTAAATCCTTATGCTAAGTATATGAAGGATATCATAACAAATAAAAGAAAGATACCGGAAGCTGAAATTTCCACCATGCTTGCCAATTACACTTTTAAGGGTGGAATACCAAAGAAACTTGGAGATCCGGGTGTACCAACTATACCATGCTCCATTAAAAGAAATTATGTTAGAACTGCTTTATGTGATCTTGGAGCCGGTGTTAGTGTTATGCCTCTCTCTTATATCGTAGACTTGAATTGAATAAGTTGACACCTACTGAAATATCTTTGCAAATGGCTGATAAATCAACTGCTATACCTGTCGGTATTTGTGAGGATGTGCCTGTTGTGGTTGCAAATGTCACTATGTTAACGGACTTTGTTATTCTTGATATTCCTGAGGACGATAGTATGTCTATTATCCTTGGTAGACCTTTTCTTAATACTGCAGGGGCTGTTATTGATTGCAACAAAGGCAATGTCACTTTTCATGTTAATGGTAATGAGCATACGGTACACTTTCCGAGGAAACAATCTCAAGTTCATATCATCAATTCTATTGAAAAAGTTCCAACTATAATTTTTGGAGGTTTTGAATTTCCTCTCCCTACTGTCAAGAAAAAGTATGATATTCTTATTGTTGGGGATTTTCATATCCCCGTTGAGGTAACTTAGTGTTATTCGAAATTTCTCCGGTTCCGTGTTATTCGGAATGATTTTGTTAACAAGACTTGGTCAACCTTGTTAATGGGTTCATTTTGATGATCACGAGATGGATGAAACTAGAAGGCACAACCTTCTGTACCCTATTTTTTACTTTCTGTTATTTAGATTAAATAAAGCAAAAATAGTATTACCCGCCTGTTTTCTAAATTATCCGTGCATTAAAAAATAGTCCGAAAATAGAAGTGCTCCAAATGCCCTGCAAATTTAGTATGATTTTTTCTGGAATATTTGAGGATTTTAGGCACTGAAAACACTGCAAAAGGGGCAAGCACCAGGCCACGAGAGAGGAGGGCGCGCCCCCCTGTAGGGCGCGCCCCCCGTCTCGTGGGCCCCTGGTGGGTCCCCTCCACTTATGCGAGCACCCACACACTTCATCTTCTACCCAAAAAAATCCCCATCCAGCTCAAGCCCGAGTTCTAACTCGTTTTGCTGTGATTTTTGATCTCTTAGCTCAAAGCTCCATTCGCAAAACTGCTTTGGGAGATTGTTGCTTGGTATGTGACTCCTCCATTGGTCCAAATAGTTTTTGTTCTAGTGCTTTATTCATTGCAAATTTTTGCTGCATAGGTGACCATGTTCTTAAGCTTGCATGTTAAATTTTTGAGGTCCCAAGCAATTCCAATGCATGATATAGGCTGTAGGCACTTGTAGGAGTAATTGCTATCAATCTTGTTTAGTTTTATTCACTTTTATTTTGAAGTTACTAAAATTTCAGAAATTTTCAGAAAAAGAAGTATGCTTAGAAGAATGTACCAAGGTGGTTCCTCGGCAAAGAAAGGGCCAAGGATTGCTATACGTGAACAAGATGTTAATTTGTCGAGGGACGCAAATGTACGGGCTTGCGAGTGGCCATCCGATGATTTTATGGTAGAAGCAGGCTTCAAGGATGAATTTGACACATATGTGTGTAATGCCGAGCTGGAGGACTTCTTACAAGATAAGTGTCCTCAATAGTATCAATTGATTGATTCCTTTGTGCAGAGGTTCGAATATATTCCCGCAATTCTCCTAGTGTTGTGTTTGATATTTATGATACATCTTATACCATGGATCTAGAGGATTTCACAACTGCTTGCAAACTCCCACGGTGGGGTAATATTAATAATTCTCCCAAATCTGAAGTTAGAGATTTTCTTGCCAGTATTACTGTGGGAGAATCGAGGGACGTAACACAAGCTACCATAGGGAGTATCCATTTTCCTACTATACATTACTTTGCTCTCATTATTGGTAGATGCATTAACGGTAAGGACGAAGTATGTCACATGTGTGCCCCTGATCTTTGTGTCCTCAAGAGTGCCGTGTCAGGTTATAGAGGCTATAACTTGGGGGCAATAGTTGCACGTAGGTTGCATAATAATAATAAAAATGGAGATTTCTTTGGAGGAATTTATGCAACCCGTGTGGCTAATTTTCTTAATATAGCTCCACGAGAGGGGGATATGATTGTACCTCCTGTTTATTTAGATAAAGAAGCTATGAAAGATCATCATTTTCTTGAGAGGAATGAACAATTCCTCCATTATCGACTAACCTATGACAGACGCCATGTCATCCCTGTTACTCTTCCTGCTCCCTACCTTTTTGATTATCAGGCAAAAGGAAGATATGTTGTCACCAGGGAAGAAGCAACCGAATATGAGAGGGGAATGGAGGCAGCTCGCCAACACATTGCTGCTCAAGAGGCGGTCGCCTCTGCATCTCAGTACAACCCCAGTTTCACTTATGGATATCAGCCAAGCGGTCCTTGGTATTAGACCAACTTAGGCCAAAAGCCTAAGCTTGGGGGAGTACGTATTTCTCACCGACTTTACATTCATGTTCACACACTAGTCGTCGGTGCTCATACTCTTTCATTGTATTATCCATGTTAGTTTAAATTTCTTTTTCTAGTTTTCTTCTTGTGTGTTTGATAAACTTTAAGAAAAACCAAAAAATTAGTTAGTTTAATTTCCTTGCTTGTAATAATTAAAATGAAAACCCAAAAAGATTTCTTATTCTTCTTTTACTTGTTGGGAGCTTTCCCGTGTAAATAGTTTTATTTTCTTTTCTTTCTTTTGGGGGGTCGAGAGGACTATATTGAAAATGCTTAGTGGCTCTTATATGCATGATTGTTTATTTAATTTAGAGCCCATATTACTTGTCTTCTCTCTTGAGTTGAATGCTTCCAGATTCCAGCTTAGTCCAATGCACGGGCACTCTTATTATTATACACATCGTTCGGTCATACGAGTGAAAGGCAATAATGATGATACATGATGGACTTATTGGGATGAGAAAAGCTGGTATGAACTTGACCTCTCTTATTTTTGTAAATATGATGATTCATCGTTCTTGAGTCGGCTATTCTGAAATAAACATATTTGCAATGACATTTAGAGATTATAGTTGCTTGTGCCATGCTTGATTAGCTATGAGTTATAATGGTTTACCTTGCGTGCCAACATGCTATTAGAATGATTATGATGTGGTATGATGGGATGGTATCCTCCTTTAAATGAATTGAGTGACTAGACTTGGCACATGTTCACGCATGTAGTTGAATCAAATCAACATAGCCTTCATGATATTTATGTTCATGGTAGATTATATCCTACTCATGCTTGTACTCGGTGTAAAGTAATTTTAATGCATGTTTACAACTGTTGTTGCTCTCTCAGTTGGTCGCTTCCCAGTCTTTTGCTAGCCTTCACTTGTACTAAGCGCGAATACTGCTTGTGCATCCAAACTCCTTAAACCCCAAAGTTGGTCCATATGAGTCCACTATACCTTCCTATATGCGGTATTTACCTGCCGTTCCAAGTAAATTTGTATGTGCCAAACTCTAAATCTTCAAATGAAATTCTGTTTTGTATGCTCGAGCAGCTCATGTTTCAACTAGGGCTGCCTATATCTTCCATGCTAGGTGGGTTATTCTCATGAGGAGTGGACTCCGCTCCTCATTCACGAGAAAGGGCCGGTAAGCATGCCCAGTCCCATGATCCAAAAAGATCAAAACAAATCAAAATAATTAAACAAAACTCCCACAGAGCTGTTGTATGTTGGAGGCACTCGTTGTTTCGAGCAAGCCATGGATTGATGCTTGTTGGTGGATGGGGGAGTATAAACCTTTACCATTCTGTTTGGGAACTGCCTATAATGCATGTAGTATGGAAGATACAGCCATCTCATAGTTGTTGCGTTGACAGAAAAAGTATGCCGCTCAAAATGTTATTCAATCTCTATTTTAAAATCAAGCTCTGGCACCTCTACAAATCCCTGCTTCCCTCTGCGAAGGGCCTGTCTATTTACTTTTATGTTGAGTCATCACCCTTCTTATTAAAAGCACCCGCTAGAGAGCACACTGCCGTTTGCATTCATTATTATTGATTTATATTGGGTATGACTTGACTGGATCTCTTTTACCATGAATTACAATGTTTAGTCAGTCCTTGATCTTTAAAGGTGCTCTGCATTTATGTTTTGCAGTCTCAGAAAGGGCTAGCGAGATACCATTTTGTTATATCATGTTATGATTATTTTGAGAAAGTGTTGTCATCTGAGTTTTATTATTATAGCTCGCTATCTGATTATGTTATTGATATGAGTAATTGTGAGACCTATGTGTTATTGTTAGTATGGTTAGTTCATAATATTTGTTGAAACTTGAATGCTGGCTTTTCATGTTACAACAACAAGAGCAAACATAGTTTGTAAAAGTTTTTCTTTATCACTTTCAGTTTATCAACTGAATTGCTTGAGGACAAGCAAAGGTTTAAGCTTGGGGGAGTTGATACGTCTCCAACATATCTACTTTTCCAAACACTTTTGCCCTTGTTTTGGACTCTAACTTGCATGATTTGAATGAAACTAATCCGGACTGACGCTGTTTTCAGCAGAACTGCCATGATGTTGTTTTATGTGTAGAAAAGAAAAGTTATCGGAATGTCCTGGAAATCCACGGAGGCACTTTTCAGAATTAATAAGAATTTTTGGCGAAAGAATGAAGGCCAGGGGGCCCACGGGCTATCCACGAGACAGGGCCCCCCCCTAGGGCTTGCCCTCCTATCTCGTGGCCCCCCTGGACACCTCCCGACCTCAACTCCAACTCCATATATACCCTCTCGGGGAGAAAAAAATCAAGGAGAAAGTTTCATCGTGTTTCACAACACGGAGCCGCCGCCAAGCCCTGATCTCTCTCGGGAGGGCTGATCTAGAGTTCGTTCAGGGCTCCGGAGAGGGGGATTCGTCGCCGTCGTCATCATCAACCATCCTCCATCACCAATTTCATGATGCTCACCACCGTGCGTGAGTAATTCCATCATAGGCTTGCTGGACGGTGATGGGTTGGATGAGATTTACCATGTAATCAAGTTAGTTTTGTTAGGGTTTGATCCCTAGTATCCACTATGTTCTAAGATTGATGTTGCTATGACTTTGCTATGCTTAATGCTTGCCACTAGGGCCCGAGTGCCATGATTTCAGATCTGAACCTATTATGTTTTCATGAATATATGTGTGTTCTTGATCCTATCTTGCAAGTCTATAGTCACCTATTATGTGTTATGATCTGACAACCCTGAAGTGACAATAATCGGGATACTTCTCGGTGATGACCGTAGTTTGAGGAGTTCATGTATTCACTATGTGCTAATGCTTTGTTCCGGTTCTCTATTAAAAGGAGGCCTTAATATCCCTTAGTTTCCGTAAGGACCCCGCTGAACACGGGAGGGTAGGACAAAAGATGCCATGCCAGTTCTTTTCCATAAGCACGTATGACTATTTACGGAATACATGCCTACATGACATTGATGAACTGGAGCTAGTTCTATATCACCCTATGTTATAACTATTGCATGAGGAATCACATCCGGCATAATTATCCATCATTGATCCATTGCCTACGAGCTTTTCACATGTTGTTCTTCGCTTATTTACTTTTCCGTTGCTACTGTTACAACTACTACAAAAACCCAAAAACATTTACTTTTACTTTTTCTACCGCTACTATTATTATCATACCACTTTTGCTACTAAACACTTTGCTGCAGATACTAAGTTATCCAGGTGTGGTTGAATTGACAACTCAACTGCTAATACTCAAGAATGTTCTTTGGCTCCCCTTGTGTCGAATCAATAAATTTGGGTTGAATACTCTACCCTCGAAAGCTATTGCGATCCCCTATACTTGTGGGTTATCACAGCATCGCGGCCGTCCATAGGTCATCTGCAGCCGGCGCCCACACCAGCCGCCACCCATCAACTGTCCGACCCGCCGCTGGCCGATTTCTTCCACCTCACACGCAACGTGTTTGAGAAAATTCCCCAAGGTAAAAATAGTGCAAACTATGAATTTTTTATCAGTATTGTAGATGAGCTCGTGGGACTCCTCTTTTGTGGACGATTCCTCGTCGGATGAGGAATTTGATTTGACTTAAGAATAGGATATTGCTATGCTAGTGGCAATGCACAAAAGGAAGAAGCCGAAGCACGGCGGTTCCATGTTTGGCCGTGAGCTCATCCGAAGAGAACGGGTTGAGGCACATGAGAGGTTGATGCGCAACCATTTTTCTAGAGAGGTACTTTAGTCGCCGGTTCAGGATGACCAAAGATTTTTTTCATCCACATTTGCAATTCTGTGAAGCGGCATGATCAATCCTTCTAGCACAGGAGAAATTGTGTCGGGTTGCTTAGACATAGCACCAAGCAGAAGGTCACTGCCGCTTTGCTCATTGTGGCCTATGGTGTTTCGGCAGACTACATTGATGACAATTTTTCGATGGCAGAGAGCACTTCTATCTTCTATGTCAAACAATTTGCAAAGACTATGGTAGAAGTGTATGGTCCACAGTGCTTGAGAGCACCCAATGCTCAAGACAGTCAGAGGCTTTTGGAGATGAACAAAACCCGTGGGTTTCCAGGTATGCTAGAGTCTATCGCTTGCATGTACTGGAAGTGGAAGAATTGTCCTAAAGCATGGCATGGACACTTTAAGGGGTGTGGGAAGGAGGCCACCATATTCTTGAGGCCGTTGCCGATCAAGAAACATGGTTTTGGCATTCATATTTTTGGATGC
This sequence comes from Triticum aestivum, assembly GCF_018294505.1. Classification (NCBI taxonomy): domain Eukaryota; kingdom Viridiplantae; phylum Streptophyta; class Magnoliopsida; order Poales; family Poaceae; genus Triticum; species Triticum aestivum. The sequence goes on along the minus strand of NC_057801.1, from coordinate 278,503,024 downwards.
CTGAATCTTGCAATGGCATCAATGTGCTCGACCACTCACCTCCTTTTGCCAAGTTAGCCAATGGAGAAGCTCCACCGGTGACCTTCGAAGCAAATGGCCACATATACAACTATGTTTACTACCTTGCAGATGCAATCTACCCGAGGTGGAGTATTTTTGTCAAGCCAATCCAAACCCCCCAAGGTAAGAAAGAACTCTACTTTCATAATGCTCAAGCGGTAGCTAGGAAAGATGTGGATAGGGCATTTGGGATTTTACAAACCCAATTTGCTATTGTGTGAGGACCATCTAGATTCTGGGATCATGCATAACATGATCATTGAGAATGAGCATGGATAGGATGTAGATTACACCTTCTATGATCTGATGGGTGTATGCGTTATGTCGATGAGAGAAGACGGGCAAATTAGACATTTCATGAAGGTGTACACTAAAATTAGAGACTCTAATACACACGGTGAACTTCAGAAAGATTTGATGGAGGAGTACTGGAGATGGCATAGAGAAAGAACCACCCAGTTTCCTTATTTGTTTGTTGTATAGTGCAATAACTTTGTTGTATTTGTGTTGCATTTGATGTTTGGATTTGACGAATTATGTAATAATTTGATATTGTGGACAGGTGAAAATTTGAAGTTTTAATTCAGGATGTTTTTATTTGAAATTGTGCGACTGGTGTGCTACTGTACAACGACTAAAGTGCTACTGTACAACGACTGCCGCACAGACGTTTAGCTGGTTTTACATCATCTGTTGGAGTTGGAGTTTTACATCACAAAATATACATCATCTGTTGGACCAGAGACTTTTTTGTAGATGTAAAAAGCACTTTTTGGAGATGTAAATTATATAACGCCTACTTTTACATCTCCAAATCTACATCATCTATTGGAGATGCTCTAAGAAATGCCATGACGCCGACACGGAAAAATAGAGCGGCAACATGCTTAAGGACTTACTAATCGCCCATCGACAACACACCAAAAGTGGCCAACATGCCGGACCCAGAAAGCAATGCCCTCCCCAAGGACCTCCTAAGCGGCCACAGATAATGTAAACGACGGCTTAGCCAAGCCGGCCAAGGCAGCACCAAACCCGACGGCCCGAGTACCACCGCGCTGACACAATGATACGTCTCTAGTGTATCTATGATTTTTGATTGTTCCATGCTATTATATTACCCATTTTGGATGTTTAAGGGCTTTACTTTACACTTTTATATCATTTTTGGGACTAACCTACTAACCGGAGGCCCATCCCGAATTAATGTTTTTTTGCCTATTTCAGTGTTTCGAAGAAAAGGAATATCAAATGGAGTCCAAACGGAATGAAACCTTCAGGAGCGATCTTTTTGGAACAAACGCAATCCAGGAGACTTGGAGTGGACGTCAAGAAGCAGCCGAGGCGTCCACGAGGCAGGAGAGCATGCCCTAGGGGGGTAGGCGCAACCCCACCCCCGTGGGCCCCTCGTGGCTCCCCTGACCTACCTCCTTCAACTATATATATCCATGTACCCCGAAAACATCCAGGAGCACCACCAAAAACTATTTCCACCGCCGCAACCTTCTATATCTGCGAGATCCCATCTTGGAGCCTTCGCTGGCGCTCCGCCAGAGGGGGAATCGACCATGGAGGGTCTCTACATCATCTCCAAGGCCTCTCCGATGAGTTGTGAGTAGTTTACCTCAGACCTTCGGGTCCATAGTTATTAACTAGATGGCTTCTTCTCTCTCTCTTTGAATCTCAATACAAAGTTCTCCTCGATCTTCTTGGAGATCTATTCGATGTAACTCTTTTTGTGGTGTGTTTGTCGAGATCCGATGAATTGTGGGTTTATGATCAAGTTTATCTATTAGAAATAATTGAATCTTCTCTGAATTCTTTTATGTGTGATTGGTTCTCTTTGCAAGTCTCTTTGAATTATCAGTTTGGTTTGGCCTACTAGATTGATCTTTCTTGCAATGGGAGAAGTGCTTAGCTTTTGGTTCAATCTTGCGGTGCCCTTTCCTAGTGACAGTAGGGGCAGCAAGGAATGCATTGTATTGTTGCAATCAAGGATAAAAAGATGGGGTTTATATCATATTGCATGATTTAATCCCTCTACATCATGTCATCTTGCTTAATGCGTTACTCTGTTCTTATGAACTTAATACTCTAGATGCAGGTAGGAGTCGGTTGATGTGTGGAGTAATAATAGTAGATGCAGAATCGTTTCGATCTACTTGTTGCGAACGTGATGCCTATATACATGATCATGCCTAGATAATCTCATAACTATGCACTTTTCTATTAATTGCTCGACAGTAATTTGTTCACCCACTGTAATACTTATGCTATCTTGGGAGAAGCCACTAGTGAAATATATGGCCAATGTATCTATATTGTATCATATAAGTTTTCCATCTACTTTTATTTTCCAATCTATATCATAAAAATACCAAAAATATTTATCTTATCTTATTATCTCTAACAGATCTCACTTTCACAAGTTTTTGTGAAGGGATTGACAACCCCTTTATCGCATTGGTTGTGAGGTTCTTTTTTGTTTGTGTAGGTACGAGGGGCTTTTGAGGAGCCTCCTACTGGATTGATACCTTGGTTCTCAAAAATTGAGGGAAATACTTACGCTACTTTGCTGCATCACCCTTTCCTCTTCAAGGGAAAACCAATGCAGTGCTCAAGAGGTAGCAAGAAGGATTTCTGGCGCCATTGCCGGGGAGGTCTTTGCTCAAGTCAAGACATACCAAGTACCCATCAGAAACTCATCTCCCTCGCATTACATTATTTTCCATTTGCCTCTCGTTTTCCTCTCCCCCACTTCACCTTTGCCATTTTATTCGCCCTCTCTTTCCCGTTCTCCTCTCTCTTTCGCTTGCTCCTCGCATTTTCTGCCATTATGTCTGGAATGGGGAGATTATCGTTGATATGGACAATAATAATAACATGGAAAATTCTGATGCTCCTACTGAAGAACCCACTATCTTACATACTAAAAAAATTCGAATCGGTAGTGGTAATATTATTGGAAAAGGGGTTATTCAAGATTTCTTTACTTGTGCTGGTGCTTTACCTTCTATGGGTGGTTCTATTCTTCATAGAACTAGTAGTCTTGCGGATGCTATCGCCATGCTTATTGTTGAACTTGAAAGGCAGTTTATGCACATGCACCCTTGCATACAAAGGATTTTCCTAGAATTTTCTAATATTGAGCATTCTTCTGTTAAGCGCGCCGCTACTATCTTTTTGGCACATGAGTTCAGATTTATAATAAAAGAGGTCAAAGAAATCTTTGCACACTATAGGGTGGACGCTGACCGTCCTCCCATAGAGGCAATCCTCTTTGATCAAGAGGAAATAATGCGTTTTCAATATTTAGACTATGTTGCTTTTAATAAAAACCTTAGAAAAAGGTTCCTACCAATGTTCTAGTTGATGGAATTTCCAAACTCAATAATGATTTTGCTATTCGAAATAATGAGTTAGGATATTCTCTTGAGTATAGGCTTACGAAGTTCTTCCAAAAGAATGCTTATAATGATGAATTGGTTGTGCAATATGAAGGGCCAAAGGAGGAACCCATACCTCCCGAGATTGATCTTGGGGACTTCTGTCCTATTAAATTTAGCCCTTTTGATTACTTTTGCTTGCCTCAAAGTAAACTTGCTGCTGAACTTAGGGAATATGAAATGACTTTTCGTGATCTATCTTATTATTATGGCAATACTTAGATCTATTCTCGCTTTTATGCCTAGCTAGGGGCGTTAAACGATAGCGCTAGTTGGGAGGCAACCCAATTTAGTTTTTGTTTATTGCCTTTTGATTTTGTTTAGTAATAAATATTTCATCTAGCCTCTGTTTAGATGTGGTTTTATGTTTTAATTAGTGTTTGTGCCAAGTAGAACCTATAGGATAACCTAGGGTGATAGTTAATTTGATTCTGCTGAAAAACAGAAACTTTTGGACGCACAAGAATAATTTAGTAAATCACAAAAACGTGATTTTGCGTTGATTCTTTTTGCAGTAGATCAATAGACAAATTTCCCAGGACTTCCTATTTTGGTAGGAGTTTTAGAGTTCCAGAAGTATTCGAAAGTTACAGATTTCTAGACTGTTCTGTTTTTTACAGATTCTGTTTTTCGTGTGTTGTTTGCTTATTTTGATGCATCTATGGCTAGTATCGGGGGGTATGAACCATAGAGAAGTTGGAATACAGTAGATTTAACACACATATAAATAAATAATGAGTTCATTACAGTACCTTATGTGGTGGTTTTTCTTTCTTGCACTAACGGAGCTTATGAGATTTCCTGTTGAGTTTTGTGTTGTGAAGTTTTCAAGTTTTGGATAAAGATTTGATGGACTATGGAATAAGGAGTGGCAAGAGCCTAAGCTTGGGGATGCCCATGGCACCCCAAGATATTCAAGGATAACCGAGAGCCTAAGCTTCAAGGATAACCAAGAGCCTAAGCTTGGGGATGCCCCGGAAGGCATCACCTCTTTCGTCTTCGTCTATCGGTAACTTTACTTGGAGCTATATTTTTATTCGCCACATGATATGTGTTTTCCTTGGAGCGTCTTGTATGATATGAGTATTTTCTTTTTAGTTTACCACAATAATCCTTGCTGTACACACCTTTTGGGAGAGACACATATGATTTGGAATTTATTAGAATACTCTATGTGCTTCACTTATATCTTTTGAGCTAGATAACTTTTGCTCTAGTGCTTCACTTATATCTTTTTAGAGCACGGCGGTGGCTTTATTTTGTAGAAATTGTTGATCTCTCATGCTTCACCTATATCATTTTGAGAGTCTTTTAGAACACCATGGTATTTGCTATGGTTATAAATTTGGTCCTAGAATGATGAGCATCCAAGTTGGGTATAATAAAAACTATCATAGAAAGTGCATTAAACACTATGATCAATTTGATGCTTGATAATTGTTTTGAGATATAAAGGTGGTAATGTTAGAGTCATGCTAGTTGGGTAATTATGAAATTGAGAAATACTTGTGTTGGAGTTGGCAAGTCCCGTAGCATGCACGTATGGTAAAAGTTGTGTGACAAATTTATTGCATGGGGTGCTCTTTTAATTGTCTTCCTTATGAGTGGAGGTCGGGATCGCGCGATGGTTAACTCCTACCAACCCTTCCCCTAGGATCATGCATATTAGTACTTTGCTTAGAGGGCAAGTAGACTTTTGCAATAAGTATGTGAGTTATTTATGACTAATGTGAGTCCATGGATTATACGCACTCTCACCCTTCCACCATTGCTAGCCTCTATTATACTACGCAATTTTCGCTGGTATCATGCACCCACCATTTACCTTCCTCAAAACAGCCACCATACCTACCTATTATGGCATTTCCATAGCCATTCCGAGATATATTGCCATGCAACTTTCCACCATTCCATTTATTATGACATGCCCCATCATTGTCATATTGCTCTTTGCATGATCAAGTAGTTGACATCGTATTTGTGGCAAGGCCACCTTCATAATTTTTCATACATGTCACTCTTGATTGATTGCATATCCCGGTACACCGCCAGAGGCATTCACGTAGAGTCATATTTTGTGCTAAGTATTGATTTGTAATTTTTGAGTTGTAAATCAATAAAAGTGTGATGATCTTCATTATTAGAGCATTGTCCCAAGTGAGGAAAGGATGATGAAGACTATGATTCCCCCACAAGTCGGGATGAGACTTCGGACTTTAAAAAAAAGTAAAATAGGCCAAAGAAGCCCAAATAAAAAAAATAGAAAAAAGAGGCCAAAGAAGCCCACCAAATAAAAAAAGAAAAAAGAGAGAAAAAAATGAGAGAAAAGAGAGAAGGGACAATGTTACTATCTTTTTTCCCCACTTGTGCTTCAAAGCAGCACCATGATATTCATGATAGAGAATCTCCTATGTTGTCACTTTCATATACTAGTGGGAATTTTTCATTATAGAACTTGGCTTGTATATTCCAATGATGGGCTTCCTCAAAATGCCCTAGGTCTTCGTGAGCAAGCAAGTTGGATGCACACCCACTTAGTTTCTTTTGTTGATCTTTCATATATTTATAGCTCTAGTGCATCCGTTGTATGGCAATCCCTACTCACTCACATTGATATCTATTAATGGACATCTCCATAGCCCGTTGATACGCCTAGTTGATTTTTTGCTGGTAGATACGCCTAGTTGATGTGAGACTATCTTCTCCCTTTTTGTCTTCACAATCACCACCCTATTCCACATATAGTGCTATGTCCATGGCTTGCGCTCATGTATTGCGTAAGAGTTGAAAAGGCTGAAGCGCGTTAAAAAGTATGAACCAATTGCTTGGCTGAAACCGGGGTTGTGCATGATGGGAGTATTTTGTGTAATGAAAATGAAGCATGGCCTAACTATATGATTTTGTAGGGATAAGCTTTCTTTGGCTATGCTATTTTGATAAGACATGATTACTTGTTAGTATGCTTGAAGTATTACTATTTTTATGTTTTATGGACTTTTATCTTGAATCATTTGAATCTGAACAATCATGCCACAATAAAGAAAATTACATTGAGAATTATGCTAGGTAACATTCCACATCAAAAAATTTTGTTTTTATCATTTACCTACTCGAGGACGAGCAGGAATGAAGCTTGGGGATGCTTGATACGTCTCCAACGTATCTATAATTTTTGATTGTGCCATGCTATTATATTACCCATTTTGGATGTTTATGGGCTTTACTTTACACTTTTATATCATTTTTGGGACTAACCTACTAACCGGAGGCCCAGCCCGAATTGCTGTTTTTTTGCCTATTTCAGTGTTTCGAAGAAAAGGAATATCAAACAGAGTCCAAATGGAATGAAACCTTCGGGAGCGATCTTTTTGGAACGAACGCAATCCAGGAGACTTGGAGTGGACGTCAAGAAGCAGCTGAGGCGGCCACAAGGCAGGAGGGCGCACCCTAGGGGGTTAGGCGCGCCCCCACCCTCGTGGGCCCATCGTGGATCCCCTGACCTACGTCCTTCGCCTATATATATCCACGTACCCCGAAAACATCCAGGAGCACCACGAAAAACTATTTCCACTGCCGCAACCTTCTGTATCCGTGAGATCCCATCTTGGAGCCTTCGCCGACGCTCCGCAGGAGGGGGAATCGACCATGGAGGGCCTCTACATGATCTCCGAGGCCTCTCCGATGAGTTGTGAGTAGTTTACCATAGACCTTCGTGTCCATAGTTATTAGCTAGATGGCTTCTTCTCTCTCTTTGAATCTCAATACAAAGTTCTCCTCGATCTTCTTGGAGATCTATTCGATGTAACTCTTTTTGCGGTGTGTTTGTCGAGATCTGATCAATTGTGGGTTTATGATCAAGTTTATCTATGAGAAATAATTGAATCTTCTCTGAATTTTTTTATGTGTGATTGGTTATCTTTGCAAGTCTCTTCGAATTATCAGTTTGGTTTGGCCTACTAGATTGATCTTTCTTGCAATAGGAGAAGTGCTTAGCTTTGGGTTCAATGTTGCGGTGCCCTTTCCAAGTGACAGGAGGGGCAGCAAGGCACATATTGTATTGTTGCCATGGAGGATAAAAAGATGGGATTTATATCATATTGCTTGAGTTTATCCCTCTACATCATGTCATCTTGCTTAATGCGTTACTCTGTTTTTATGAACTTAATACTCTAGATGCAGGCAGGAGTCGGTCGATGTGTGGAGTAATAGTAGTAGATGTAGAATCGTTTCGATCTACTTGTTGCGGACGTGATGCCTATATACATGATCATGCCTAGATAATCTCATAACTATGCACTTTTCTATCAATTGCTCGACAGTAATTTGTTCACCCACCGTAATACTTATGCTATCTTGAGAGAAGCCACTAGTGAAACCTATGGCCCTCGGGTCTATCTTTTATCATATAAGTTTCCCATCTACTTTTATTTGCCTCTTTTATTTTCCAATCTATATCATAAAAATACCAAAAATATTTATCTTATCTTATTATCTCTAACAGATTGACAACCCCTTTATCGCGTTGGTTGTGTGGTTCTTGTTTGTTTGTGTACGTACGAGGGACTTTTGAGGAGCTTCCTACTGGATTGATACCTTGGTTCTCAAAAACTGAGGGAAATACTTACGCTACTTTGCTGCATCACCCTTTCCTCTTCAAGGGAAGACCAATGCAGTGCTCAAGAGGTAGCACACAACCAACCCGAGCAGCAACATCCTCAAGGACTTCCTAACCGCCCACCGACAACACACCAAAAGTGACCGGCAGACTAGGCCCAAAAAGCAAGGACCCACCACCAACCCGACTACATTGCACGAGAGATATGGCTGAAAGCAGGCTAATAACCAAACGAGAGAGACCCGGCGTGGACCAATGACAAGCACATGAGGCCACTGACAACACACCAAAAGTATCGGACAAGCAATGTCGGGATCTCGGCTTCACACTAGCCTACCCTGCTACAATGCCGATGCACTCCATGCATCTATTTACCAAGAACGCATAAATAAATCTATGGTGTTAGAGGATTGGTAGATGTTTTCACATGTTTTTCGCTCTGCACTCCATGGAGCAATTTTCGTACCATGGCCTTTTGTAATATACTCCCATAAGTCACAGTATTTAGCGACCGATGCAGGATGACTATGATTAGGGCTGGAATTCGACCGAGCTAGCTTGGCTCGACTCGCTAGATCTCATTTCGTTAACGAGCTAGCTCTACTCGACTCGTTACTATAACGAGCTCAAACCCAAGATTGGCTCGACTCGTATAACTCGCGAGCTGGATCGTTTAGCTTGTTAAGCTCGTTAAAGATATGAACATAAAACCCACAAATATGATAAAAATGATTATGTATATATTAAACATATATATCACTAACAATTGTAATTTCCTTGTAACACATGAGTCTCCTGGGTGGCTGGGTCTTGTGTTGTGCTCCTGGGACGCAGGGTGCTGAGTGGCAGATCTTTGTTTTTTGGATTTGGAGTGGCTGATCTTTTATATTGGGCCTTATGAGTTACATGAGTACTTGTGAGATTGGCTCATTTAACTTGGTCTATAAACAATCTTAAACTAAAGCTCGACTCAACTTGTTATTCTTCGAGTTCGAGTCGATTCGAGCCGAGTCACGAGCTACTTGTTTAGCTCGCGAGCTTCGAGCTTTTTTTCCAGCCCTAACTATGATCTTTGGAAAAGTATTCCTTCAACTCGATCCAGCTACAGTCTGCAATGAATGGTGTAGTTAGGATGTTATCCAGGTTGTAATTTGGGTAGCGGCCTGTTAGGGCATATTTCTCCCTTAGTGGTTTTGGTGATTGATGACAATACTTTTGCGGACTAATCGTGTGCATGAGCATTTTAGATGTTCCATCATAAGGCACAAGACGATTACAGCCCCTCGAAGCCAGTTACAGAAGATGGTTTATTTTCCTACGTTTCTTTTCAGTGGATTTGAGTCATAGGATAAACTGTACTATCAAGAGGGGGTCCGCTTCAAAAAGGTTTGGATGGAATCATCAGGTACACACTCATATTGCACCCTTGTCATCTTTCCGCTTCTTTGGGGTTGTCCCTCTATTTTGCTGAAGAGGTTGTGGAGAGCCGCTAGCGGTACTACCACGGGCGGCAGCAGTAGTTCCGCTTGTTAGCGGTAGTATCACTGCTAGTTCCGCTTGCACTACTGCTCTCTGCTCTGTGATATGTCTCCAACGTATCTATAATTTTTGATTGTTCCATGCTATTATATTATCTGCTTTGGATGTTTTATGCATTATTATGCTATTTTATATTATTTTTGGGACTAACCTATCAACCTAAATCTTTTGGGTTTCATCTCCATAAGAGTGGCTGAGTTTTTACGTTGGCTCGCCAAGCCTATCACAACCCTCCTCCTTTACCCGGGCTTGGGACCGGCTATGTTGAGACAACATAGGCGGAGTTGTTGTTGTTGTTGTTGTTGTACTAATCTATTAACCTAGAGCCCAGTGCCAGTTCCTGTTTTTTCCCCTTGTTTTAGAGTTTCGTAGAAAAGGAATACCAAACGGAATGAAACTTTTGCGATGATTTTTCTTGGACCAGAAGACATTCAGAGGACTTGGAGTGCACGTCAGGGAAGCCACGAGGCGGCCACAAGGACGGAGGGTGTGCCCCCACCCTTGTGGGCCCCTCATGACACCATCGACCTATTTCTTCTGCCTATATATTCTCAAATATCCCAAAACCTACAAGGGAGCCACGAAAACACTTTTCCACCGCCGCAACCTTCTGTACTTGTAAGATCCCGTCTAGGGGCCTTTTCCGGCATCCTGCCGGAGGTGGATTTGATCACGGAGGGCTTCTACATCTTGCCTTTCCGATGAAGCGTGCATAGTTTACCTCAGACCTATGGGTCCATAGCTAGTAGCTAGATGTCTTCTTCTATCTCTTTGATCCTCAATACCATTTTCTCCTCGATGTTCTTGGAGATCTACTCAATGTAATACTCTTTTGAAGTGTGTTTGCTGAGATCCGATAAATTGTGGATTTATGATCAGCTTATCTATGGATATTATTTGAATCTCCTCTGAATTCTTATATGCATCATTTGATATCTCTGCAAGTCTCTTAGAACTATCGATTTGGTTTGGCCAACTAGATTGGTTTTTCTTGCAATGGGAGAAGTGCTTAGCTTTGGGTTCAATCTTGTGGTGCTCGATCCTAGTGAGAGAAGGGGAACCGACACATATTGTATTGTTGACATCGAGGATAATAAGATGGGGTTTATATCATATTGCTTGAGTTTATCCCGCTACATCATGTCATATTACTTAATGTGTTACTCTGTTCTTCATGAACTTAATACTCTAGATGGAGGCAGGAGTCGGTCGATGTGTGGAGTAATAGTAGTAGATGCAGGCAGGAGTTGGTCTACTTGATATGGACATGATGCCTATATTCATGATCATTGCCTTAGATATTGTCATAACTTTGCGCTTTTCTATCAATTGCTCGGTAGTAATTTGTTCACCCACTGTAATATTTTCTATCATGAGAGAAGCCTCTAGTGAGACTTATGGACCCCAGGTCTACTTTCCACCATATAAGTTTCCGATCTACAATTTTAGTTTCCTATTTACTTTCTTTGCAATCTTTTACTTTCCGTTCCATAAACCAAAAAATACAAAAAATATTACTTTACCGTTTATCCATCTCTATCAGATCTCACTTTGCAAATAACCGTGAAGGGATTGACAACCCCTTATCGCGTCGGGTGCAAGTTGGTGTTTGTTTGTGCAGGTATTCGGTGACTTGCGCATTGTCTCCTACTGGATTGATACATTGGTTTTCAAAAGCTGAGGGAAATACTTACTCTACTTTGCTGCATCACCCTTTCCTCTTCAAGGGAAAAACCAACGCGGGCTCAAGAAGTACCGGGAAGAATTTCTAGCACCGTTGCCGGGGAGATCTATGCCAAGCAAGACATACCAAGTACCCATCATAAACTCTCATCTCTCGCATTACATTATTTGCCATTCACCTCTCTTTTTCTTCTTACCCACTTCTAAAACAATTTTCAAAAAAAGCACCTTTTCTTCGCCCCTCTTCCATTCGTCTTCTTCACTTGCTTCTTGTGCGCTCGTGTGTTGGATTGCCTGCTTTGTCATGATGACTCAACCAAAAAATGTTGATCCTCACTTTAGGAGGTTGGAATAAATTGAAAATAATATTAGGAGCTTCATATCTTTGCAATTTGAGCATAATAATTAGTTTAGAAACGAGCTCAAGGAGCAGAAAAGTTTGATGGAATATATGAATAAAGAGCTTGATGATATGTCTAAGGATTTTATGGTTTGAGATCTCAGTTTGCTCATCTTGAAAATTTAGTAGGCTAAATTTCTGATAAACAAGCTACCTTGGTAAATAAGATGGTCGCTAAACTAGAATCTTTAAATAATGATGAAGATCTTAAATTGATTGATGTGACTCCTATTGAATCTTTGTTTTCCAATATAAATCTTGATAAAGATGGGACTGGAGATGAGTCAACTTTAGTTAAAAAGTGTCCCAATGATTCGGAGTTATTAGATCTTGATGCAAAAATTGATAAAAGTGAGATTGGAGAGGTCAAAACTTAGTAGAAATGAACCCACTCTTTTGGATTTCAAGAAATTTAATTATGATAATTGTCCTTTAATAGATTTTATTTCCTTGTTGGAATCCATGTTGAATTCCCCTCATGCTTATAATCAAAACAAAGCTTTTACTAAACATATCGTTGATGTTATGATGCAATCTTTTGAAGAAAAGCTTGAATTGGAAGTTTCTATCCCTAAAAAACTCTATGATGAGTGGGAACCTACTATTAAAATTAAGATTAAAGATTATGAAAGCCATGCTTTGTGTAATTTGGGTGCTAGTGTTTCCACGATTCCAAAAACATTGTGTGATGTGTTAGGTTTCTGTGAATTTGATGATTGTTCTTTAAATTTGCATCTTGCGGATTCAACTATTAAGAAACCTATGGGAAGGATTAATGATGTTCTTATTGTTGCAAATAGGAATTATGTGCCCGTAGATTGCATTGTTCTTGATATAGATTGCAATCCCACATGTCTTATTATTCTTGGTAGACCTTTCTTTAGAACGATTGGTGCAATAATTGATATGAAACAAGGAAACATTAAATTTAAATTTCCATTAAGTAAGGGCATGGAACACTTCCTAAGAAAGAAAATTAAATTGCCTTATGAATCTATTATGAGAGCCACTTATGGATTGCATACCAAAGATGATAATACCTAGATCTATTCGAGTTTTATGCCTAGCTAAGGGCGTTAAACAATAGTGCTTGTTGGGAGGCAACCCAATTTTATTTTTGTTTTTGATTTTTAGGTTATGTTTTGCAATAAATATTTCATCTACCCTCTGGTTAGATGTGGTTTTGTGTTTTAATTAGTGTTTGTGCCAAGTAAGACCTTTGGGATAGCTTACGGTGATAGTTGTTTTGATCCTGCTGAGAAACAGAAACTTCTGTGCCCAGGAAAATAATTTTCATAATTCACAGAAGCGTGCTTTTGACCTGATTCTTTTTTAACTAGATTTGTACATAAATTTCTCAGGCTGTCCTAATTTTTCAGAATATGTGGAGTTGCAGAAGTATTCGAAAGTTACAGATTGCTATAGACTGTTCTGTTTTTGACAGATTCTGTTTTCTATGTGCTGTTTTCTTATTTTGATGAATCTATGGCTAGTATCGGGGGTATGAACCATGGAAAAGTTGGAATAGAGTACATATTACACCAATATAAATAAAGAATGAGTTCACAACAGTACCATAAAGTGGTGATTTATTTTCTTATACTAACGAAGCTTATGATATTTTCTGTTGAGTTTTGTGTTGGGAAGTTTTCAAGTTTTGGGTAAGGATTTGATGGAATATGGAATAAAGAGTGGCAAGAGCCTAAGCTTGGGGATGCCCAAGGCACCCCAAGGTAATATTCAAGGACAACCAAGAGCCTAAGCTTGGGGATGCCCCGGAAGGCATCCCCTCTTTCATCTTCATCTCGGTAACTTTACTTGAGGCTATATTTTTATTCACCACATGATATGTGTTTTGCTTGGAGCGTCTTGTATGATTAGAGTCTTTTATTTTTAGTTTGCCACAATCATCCTTTCTGTACACACCTTTTGAGAGAGACATGCATGAATCGTGATTTATTAGAATACTCTTTGTGCTTCACTTATATTTTTTGAGCTAGACAATTTTGCTCTAGTGCTTCACTTATATCTTTTTAGAGCACATCGATGGTTTTATTTTATAGAAATTTATGAACTCTCGTACTCCACTTATATTATTTTGAGAGTCTCTAAACAGCATGGTAATTTGCTTTGGTTATAAAATTTAGTCCTAATATGATAGGCATCCAAGAGGGATATAATAAAAACTTTCATATAAAGTGCATTGAATACTATGAGAAGTTTGATTCCTCATGATTGTTTTGAGATATAAAGATGGTAATATTAGAGTCATGCTAGTGAGTAGTTGTAAATTTGATAAATACTTGTGTTAAGGTTTGTGATTCCCGTAGCATGCACGTATGGTGAACCGTTATGTGATGAAGTCGGAACATGATATTTTTATTGATTGTCTTCCTTATGAGTGGCGGTCGGGGACGAGCGATGGTCTTTTCCTACCAATCTATCCCCCTAGGAGCATGCGCGTAGTACTTCATTTTGATAACTTATAGATTTTTGCAGTAAGTATATGAGTTCTTTATGAATAATGTTGAGTCCATGGATTATACGCACTCTCACCCTTCCACCGTTGCTAGCCTCTCTTGTGCCGCACAACTTTCGCCGGTACCATACACCCACCATATACCTTCCTCAAAACAGCCACCATACCTACCTATTATGGCATTTCCATAGCCATTCCAAGATATATTTCCATGAAACTTTCCACTGTTCCGTTTATTATGACACGTTCCATCATTGTCATATTGCTATGCATGATCATGTAGTTGACATCGTATTTGTGGCGAAGCCACCATTCATAATTCTTTCATACATGTCACTCTTGATTCATTGCACATCCGGGTACACCGCCGGAGGCATCCACATAGAGTCATATTTTGTTCTAAGTATCGAGTTGTAAATCTTGAGTTGTAAGTAAATAAAAGTGTGATAATCTTCATTATTAGAGCATTGTCCCATGTGAGGAAAGGATGATGGAGACTATCATTCCCCCACAAGTCGGGATGAGACTTCGGACAAAATAATAATAAAAAAAGAGGCCAAAAAAATGAGAGAAGGCCCAAATAAAAAAATTAAATAAATGAGAGAAAAGATAGAAGGGGCAATGCTACTATCCTTTTACCACACTTGTGCTTCAAAGTAGCACCATGATCTTCATGATAGAGAGTCTCCTATGTTGTCACATTCATATGCTAGTGGGAATTTTTCATTATAGAACTTGGCTTGTATATTCCAATGATGGCTTCCTCAAATTGGCCTAGGTCTTCGTGAGCAAGCGAGTTGGATGCACACCCACTTAGTTTCCTTTTTGAGCTTTTATAAACTTATAACTCTAGTGCATCCGTTGCATGGAAATCCCTACTCACTCACATTGACATCTATTGATGGGCATCTCCTTAGCCCGTTAATACGCCTAGTTGATGTGAGACTATCTCCCTCCTTTTGTCTTCTCCACAACCACCTTCCATTCCACCTATAGTGCTATATCCATGGCTCATGCTCATGTATTGTGTGAAAGTTGAAAAGGTTTTAGAACATCAAAAGTATGAAACAATTGCTTGGCTTGTCATCGGGGTTGCGCATGATTTAAATATTTTGTGTGATGAAGATGGAGTATAGCCAGACTATATGATTTTGTAGGGATAAGCTTTCTTTGGCCATGTTATTTTGAGAAGACATAATTATATTGTTAGTATGCTTGAAGTATTATTGTTTTTATGTCAATATTAAACTTTTGTTTTGAATCATATGGATCTGAACATTCATGTCACAATAAAGAAAATTACATGGATAAATATGTTACAGAGCATTCCACATCAAAAGTTCTGTTTTTATCATTTACCTACTCGAGGACGAGCATGAATTAAGCTTGGGGATGCTTGATACGTCTCAAACGTATCTATAATTTTTGATTGTTCCATGCTATTATATTATCTGTTTTGGATTTTTGATATGCATTATTATGCTATTTTATATTATTTTTGGGACTAACCTATTAACCTAGAGCTAGTGAAAGTTCCTGTTTTTTCCTCTTTTTAGAGTTTCATAGAAAAGGAATACCAAACGGAGTCCAAACGGAATGAAACTTTCACGATGATTATTCTTGGACCAGAAGACAACCAGAGGACTTGCAGTGCATGTTAGGGAAGCCACGAGGCGGCCACAAGGACAAAGGGCGTGCCTAGGGGGTAGGGCGTGCCCCCACCCTTGTGGGCCCCTCATGACTCCACCGACCTATTTCCTTCGCCTATATATTCTCAAATATCCCAAAACCTACCAGGGGAGCCACGAAAACACTTTTCCACCGCCGCAACCTTCTGTACCCATGAGATCCCATCTAGGGGCCTTTTCTGGCGTCCCGCCAGAGGGGGATTCGATCACAGAGGGCTTCTACGTCAACACCATTGCCTTTCTGATGAAGCGTGAGTAGTTTACCTTAGACCTACGGGTCCATAAGCAGTATATAGATGGCTTATTCTCTCTCTTTGATTCTCAATACCATGTTCTCTCGATGTTCTTGGAGATCTATTTGATGTAATACTATTTTGCGGTGTGTTTGCCAAGATCCGATGAATTGTGGATTTATGACCAGCTTATCTATGAATATTATTTGAATCTCCTCTGAATTCTTATATGCATGATTTGATATCTTTGCAAGTCTCTTCAAACCATCGATTTGGTTTTGCCAACTAGATTGGTTTTTCTTGCAATGGGATATGGTCTTAGCTTTGGGTTCAATCTTGCGGTGCTTGATCCCAGTGATAGAAGGGGAACCAACAAGTATTGTATTGTTACCATCGAGGATAACAAGATGGGGTTTATATCATATTGCTCGAGTTTATCCCGCTACATCATGTCATATTACTTAATGCGTTACTCTGTTCTTCATGAACTTAATACTCTAGATGCAGGCAGGAGTCGGTCGATGTGTGGAGTAATAGTAGTAGATGCAGGCAGGAGTCAATCTACTTGATACGGATGTGATGCCTATATTCATGATCATTGCCTTAGATATCGTCATAACTTTGTGCTTTTCTATCAATTGCTCGGCAGTAATTTGTTCACCCACTGCAATATTTTCTATCTTGAGAGAAGCCTCTAGTGAAACCTATGGCCCCCGGGTCTACTTTACATCATATAAGTTTCCGATCTACAATTTTAGTTTCCTATTTACTTTCTTTGCAATCTTTGGGTTTCCGTTCCATAAACCAAAAAATACCAAAAATATTACTTTACCGTTTATCCATCTCTATCAGATCTCACTTTGCAAATAACCGTGAAGGGATTGACAACCCCTTATCGCGTTGGGTGCAAGTTGGTGTTTGTTTATGCAGGTATTCAGTGACCTACGCTTTGTCTCCTACTGGATTGATACCTTGGTTCTCAAAAGCCGAGGGAAATACTTACTCTACTTTGCTGCATCACCCTTTCCTCTTCAAGGGAAAAACCAGCGCAAGCTCAAGAAGTAGCACTCTAGTTTTGACTTTTCATGTCGGGTTCTACGGTAGTACCTCTAGGTCACTTCCGTGGAACCTCGTTATACCCAGCATGACAAGCGGAAGTGGGAGTGGTAGTAGAGGTGGTAGTGCCGCCTGCTCGCAGTAGTACCACCCTACCACCGCTGCTACTACCGCTCGATGCTCTGTTCTCCCCCAGGCCTCTATTTTCCTTAGTGGATATAGGAAGCGGTAGTGATGGTCTCTAGTGGTAATACTGCCCCCTTGGGAGGTAGTACGGCTATGTGCGTTCTACCACATCTTCGTTGCCTTCGCTCTGTAGCATTGCACCCCCAGTGGTAGTACCATTGGGGAGAGCGGTAGTACCGCTCCGGCGGCACTACTGGCTCTTGGCCTTGTGCCATTGCACTTACTACCAGTGACTACCGCTTGGGCGGTAGTACCACTCCTGGAGCGGTAGTACCGCTTGTGTGCGCTCTGAGGAGTGCATAACAGTTGGATTTGTTCCCCACTATAAAAGGGGGTCTTCTTCCTCAAGAAGACTCAGCTCTTCCTACCCTAACTCTATTGTTGCTCCAAAAGCTCTTTTTTGCCCGATCTATCTCCCTAGTCAATCAAACTTGTTGATTCTCTAGGGATTGGTTGAGAAGGCCGCGATCAACACTTCCACTAAGAGAAATTTGATTTCCCCCACTAATCCCTTGCGGATCTTGTTACTCTAGGGTGTTTGAGCACCCTAGACGGTTGAGGTCACCTTGGAGCCACATTCCATTGTGGTGAAGCTTCATGGTGTTGTTGGGAGCCTTCAATTAAGTTATGGAGATTGCCCCAACCTTGTTTGTAAAGGTTCAGTCGACATCTTCAAGGGCACCACTAGTGGAATCACGACATCTGGTATTGTGTGAGGGCATGAGGAGAATACGCTGGCCCTAGTGGCTTTTTGGTGAGCATTGTGCCTCCACACCCCTCCAACAGAGATGTACTTTCCCTCAAATGGAAGGAACTTCGGTAACATATCCTCATCTCCACCGGCTCCACTTGTGGTTATCTCTTTTACTTTGTGCAAGCTATTATTGTGTTGTATCCTTTGCTTGCTCTTATTGTTGTTGTTGCTAGCATCATATAGGTTGCTCACCTAGTTGCACTTCTAGATAATCTTTTGTTGCTAAATCAAATTTGTTAAGAAAAGTTAAAAATTGGTAGTTGCCTATTCACCCCCCTCTAGTCAATATTGGTAGCAGAGCTTCGTCTCTTTACACTACTGCAGGATGCTGCTAACGCGACACTACGATCAGAGACCCTTCGAGAAACTATGTGTGATGCAATTATCGCAAATGGTGGTGTAAGAGAACCGTCTAAATTGTGCAAAACGTTTGCGATGACGGATGCATCAAACATGGTTCAGATTTTAGTTGCATGTGCGACGAAGGGCATACGGTTGATCCAGCAGAACTATTTGCAATGTGGAAGAACAACAGAAACGGGCAGCCATATCAATGTGTGTGAGATATACAGCATACATTTCCCTCTGATGAACTGTGTGCTATTAGGGAATGCAACAGAAATGATCAGCCAAATCAAGGTGTGTGTGATATACGGCATACAGTTCACTCGGATAAACTGTTTTCGATTAGGCAAGAGAATGGAAACGGTTCATCTTAACAAGATGTGTGTGATATGAGGCATTTGCGATCAGCCAAAAGAACACAAATGATTCGTGTAAACCAAATGTGTGTGATACACAACAAACAGCCCACTCAGATGAATTGTTTGCAATGAGAAATTATAACATAGACGGTTACTATAGTAAGTTCGTGTGTGATTCTGTTCGTACAAAAAACTTTGAAAAATGCAAACTAGTTGCTTGCGTATAAACAATTATCAAAAAGTAACGAGATAGACCTTCTTCAAGTCAATCAACATGTGTTCAAAAAACAAGAAATGTCAAAAATTACAAAACAAAGACCTCGATAGACCTTGCTGCTGTAGATCCCTCTTTGCAACCTTTATTGTGCAACATAATGGAAATGGTTCAACTAAATAATATGTGTGTGATACACAGCAAACAGGTTCGTGATCAGAAATGTGTGCGAAGACCAATAATGACACAGACTATCGCTGCGAATAAGCCGTGTGATTTGCTCTGTCTACAGAAGAATAACATGTATATACATATATATATATATATATATATAGGGTGGGTCTATTATGATAACACCCCCTTAAGACTTATTTTGCACATCAGTTTCTTATTCTGCTAACACCCTACCCCGCCCACTGGAAACCCACCACCCGCAGATCGAACACAGCCACCCACCTCCCGCATGAACACAACCCAGTCCACCTTCTTCCGTGCACCCCTCCCCGGGCGCCCACGGAAAGCAGCGCCGGCTCCACCCACCTTCCCCGCCGCCACAAAAACTGGCCAACGTCGCCGCGCCACACGGGCCCCTCTCCACCCCGATGTGGATGCCTCCCCACCACCTCCCTCCCCATCAACTCCCTGCCAGCCACCTCCCCGTGCCCCACTTCCCTCCCCGCACCGCCCCACCTCCCTTCCCACCTTCTCCGCCGTGGCGTGCCCCTACCCTCCTCACCTTCTCCGGCGCTGCCGCCCACAACCACCTCCGACAGCGTCCCACAAGCACCACCTCTCTACGCCGGTCGTCGCCCTCCTCTTTATCGAGCGCCATCCAGCCGGTCATGGCGGGATCCGGCCGCCCACGGCCGCCGGAGCGGCCTCAGCCACCAGATCCGGCTGCCCTCGGCCGACGGTGTGGCCTCAGCCTCCCTCGGCTGAATCCATCGGCTGCCGAATCCAGCGCCGGTGAGCGGATGGGCCGCCACCCCCGCAACACCGTAGCCAGATCCGGTCGGTTGCCTCCGCGCCCACTTCTCCTCCGCCTCCCTCTCGAGCAAACTCCTCTTCCCACGGATCCATCAGCCACCGAATCCCGCGCCGACTGGCTGCTGCGGCCCCACGCCACCAGATCCTGTCCAGGGGTTGCTCCGTCGGGCTTCTACCGGCGAGATGGCGGCAGGAGTTCACCTCCTCCGTGCAGTGCACACCGACGCACATGCAGTTCATCAACACGGCACGCAGACCCCCCACACCGGTGAGAGTAAACCCCGTCCCATCCTCTGCCCCACCATCTCTGCCCATTATTGGCATGCAGTTTGGTGATGTTTGTACTTGTAGAGCAATTCACCAGGGGGATGGCGGCATCAACGAAAAAGCCGTGGATGGCTACAACGCTTAGGGCCTCCAAATGCAAAAACTGAATTATTTTGTTTTGAGGGCATGCAGTGTAGAACACATATGTTTTTAGGTGTTCATTTTGTTTTCAGTTTTTGTAGTCGAATATATGCATCTCTGTAGTACGATGGCTGTGCAGTTCAGTTGCAAATTCATGGTGTTTTCTCCTCCATGGCACTGCAAGCTACTGATTTTTCCATGAACACGCTGTTGTCTGCCATTCCAGGTTCACTACCATAGCATTTTGGTGTGTGTGCCAAACAAGTCTTACAATTCCATTGCACTCTCCTCTGGTAGGAGCCTGCCCAGCCTCTGCTTCGTCCACTTGGTGAGCAATTCCAACAACCCAAAACTTATCTTATAAGCTCAAACTCTGCTTTTGTATATGTATTGTCGAGTTTGTGCGTTTAACTGAATTTCATCCTGTGCTCCAGCAGTTAAAACTGAATTGCCACAAAGCCAAGGAGGAGAGTGGTGTGGGATCCATTCTTTCCGCTCTGGCGAGGCCTCCAACGAGCGCCTCGCCACCAGACCAAACTCTCTCAATGGCGAGGTCGCTAGGCAAATGTTCAGTATTGTGTGCGTAGTTCCGCTTGTTTGAAGAGCCAACGGTTTGTGTACTATAAAGCAGTTTGTACGTGTGGTTCAGTTTAAGTGATGTGAGCATCTAGTTCATTATTACTATCTTGCGGTTTAGATGCACTTTTTTTTGTTTTAGGTTGTGTTCTGTGATTTGCATGGTTGTGTGTATATGTTTACTTCTTTTTAGATGTTGTTCACTTGGTAAAAAAGAAAGCAAAAACATCTCAAAAGAAGCTCACTTCTTGTTAGATGTAGCTCACTCTTCTTATTATTAGATGTAGTACACACCATTTATGTAGTAGCTCATTACCCCTTTGTATGAAGTGCAATTTGTTTCATGTGTCTCAAAATTCAGTTGACTACATCGACACCTGAAGTGCTATTGGTCCTCGGGTGGGGTTCACTTTTGAGAGTGATGCTGTTCACTTGCTCCTAACATGGAAGTGCGACTTTTTAGTGAAACAACAAGATAGCAATGAGGTTCACTTTGACATATGTCGCGGTTCATTTCCCCTCGTCTCTGCGTCCACTCTCGTTAATAAAAATTGTTGAAAAAAAGACAACAAAAACACACAAAAAACTTGTGCGAGAAAGTTTACATCCGACAAAAGAATTCATGAAGTTCACTTGCCCGTCTGACGCAATGCAGTTTTCATTCAGAAGCAGTGCGGTCAGCTGTATGATGTTGTTCATCCCATAAGTGCAAAAAATTGTTACGAAAGCGAAAAAAGTAATGCGGTTCACTTCTTGATGTGTTGTGGTTCATTTACACCCGATGTGAAGTGCACTCTATGTTCTCGTCCTTGAAAAAATTACGTTTGAATAAAAGAAACCATGCAGTTCTCTTACCCGTGTGATGCAGTGCGGTTTTTCATCCGTTGCAGTGCAGTTTTCAGTCCGATGAAGTCTCGACGTCGATTTGGGTGTCGCGAAAAACAGATGTCCGCATTTTGGTAAATTCGAAATTCCTCTTAAACCGTAAAGAATTATAGAGAGTGTTCTACATGAAAGAGTTGCGTATCGTCGATATCTTTCCAACGGCGTACCGTTTGAATCATTCCGACCAGCGGTTTGCAAAAATTTCGCCAAAAACGGCCGCTGCCACTCGTCGTCCGCCGCACGATTTACAAAATTAACTTAAAACCGTAAGGAATTTCAAAAATATTTCAACGTATGAAAGTTGCGCCCCGTTCGTAGCTTTCCAACGGGGTATGAAACAGTAGCGAAAATTTGAATTTTTTTGAAAAACAGAATTCCGCAATTTAGTAAATTTGAAACTGCTCTTAAACCGTAAGGAATTAGAGAAACATTTATATATGAAAAAGATGCGCCTCGACGATATCTATCCAACGGCGTATCATTTGCTTCATTCCGACAAGCGGTTTAGAAAAAAACACGAAAAAACACTCGCTGCCACTCGTCATCCGCCGCACCATTTTCAAAACTGCTCTTAAACCGTGTGGAATCTCGAAAACTGTTCAACATGTCGAAGTTGATCCTAATCCATAGCTTTTCAATGGTATATTATACGCCTCGTTCCGATAAACAATCAAAAAAATAGAGCAAAAATAGTACCAGAAAAACACTGCGTGCAGTTTTTTCCGACGCGAAGTTCACTAGTCTATATTGCAGTGCTCGTCGTCAAGAAGATGCAGTGCACTTGCGTTGAGCGTGCAGTGCGGAAGTGGTGTGCAAAATAGTTATTCTGCTAATATTAGCAGAATAGACCGTCTGTATATATATATATAACTGAAATAAACATCCAATTACATAAGTGACTATACAAATCATTCACACACACCTCAATAAACAATTGCATGCATTCTAGAGTAGGAGAAACGATCGTCTAGTCATCTACTGTTGTGACGCTCCCGCCACTGCTCTGTGGCTTGATCCCTCGGCTAGGGCATGAACAAGACACTTCCTCATGTCAGCGATCCACCTGTACATCTCATAGCTTGTGTACGCGTCATTGGCCACGTACTTGACGTGTCCTTCATCCAGTCTCTCATGCCAAACACTATGCCAGGTGTCCTTCTCCTTCTTACTCTCATCCTTCATCCTCATGTAGTAGGGGTCGATGATGGCCGAGGCGAGGTCAACCAGGGAGTTTAGTTTGTTCTTTGCGCTACCCCAAACCTTGTAGTGGTCCTAGATGTTGACAAGATTCGGGAATTTCAAGCCCGAAACCTTGAGCACTTTTAGATCGTTGGTGGTGTCCACCATAGCGAACTTGTAGTCAGAGCTGTTGATAAACCTAGAGAAACGCTCGCAAGGCCTTGTGGCCAGGTGGTAGTGGTAGAAGAGGACGTCATGTCACACGCACAATTGGGCGACAACAACCTTCTGATCGTGCCCGGCACGAATGATGGTGTACTCGAAGTCGAAGCCGACCACTTAGTACTTGTCCTCGGCAAGGAACTGCTCCATAGTTTGGATGGAGCTCTCCACAAACACCGGATCCTTCGTGTATACCACCGAGAGGGCCTTCCCCTTCACGTGGGTGTCCACTACGTGATGCGTGGTGAACTACCCGCCGTTGTCGTCGTCGGCCACTGGGAGCGCCATTGGTGCTGCGGGATCGCCATTCGAACTGCTGAATGTCCTCTCTGTATGTGTCGTCGTGGAGGTACTTATTGTGTCATGTGACGCGAGAGATGAAGGTAAATGGCCGCAGGAATAAATGGGGGCCGTGCGGCCTAGATTCTCGGGGGCCCACATGGCAGTTTTTGCATCGGGTAACTGCATTGTGGAGCCGCGCCCGGCACAACCGCATGCACACGAACGTGCGTGATCGTGCGCCGGCCCAAACACTGGCAACATGCATGGAGGGATGAGAGCAAAGCACCTGGAGGGACGCGAGTAGAGCGCGCCGCGGCCGCCTCAACCGCAAGAAACCACACACATAGAGCAGTTGAACACGCAGGAAATGGTTGCCTACAAGCCGGCCGACACTTACGTCGCTGCGTAGAGAGCCGCCGTGTGCTACTACCTCCATCTTGGTCTGTAGTCCCCTTTATAATATGTGCCATACTTTGCCCTCAAATTTAACCAACAAAATGTTAATGCATGTTATAAAAATTATATAATTGGAAACTATGTTCAAATACGAATCCAACTATATAATCTTTGGAGACATGCATTCGTATTCTATTAGTTAAATCCTACTTATAAACCAGGACGGGTGTATAGTAGGTAATTCAATCACAAACATTTTTTTATTAACCGTATGTGTACGTGGCCTTTCATCCTCCTCTCGCACATCTTGTACCCCACTGCCATAGATGGCTTACATCGCAAGCTTGCGCAGCGCACGGGAGCGTTCTTTTAGCTAAACAGTGGTGCCAATGAATCATCGGTGAGCCCGTTCCTATGCAACCTCACAGGTTCCCGCGCAAGCTTCCCGCCCAACTAGGTGAAATCCCCCAAAATCGCAATGCTTACCGGCCTGCTATAAAAACCCTCACGGCCGGCGAGTCCTGCGTCGCATTTTCCCCTCCCTCCCTGTAGCTTATCACGTCTGCTTCTCCCACAATCGCCAATGGCACCGGTCTGTCGTGGTCGCTCAGCCACTCCGCCGTCATCAGATGACAGCTCCAGCTGGGAGGCTACACCGCGGCGGCGGCGCAGTCCCCGGCGTAGTGTAGTGCGCGTGGCGTCCTTTTTGGGTTTGCACGGAAAACCCACCACACGCTCCGCTGCCGGTGCCCATCGGCTGCTGTTGCCGGCCGCCATTGCCGCCACACCACCATCAAAAGCCAGGGCCATTGCCCGCTCTGCAGCTGCGGCCCAAAGGCGGGAGGTGGCTGTAGTGGCCGCCACCCCACCGCCGGCCACTGTGGCCATTACCCACTCCGCCATCACGGCCCGAAGGCGGGAGGTGGTGGTCGTGGCCGCCAGCCCATCGTCGGCCGCCCTGGCCGCCAGCCCACCGTCAACCCCCCGGTCATCACCCGCTCCGCCACCGCTTCCCGAAGGCGGGAGGCGGAGGTGGAT
Organism: Triticum aestivum; assembly: GCF_018294505.1. Taxonomy (NCBI): domain Eukaryota; kingdom Viridiplantae; phylum Streptophyta; class Magnoliopsida; order Poales; family Poaceae; genus Triticum; species Triticum aestivum. Next base: position 278,477,994 of record NC_057801.1, on the reverse strand, counting down.
GTCGGCACGTGCGTCAGTGACCTTGCGCACTACACCGAGTTACTACGGGAGGAGGAGGAGCCCCGTCGAGCATGCAAAGAGGCTCATCACCGCCGTGGCCGCGGCACACGCAGCCTCAGAGGCGAGGAATCAGGAGATCTATGAGGAGAACCACCGCTTCGAGAGGGATCGTCTGGAGCGGTAGTTGGCATTTGAGCTGGCGAGCGTCGCCGAACGTGCAGCAGCGGCATGCATCGTATTGCATTTGTCCAGCTCGTCGGTAGGCTCCTCCTCTTCTGCCTCTTACTGAGCGTGCTCGGCAGAGGAGAGGCTGCCGGAAGTAGTACAAAGCCCCTCCGTAGTAGTATTTAGGGGCTATTTTGTTCAGTTCATCTGACTATAGATGTGGTGGAACTATACAACGTACTTAAAATTAGCTAGTATATAAAGTAGAACTAGCTATTTCAGTACATGGCTGGCAACAATTGGGAAAAAGTTTGGTTGGTTCAGCTATCGAGTTGAACTGTTTGTATAAATTAAGCACGATTGCTTAATCTATGAATGAAATCTATGCTTAATTACTGAATTTTAGTTGCAAAAGTTAGATAATGCTAGTGATTTTTAGCTGCATATGTTTGACAAATCGAAGTGTTGCACGGTTGATAAATTGCAATGTTACTAGATCAACAAATGTCAATCTTTCAAGTTTGACAAATGGCAACATACCCTATATGACAGATGCAAATCTTACCAAATTGTTTGTAAGTGGTTGCACACGGTCATCCAAAACAACCGTTTGCGTTGAAGAGATGCACAAATCCTGCTCTCCCTTTACATACGGGTGTTCTAACTAAAACGTTTGCGATCGAGGTACAATATTAAACCCAAGAAAAAACAATTTCTGGCGGCGGTGGAGGCGGCGTGCCGCGCCGTCCTTGTCATTGTTGTCCTCCGGGACACCATTGTTGAAGTCTTCAAGGCAGCTCAGAATGTTCTTCACTTGTAAATCAAACATCATGTTGTCGCACGATCGACAGGTGGGGCATGGGAGGACGGCAGCTGGCGGCGCTGAGAGGTAGCGGTCGAGGGCGGTGTCCCATGCCGCTGAGGGGGGCGCGCGCACAGGCATGGGCGTGGCGGGTGCAGCCAAACACACGGGGACCGATGCCGCGGTGGGTGGAGTGGTGCGCTCGGGCACGAGCACGGGCACGGGCGCTGGTGCTGGCATGTACACGAGCTCGCGTGGGTCCACAGAGTGACTCCCGCGGATTCTAGCTTTGCGATAGTGCTCGGCAACCAGCCCGTCAATGCTATGGGGATGGTCGCTGGCGCAGGCGCGGGGATGGGAGCTAGGACGGGAGCGGGGGCAGCAGCATCCGCGGCTAGCTCGTTCTGGGCCATGTCCATGAGGCCCCATTCCTCCTTATTTTCTATCTCCTCTGGCTCGGAGTCGACTTCACCAAACTTGAATACTAGTGGCAGATGATTCTTCTGCGCCATGGTGTTGGTGGAGGTCTGCGGGAGGGAGGGGAATGGGAGGCAAACAGTAAGGCCACCCGTATTAAGTAGCGGCTCAGGCGCCATTAATGGAGAGGAAGGCGGGCGGCCATGGAAGTCAAAGGGATCGACTCCCAGTGAGCGAGCGCAGCGTATAGCTCGCATGCTTCCTGGTGAGCATGCACATTGGAGGACAGCTTGCACGCCTCTCGGTCAGCCTACGCGCCGGATTGCGCTCGCACGCCTCCCGTTTAGTCAAGCAGTTGTCCGCAGGGAACCTCCTATAGCCATTAAAACCAAGACACATGGCGTCACGTGAATGGTTAACATAACGCACATGATTTGAATTATACAAACATTTGCGATGTTAGAGTGGCAGCTATTTGTTTGAAAATGCCTTTGTTGGCTGTTATTCGAGTGCTTCTTCTCTCAAAATGGACACGAAAAATACCACAACATGTCCGGTGCCATTCCACGATAGCATGCCAAGTTCCATGAATTTCAGACGAGTTTTGGATTTGCTAGAATTTAAAAACAAAGTATCTCAACGTTTTACCGGCAATCAACAGTGCCCTGGTGTTTGAAATTCATTCCCATTTATTGCATGGGACCTAAGCATGCACCCAAGGACAAGGATTTGATTTTTCAACCAACTTTTATGCACTCGAGCATGTGCATGTAGTTCAAATTTGAATTATGCACATAAAATGCCTAGAAAACCCAGTTAATGTATAAAAATGTCAAACGAACCCGAAAAATTGCAAAATTTAACACAACACTCCTGTTGTTCTATGTTGACACTAGAAAATTTTTGAAAGCAATAAGAGGTAGTGGATATCATTTCATCCCCGAAGGTGGGACGTTCCCTACCGAAACCATCAGGCTTGCTGTGAGAAGCTCTGGTTTCTGAGAACCTTATACCCAAACCTGCCCCAAATGGGACAAAAAATTACCATGACATGTTGATGCCGCTCCATGATAGCATGCCAAGTTTCATGAATTTCAGACGAGTTTTGGATTTACTAGAATTTAAAAACCAGGAATCTCAATGTTTACAACTGAGAGACGATGGCAGGGTGTTTGACATTCATTCCCATTTCTTGCATGGGACCTGAGCATGCAATCAAGGACATAGATTTGAATTTCCAACCAATTTATATGCATTAGAGCAATGTGCATGTAGTTCAAATTTTAATTATGCACATAAATGCATTGAAAACTCAATTAATGCATAAAAATGTCCAAACGAACCACGAAATATTCCAAAAACTGACACAACACTCCTGTTGTTCTATGTTGACCCTAGAATTTTTTTGAAAGTAATAAGAGGCAGCGGATATCGTTTCGTCCCCAAAGGTGGGACGTTCCCTACCAAAACCATCAGGCTTGTTGTGAGAATGTTTGGTTTGTGAGAAGCATATTCCAAAACCTGCCCCAAATGGGACACAATTTTTACCACGGCATGCTGATGCCGCTCTATGATAGCATGCCAAATTTCATGAATTTCAGACGAGTCTTTGATTTACTAGAATTTAAAAACCAGGAATCTCAATGTTTGAGGCCGAGTGACGGTGGCAGGTTGTTTGACATTCATTCCCATTTCTCGCATGGGACCTAAGCATCCAACCAAGGACACAGATTTGAATTTTCAAGCAATTTATATGCATTAGAACATGTGCATGTAGTTCAAATTTGAATTGTGATCATAAATGCATTGAAAATGCAATTAATGCATAAAAATGTCCAAACGAACCCCAAAAAATCCCAAAAATGCACACAACACTTCTGTTGTTCTATGTTGACACTGGAAAATTCTTGAAAGCAATAAGAGGCAGCGGATAACGTTTCGTCCCCAAAGGTGGGACGTTCCCTACCGAAACCATCAGGCTTGGTGTGAGAACCTTTGGTTTGTGAGAAGCATATCACCAAACCTGCCCCAAATGGGACAAAAAGTTTACCACGACATGTTGATGCCGCTCCATGATAGCATGCCAAGTTTCATGAATTTCAGACGAGTTTTGGAATTACTATAATTTAAAAACCAGGAATCTCAATGTTTGCGGCCGAGTGACGGTGGCAGGGTGTTTGGCATTCATTCCCATTTCTTTCAAGGGACCTAAGCATGCAACCAAGGACACAGATTTGAATTTTCAACCAATTTATATGCATTAGAGCATGTGCATGTAGTTCAAATTTGAATTGTGCTCATAAATGCAATGAAAACACAATTAATGCATAAAAATGTCAAAACGAACCACGAAAAATCCCAAAAATTGACACAACACTCGTGTTGTTCTATGTTGACACGAGAAACATTTTGAAAGTAAGAAGAGGGAACATATATCGTTTCGTCCCCCAAGGTGGCACGTACGCTACTGAAACCATCAAACTTGTTGTGAGAGAAGCTTTGGTTTGCGAGAAGCTTATACCCACACCTGCCCCAAATGGGACAATATTTTTACCACGGCATCTCGCTGCCGTTCCATGATATCATGTCAAGTTTCATGTATTTCAGACGAGTTTTTGATTTACTAGAATGTTAAAAGCATGTATCTCAATGTTAGCGGCTGAGCGACAGTGTCAAGGTGTTTGACATTCATTCTGATTTCTTGCATGTGACCTAAGTTTGCAACCAAGGATAAACATTTGATTTTGCAACCCATTTTTATGGACTAGAGCATGTGGTTTAATTTTGAATTGTGCACCTGAAATGCCTAGAAAACCAAGTTAGCGTATAAAAATGTCCAAACGAACCCTAAACAATTCCAATTTTTTATGACACACATGTAGTTGCATGTTCACTGCAGATAAAAGGTCTAGCAATTCAAACACCGTACATTGTCGCTGTGACTATGTAATTCAAATAAAAATTAAAAATCAAGTAGATCCCACACAGTTTATTATCACCAACCGTGTGAGATGCAGTACAAAATATCCTGGAGCACCGTCGGTGTGTAGTACACCTATGGCTTACGCGAGAAGGTGCGTCGACTGCAGTCCACAGCCGACGTGTCAAGCACACTAGCTCTCTCCCAAAATATCATTTCACTGTTCAATCGTTGCCGGTGAAAGATGGGGACGTGGACCCACATTGTGAGGGAAACTTCGGCGGCCCACTCCGGCGAGAGCGCAGCCGTAACCGCCATGCGCGTGCTAACAACACTACAAAAAAATACACTTCCGTGATGATACGTGTTTGTCACAGTAGGTCGCGTTTTTTGTCATGCATGTACATCCATGACAAGTTTATGACACAATCAAGATAGTCATACATGTGCTGTTGTCGAAGTGTTCCATGCCATGACCAAAATTATCATCACGGAAGTGTTCACTTCCATGACGATAAATCGCGCGTCATAGAAGTGCTTTCATCAAGGGTGACCGACACGTGGCATCCACTGTAACGGAACGCTGTTAAGCTATCGGGTCAGGTTTTGGATCCGATAACCCGTTAACAACCCCGATCAATGGGGATTTTCCACGTGTAAAATCATCATTGGCTGGAGGAGACACGTGTCAGGTCCGCGTTGGCACAGGTGTCACTCATCCAATGGGCGAGACACGCCTATGATATGTTGACACGTGGACTGGCCCATCAAGTTTAAATGGGCCGGCCCAACTAAAGGCCCACAAGATTTTGCGGACCATAATGGGCCGGCCCAGCTAAAGGCCCATGAGATTTTGTGGACCATAATGGGCTGGCCCAGCTAAATGCCCACAAGATTTTGCGGGCCAAAATGGGCCATCAAAGGTAAAGGCCCACAAGATTTTTGTGTACCATAATGGGCCGGCCTAGGTAAAGGCCCACAAGATTGTTGCGGATCATAATGGGCCGGCCCAGCTAAAGGCCCAAGAGATTTCGCCGACATTAATGGGCCGGCACAGCTGTAGGCCCACAAGATTTTGAGGACCCTAGTAGGCCGGCCCATTAACTGGATGCCATGTTTTGGGCCAAATGCCGGCCCATATTTGATCTGGTCCATTAATGGCCTGCCACGCTCCCGGCCTAATAGTGGCCCATATGAGATCTGGCCCGTTAAAAGCCTACCACGTTCTGGGCCAAATTACGGCCCAGATTAGGTCCGGCCCTTTAAGAGGCGTTGGGCTCAACTATGGCCCATATCAGATTCGGCCCGTCAACTGGACACTATGCTTTTGGGCCCACTTGCTAAAGGCCCACTTAATAATTCGGCCTGATATTAGTTTTGGCCTGTTAAGGGCCCGTTTAGCATTTCGGCCCTATATTAATTTTGGCCTGTTAAAAGCCTGTCATATAGTTGGGCCTAACTATGACCCGGTTTGCATCCGGCCTACTCGCAGCCGATATCTGATTGGGCCAAACAAGGACCGAGACAATTTTGGCCTGTTAAAAGCCCGTGATTTGATTCACACAATCATGGACCGGGGTTCATTTCGGGCTGATGCCGGCCCGTGAGCTGTTCGGCACGTTTCAGGCCCAACCTACATCGTGATTGCATGACGGCCCGATCATGTACCGTAATTTTACGGTTTGGCCAGTTTACTGCAAAGACATGATATACATACAGTAAAATAACTGCAGCATCGTGAATAAGAAAAAACCTAGACTATACAATAAAGAAATTACGGCATATTACATCCACTTGGCATCAAAATTTGCCACTATGATAATAAAGCACAAGCAGACAACAGATTACATGCATTGGGCATCAAAGATCGCCACCAGTGCAAATAAACACATCGACAAAATAATATACAGAACCGACAACACTTCAATGGAGTTCAAGAAAGGTTAGCCCTGCTGGGGAGCTGTAGTGCAAGCAGCTGAGCAAGATGATGAGACTGCGCTTATTCAACACTTATATCTTCCTCACTCTGAAAGATAAACAAGCAGACAGATGACAGGTTTTGCACATAAAAGTATCAGTGCTGACAATTCATCACATTTCTTACTGACGAATAAAGTGACACAATTTAAAATTGCATTAACACAATATGGTATTGTTCAGGTCAAGACATGGCAGGAAATGACATTGTGAAGGAGTTGGCAGCTTCACGACACCACTGGATTACAGATCAAGAACTCATAAGTATCAATGGTTAGTGTGCTGTCAATTTATACCATTTCAGATTGGCAAATAAAGAGATGGTTTAAATAATAGTAGAATGATATGACATTGTTCATAGTTAAGACATTGCAAAATATGACATTGTGCTGTAGTGGGTAGGTTCACCACACCACTGGATTACGGATGAAGAACAGAAGCATACATGTAGTGCAAAAGAAGATCACTTGCTCTGTATAGTTTAATTTACATGGTATGAAGAAGGAACTTGGTTGTACAACTGAAAACTTAAATTGAGAAAGGACAAACTTTTGTTTATGAACTACATAATAAACTTTAAACAAGCAATTTGATGCAAACACCAAAAATAAACAACTGTTGCAGTCATGCCTAACCAAATATATACAATGAAGTTTGAAGGCTTGAGATGGACAAACTTACATTATTGGTGAAGACAGGCTCTATAAAGGCCTTGTCCATGCTAATGGGGGGGGGGGCAATTCAAGAAGTTTACCACATAATCTTCTTCAAAAGCATTGCCTTTATTCTACATTTTGTTAAGAGTAAATATAGATGTGATAATTTACTAAAAATGGAGAATATTTAAGATAATATGAAGAGTGATGCTACATAACCAAGTAGCTATAAATGTAAGTGCAGCGATATAGGCAAAAGGTACAACCAAGAGCAATGCACAGCTAAACTTCTTTAGTACCAACCTTATGGTAAGAGTAAATATAGATCTGATGTGTAGAAAATGGAGGGCAAAGGAAAATAAGCTGCAGAGTGATGGTACATGAACAACTACCTGTCATTATAAGTACACTGATAAAGGACAACATGTACTTACAAGAACAATGCAGAGCTAAAAAAACATTGGCATTGGATATATTCTACACTAATGTAACCATTCATACAGACCAGATAATTTTGAGCAAACAATTTATAAGCAAGCTATCATGCATACTGCTGTCACATAATGAACCAGGTATGTATGAAAGTACAGTGATACAGGACAACATGTACTAACAAGAGCAAAGCAGCGGGCATCATATTTGTGATATCCTGTCGTTCTTTTCAAACCGGAATTCTTCTTCGAGCAGATTTTCTGCAAAAAAGATCTGTAAGGCACATGCAGAAAAGTAGAAGTTCAAATTGTCATGTGATTTCATAGACAGTACCTCATCTTGGGAACGAGACCAGTGCATAACAAGGTTTTTCTATTCAATGTCTTCTAAATTTAGCACAGGAGACTTCACCGGAAATTCGTTTATAGACTTGCCATCAAAGTGTGATTTCCTCAGGTAACACCGATACTGCTGTATTGCTTCCTTGAAAAGCACAAGCAAGCTTTGCTCGTCATGACTATCCAGATTGACCCTCGCCTAGTTACAACAATGTAATGTAAATCATTGATGTGTTCAATCAGCAGAAAACAGGAATATAATAACCATGAATAATTGCACTTACATGTAAGTTGGACAGGAAGATGTGAAAATGGTGTTTGTCTTCACAATAATCTTCCCATGATGGGAATATATGCACGTAGTCCCTAAAAACATTGAAAGCATTGTATTTTAAACTGGGAATAAATGGAATGGGGTTCCAATCTGCATGAATTGGCTGTCTCTGCAGTTGGGATAGGTCTTCGACCGGTGGACTTGCTGTACTTTTTGTTGGAGTGGGATTTTTCTGTGGTACAGCTGGTGCTATGGCAAATGAAATCGGTATACCTTTTGCTGGAGTGCAGGTCCTATGTGGTGGGGCTAGTGGTGTGGCCAGTAAAGTATGGGTACAGTATGCTGGAGTCGGTCCTACGTTTTGTGTCACTGGTTGTACAGCCAATACAAGTGGGGTGTTGTCTGATTTCTTCGACACCACCATGTTTTTCAAGGACTTTGTTGGTGCTCCTTCAGGTTCGGCAATCACCCTCTTCCTTTTTGATGTCTGATGCACAAGAACAACATTTGAGTGAAAAAACATGGTATGATGATAGATGGAATATGTATTGATAATGGATGGGCATGGCATCTCGACATATACGATGAGTAAACTAAGCAGATGGCGGTGCAACAAAGTAGAAGAAATGCAAGACAACATATGCAAGATACCCGCAATCAATAAAACATTGCCAAATTAGAACAGGCACCTTGATGGGTGAACAGGACAGGCCATCTGCCTTTGACTCCTCGAGGTTAGAATAGTCATTAGGATCATATTCTGAACAAGAATCAACAGGTGGGGAGCGTATGAGTTTCATTGCATCCAGAATGGCACTCAATGCCTTGGTGCCAATTTTGTAAGTCATTGCAGTGTTTAGCTTCAAGAGTGGACTACTGCTAGTGCGACACAAAGCAACTACACAGATCATAGTGTAGATATAACGGGAAAACCTTAAGCACCAGAGTAAAATCAGCAAAGTGGAACTTGCTGGAATATATGTGCTAGTATTGCCGGTACGGCTAGAAAGGCTTCGAATACCAGCTCTCTTCAAGTGAAGGTGCGGTACTGTTAATATCAGTGTAACTCTCAAAGGTGACATAGCTCCCCGCATTTCCTTGCTATTCTTATAGGATTCAAGTGGGCAGGCCACTACAAATCCTATTCCTATGTTTACAAGATCCTACGAATCAAAGAGGCTCAAAGTGTCCATCACAACCGACCGTATAGACCTCTACACTGCAAATGTCCCTGCTCATCTTTAGTACAAGGAACATACTGTACTACTATCATACTCCCTCCATTCCAAAATATAAGTCTTGGTAGAGATTTCCACTATGGATCACATACAGATGTATCCAGATACATTTTAGAGTGTAGATTCACTCATTTTGCTCCATATGTAGTCCATGGTGGAATCTATACAAAGACTTGTATTTAGGAACGGAGAGAGTACATATTAAAGAAGAACGGAAGAGGAACATGGTAAAGAAGAGCAAGCAGATTTTGGATAATAAAATGTTGGTTGCGCAGTGCCCACACATGATGAAGCAGAGCGCATTAAGAATGCAACTCCCAGCTGTCTCTCGACCATTTCAGGCGGTTGGATGAAGATCCTACGTCTCCTAACCCTTCTTCTTCCTCGTCTCTGATTCTTCCCATACAGAACACCGGACGGGCCACCGGCCCCCACTGCCTGTGTTCCTCCGCCACCCCAACCCCACCCGTTACAAACTTATCCCCCGTTTCAAATTTCTACTACATCACAACAACAATAGTCGGTTGGGGATAGGACGGTAATCTCGCATACACCGAATATTTGCCGACAAGAGTTTGTTTTTGGCACCCACCGTGTATGAATATGAATCGGGGAGGGAGTCGATTTCAGCCGAGGACACACTGTGTTTTGGCGCCCACCGTGTATGAATCCGGGTGAGAGGCGGTTACGTCACGTTTGGGTGAAATTACAAACCTACCCCGATCGAAACCTATAGAAATCTAGCAGATAGGCTTTGCGTGGCAGGGATAGGCAGTAGTGATTTCCATCTCGCAGATTTTGGTTTCGGGCGGTTACTGCCACTTTCCCCACTTCGTTCAAATTTTGCAGAGTGCACGTTTACCGTGCCAACTCAATTCGAATCCCGTTTGTATTCTATTTTTTTCCAGGCGGGATCCATTTTCAATTGGAATTACATTCTATATACATCATTTTTTATATATACTTTCAAAAGCATAACAAAGAATTCCGCTCCTTTATATGTATAATATGATTTACAAATGCAACGATCTCGAAATCTTAAGGTTGAATTCGATTTTTTTAACCAAATTATGTTCTACTAAAATGTATGGATCAGTAATATCTACATATTAAATAACATAGATGTGCGTGAATTCATATGAGTATGCATGTTTGATAGATCAATTTTGGTTCAAGTATGGATTACATGTATCATCATCTCAAATTCAAATATTTGAATCCCTTTTTTGTTCACTCCTTTCACGCCCATCTCTCTTGCATGCATGCTCCTTTAGGTAGCTATCACTCTCTTTTCTCCAGCTCACCCACACGCTCACTTCGACGTCTCCTTGAGAAGTGTCACACTCTCCCTATCATTATACATTACACGGTTTTCATTATCTCTCACGTCTCTACTGTTCTCTGGTATCACTTGGTACCCAAGCTTTCTTTTTCACTGCCACACACACAGTCTCCACTCGTCTTTCACTTTGTCTTTCTCTCTATGGGATTCTCTCACACACCCTATATGTCTCTACATATGACTCATACCACTAAAATTAATCTCTCTCTCTCTCTCTCTCTCTCCTATAGACACAACATTTATTGCGGTCTCCTTTTCGTCTCCATCCCAGACTGACATTATTCATTTGTTTACCGATCAGACAACCCCGACTACCATCTCCTCTCTCTCTCACAGACGCACACCCAACTCCTGCTTCCACTCCCCTTCCCGACTACCGTCTCTCTCTCTCACACACAAAACTCTCGCTTTCACACCCCGACTCGTATTTCTCTCACAAACATTTATCGACTAGCTAGCCTCTAGATAGGTTTATACACCCGCACACTCGTGCTTCCACCATCGCATACATGTCTCTCTCCCGGTCCTTGTATCTATGTAGATTTTTCTTCCCTTCTTGAGAAATGCCCACTCGATCGTGCACACACACACTATCGCCTCATTTTAAGCTGATACCTATCGCACACACACTCCTTGTGTCTTTGCCACACATGCACTCCGTCCTCCTCCACTCTCCCTCTCTCTCACACACACATGGGCTTTTTGCAACAACTAGATGCACGGAACATCAAGATGCATTTGTATGAGTAGTTTATCTTGTGGGGGAAAAGGATGAACGGGGGAAGGCCTTATTTGCAAATGTGGAGAGGGGTGTGGGTATCTTTTTGCAAAATTGCCATAGTTTCCTTCCTATCCGTCAGATATAGATCAGACGGCCTATATTGCAGGATGGCAGGCACACGATCATCATCGACAATGCTTTTTATAAGAGTAGGGATTAAAAATAGAGTTGGTGATGATGGTGGGCCTGCCATCCTGCAATGTAGATCATCCGATTTATATCTGACGGATAGGAAGGAAAATATGGCAATTTACCCACACTCTTCACCACATTTGCAGGTAAGGCCTTCCCTCGTTCATCCTTTTCTCCCACAAGATCTTGATGTTCCATGCAACGCACGGGTATCTTGCTAGTAAGAGTAGAAATTAGACATATACCACTTCTCGAATCTTTGAAACCAACAACATTCCTCCCTTATCTCATCAAAACCGCCAAAGGAATATAATTTGAGTGAAACATAACCTATTTTTAGTGATATACGTATTTCAAAACTAGACTTTTTTTTTCTATCAATTTGGTGAATATGTATTAATCTACTTTGATCATGTGGCAACACATTGGCACATTGCTAGTAGTTATTATAATTTTTTGGACGCAGTCGAACTCTCGCTGTCTCGCACACATGAGTGTTACGTAAAGGCGACGTTAACAAATAAACCCTAAAACCCTAGGTGCACGATTGCTGCATTTGCGGGTACCAGGTACGTGGTGGAGCACCTTTGTAGGAATAGTCAGCTCGCATGATAATTTGATCCATAGGAGTTGATGGTCAGGACCACAGGTGAACGACTTGGAGCGCGGTGGCTCGCCAGTTGCCATAGATTGAGTAGGCATGTTTAAAATATCGTTTTTTTAGCGGGATTAAGAGTTCCAATTTTCAATGGCGCGTTATAAGTAGTAAGTAGTTTTTAGAATGATTGGTATGGAGCGAAAAAGGAATTTATAGTACTACTTACCTCCTTGGCGTATGGTTGTATGGTTTTTTATGGAGGTTGTATGGGTTTATGTTGCGAGATGTTGAACCTGGTAGTTCTAGGGCAAATACTATGAATATCGGAAGGGGAAACCCTTCTTTGATTAAAAAAAACTACTACCTCCATTCTGGTTTACTAGTCCCAATCGTAGTTTGGGTCAAAGTTTGTCCACGAATTTTACTTGTAAAATGTGAATGGAAAATGAGATTTTGTTATACCCAAACAAAAAAGGACTGGAGGGAGTGATTGCTCTGACATGGACGCGACCTCTCATAGCGCAGGCATTGAACCGACGCGCCGGCCAAGAGGGCCGCACTCGCTGCAGGCCCGGCTGAGCACGCCTCCTCGCCGCGTGCAACCAGCTTAAGACTGCCCCGCCTTCCTTCATTGAATCCACGCGTGTGCCGGCAAAACGTACTTCCGTGAGCCGGCAGGCATTTTAGAACACAAAAAATGACTAAAATATAATTAATTTATGCGTGGTCTTGACTTGTTGTGCTTGCACTGGTAGCAGGAACTAGTAGAGGTTTTTCTTTATTTATATCTCTCCTCACATTTTTTTGGCTTTGAAGTGAATCATGGTTGTGGATATTATGTATGAATGTGTAGATATCCATGAACATGAGTTTGATGTGGAAGTTGAACTTGGAATGTCGGGCTTGCGCGTGAACTATACCATGTCCAATGTTTCGTCTGTTATTGTTTGGAAAGTAATTGCTATTATTAAATGACCCGAAAAAAAATTTTGTGCCACATCAGTAGATGCACGGACATCACAACAGGCATACTGACTGGATAAACATTTGAACCTAGCTATTATGAAGGAAATTTTGTATTGACAACAGTTTTAGATAGCAGGAGCCGCCTAGCCTGCTCTGCCTCTGCTAGCTTATTTCTGGCTTCTTCCATCTCTTCTTTTTCTTGGGTGAAGAGAGCATCTGATTGCTCTTTTCTCTTCTTCAGGAACTCAGCTACACTCTCAAGGGCTGCTGCATGCTTTCTTTCAGCCTTTACTAATGCCACAAGGACACGAACAGCTGACGACTCCACCTGGCTTGTGTGTAATCCAGCATCATCTGGGAATTTGCACCTTGTGTCTAATCCAGCATCATTAGAGAACTGGCACCTTGTGTGTAATCCAGCCTCATTTTGGAAACTTGATCTCGAGGTTGACCATACTTCCCTCCTCGTAGGAACTGCACCCTGACATGAAGTTACTTCTTTTTTAGATCAATATTCAGAGCAACCTAGATCCATTTAGTAGAAGCCAGATAAACAGAACTCGGAGAGGTGAATTCAAAAGGAAAAAATATATATAAAAACAGACTACAAGGTGAGAACACCCACTTCCTACATCAAGCTAAAAACGAAAGCATTAGGACGATTAATAATCTTCTTATTACACATCGAAGAACACCACGCTTAAGAGAAACAGAAACTACAACATATACACGTCGAAGAACACGAGGCTACACGAAAGTAATTGAAAGGGTGTTACTTACCAAAGCTCGTTTTACAGGTTCGGTGCAGCTCCTCTTTAACTTGCCACGCTCCTTGAAGATGTCCCGAATATCCCATGTTTGGTCTTCATTGCTCCTCTGCATGTTCGCACTCGTGGTTTTAAAATCTCAACATGGCAAGAAAAATATACTACTAGTAATACTCGCGCATCTTGTGGGCAACATTAAAGCACTCGTCTGCCATGTTAGAGAATCTCCAACAGAAATGCAACGCGCGGCGCTTTAAAAAAGTGTTTACAATGCTAAGATCGAGAAGTAGATACTAGAGAGTAGAGGATAGTTCTTAGCATAGATAGATAAAAAAAGATAATTCAACTACTCCTTGTCGTCCGGCTCCTCCTCGGTGAGGTCCTCCTCTGACGTCTGACTGTAGGCGTGAAGATAACGGTCGTCGTCGGATTCCCAGGGCGACGCTGCTCCTAGCCTCATGTTGAATTGAGCGTCCGCTTTTTGCCTACGCTTGTCCTCGCCATAGGCGGCTCACTCCGCCCTCCTCTTATCCCTCACTGCCCTCCTTTGCGCGTAGAACTCACGCTCGTTGATGATGTCCTGCGGGAAGTGTTGGCGCCATAGCGCCATGGATTCCTCGTCCATATCGGCGATGCCGAGATGGTGCTCCCGCCTCCGGTTGTCGCGACGATCCTCGTCAGTACTAAGCCGTGGCAGAGGCGTGAGCTCCAGCGCCTGCTCCCGCGTCAGCACATTAGGGAAGTTCAATGTTCTATGAGGCCACCGGAGGTGCCACGCCACCGTGTCGTACGCGCGGGTGGCCTCGTTGGCGGTGTCGAAATTGCCGAGGCCGAGGCGCATCCTGCGGAACCGAATCTCGGCAGAGAAGCCGTCGGAGGGGCGCGCGCGGACTCCACGGTATCCCCAAGTTTCCAGGCGACGCGGCGGCATGGTGGCGCGGCGGCGGCGAGGCAAAAAAGAGCGGGGAGAGAGCGGTGACGAAGCACAGAGCAGGGAGAGAGCGGTGGCAAGGCATACAGCGGTGGGAGGGCGTTCGATTTTATAAAGCGCACTGGATGCCGCGCGCCAAAACTAGCGCACACCCGGCCGCTTTTTCCCGCGCGCGCGCGATCCTTTCCCGACATCTCTGCTATCTCTACTCTCTTCTCTACTGTTATATTTATTTAATATTTATCTCTAATTCCTTTACTGTCTACTTTTTTTTCTCTATACTTTTTTTTCTTGCAATATAGGCCGTCCGATTTATATCTGACAGATAGGAAGGAAACAAATGGGAATTTTGCAAAAAGATAGCCATACCCCTCTCCAGATTTGCAAATAAGGCCTTCCTCGTTCATCCTTTTCTCCCACAAGATAAACTACTCATACAAATGCATCTTGATGCGTGCAACGCATGGGCATCTTGCTAGTTCTAAAAACCTTTCCATTAGTTGCCACACTACTGGTTGCAGATGAAAAACCTACCCAATTACAGCGCGATACAGGAGCGACGCACAATTACAAGCTGATATTCTGTTGGACAATGGAGGCTATAACCAATTACTTTTACGGGAACAATAGCACCCAGGAAATTTGAAGGGTAGGTATGAACAAAATTTGAACTGCACATGTACTGCTAAGTGATTCAATACACACATTACCAATCGAGGAGGAGAACGATGGTCGCGGTGGCCTCTGTGAGTCATGGTCGGCAATGGGAGTCAGTTCATTGTCCACGACGGTGGTACTTCTGCGCTTGGCGTCGGCTTCCGGGAAGCAGATCCGAGACCGTGGAAGACGATGCCGGGGAAGAGGCTCCGTGTCCGACGACGACGGTGGACCGGCTCCAGTGCAGCGCACGAGGTCGTAGATGAGGCAGATGCACTGCGGTGGATGAGTGCGCCGATGTAAAGAGAGGAGCATGAAGGCTGTGGTGCCAGTGGAGAAGTCTATTTTGCAGTGGGGATAGAAAATGGCGACTATTCAGGTGTACTACTCTGGGTGTCGGGGTGGGGTTGGCTGGGTAGGGTGAACCTGAAGTTACGAAAATAGCCCCCTACCAAGCGTCATCCGTAGGCCTGTTCCAAAAGCTATGATGGTAACTTCCCACTGCTCGAATCAGGGTCGCGGGAGATTTTCCCGCCGACCTCAAAATTTTGTGACACTGGACTCCCCGTGTGGCGTGTTGAGTGATTCGGCTAAGCAACTAGTGAGTAGTAGTAGTAAACTCTGCATATTAGGTTTGACTGAAGTCAAACTTCCTAAAGTTTGACCAAGTTTATAGAAAAATATAAACATTTACCATAACAAATATGTATGATGTGAAAGTACATTCAATAATGAATCTAATGGTATTTATTTGTTATTGTATATGTTAGTATTTTTTGTTATAAGCTTTCTGAGAGTTATAAAACTTGACTTTGACCAATGCTAATACGCAGACTTAAATAAAAACGGAGGGATTACACATTTTTTTCTTAGTTTGTAGTGAACTAATCATTTGTTGAAATTGTGAAATAAATATATTAGGCTATTGACTTCAAATGTAATGGTCTATACAATTCAATAGTTACAATCATTGTCGAATCCCAAGATGTATACAAGGTCTATAGTACTTCACAACATGCTCAAACTCACATAATCCCATTCAAATGAGAGTCTAAATGCATTTCATAGTTATTACTTTGTAGGATGCAACAAAAACAACCATAACTCTACATCAGCCATTATAGAAGCAACATTTTGACATATCCCAATGTGTGAATGAAACGTGCAGAGAGAGCTTTTGAAGATGGAGCAGATAGGGCGGGAAAGATTGTATGTATGTGGGCGAGAGAGTAGGAGAAAAAACTAACGAGACAGAGAGAGAGATAGAGAGAGAAAGAGAGAGGAAGAAGTTAGGTCTGTGAGAAAGATGGATACATGTAATATACATGAGATGCGTGTGCATCCGGATTCTGTATACGTGGAAGGAGAAGAGACAACATGTATGATGAGAGAGCTAGAAAAACATGGACGAGAGGGGAAGGATCTCGTGGGTTGAGAGATTGACAATTTTGTGCGGGGGAGAGAGGGATTGGTAATTTTGTGCAAGAGAGAGAGAGAGAGGGTGGGGGGAGGAGTCAGTCAGCCATCGTCACATCACCCTACCTCCAAATGACCCCACATTCTCTAGCGGTGTGGTCGCCGTCTTCGATCTGCTCGATGCCCTCTTTGAAGATTGAGGTGTTGTGCATGTTGGGGTGCAAAGAAGCACAAGCGAGAGTGGTCACCGTATAACCTTGGATGGGGATGAATTGTGTGCTCGGGGGAGTGTGTGTGTGTGTTGTGTTGCCTGTGTCTCTGTGTGTGTGTGTCTCTCTCTCTCTCTCTCTGTGTGTGTGTGTGTGTGTGTGTGTGTCAGATATTGAGAGAAAACAAACCTAAGGAGAGAAATGGGTATTCACGAAGAGATTGTGCGGGCCTTGAGGTGGGCAGGGGCCGGGTGAGGGTGTCAAAATGTGCGCGTTGATGCATGTGTTGCATGCGACCGTGCAAGGGACGGACGAATCGAGAGTGATGGTTGTTGTGTTACGGATGCTCCTCTCTCTGTCTCTCTCTCTCTCACACACACATACACACACATACACACACACACACAAGTAAACTAGAAGACCGTTCTCTCATGTATACACAACGTATCGGCATCTGTCTATGTCTCACTCATGCATGATCATTTGCACATTCACACCTCTCTATGTCTGTATCACACGCACACCATCTCCACATTGCCCTTCCGCCACAACACACATATGGACACATACACACGTTCTCTCTCAGTCACACACACAAAATCAGTATTAAAAAAAACTAGGGTGCACCTAAAACGTCCAAATCCAAATAAACACGAACTGGAGCTAAATTCAAATATATGGAAATATTGCAGCGTCAAGAACTTTCACAGGAAAAAAGTTGAGTAATATTCGAAGATTGTTTTCACACACACAAAAATGTTCGGTGGATGTCCTTCGAGCGCGACACGGTGATGCACCGTTCGATCGACCGCGCGGCCGCGGTTCACGTGCTTGCACAGGATTCCGTATCATGGCTGTGGTACTAACTAATAAAAGTGCCGCCTAAGTCTAATGTTTACGTGTACTAGTACGGTTTTCTTTTAAGTTTGACCAACCTTATATATAAAACTAAAGTAAGCTCCCACACACGCACTCATCAATATGCCGCCGCCGCTGTTGCGCATGCCGGCGCCCGCCTGCTCCGGCCAACAATTTCTCGCCCATCACCGCCGTGTCGCCGCCATCCCTGTGCCATGAAGCCAAAGGATCGCCCGCTCACGTCATCTGCAGCCCCTCCTCGCGATGCCACCATGCTGCCAAGCACGCGAGCAGCTGGTGGTGCCGCGTCTATGCATGTAGCATACGAAGAGGAGGACGAGCTCGTGCTCCAGCACGCCGGCGAGGAGGAACTTGCGTGTCATTGTCGTCTCCACCCACGCGGAGGAGGCGCGCATGGTGGCTGTCGCGGCGGAAGCCGGTTGTGCGCGCGTCGAGCCCGCAAACTGGGTGCAGATGCGAAATCTACATTCGAGACCTCGAATGCCACGTGGATCCTGCAATCTGAAGGAGCAATTTGGGTCAGTCGACTCATGTGAGCCGTTTGATGCAACATGGATGGCTAGAAGGGCTTCTTCCACCTCTTCTGCCGTCTTCTTCCTTCGCTCCGTCGAACTTCTTTCACAAATCGACTGACCCAAATTATACTACTAGTACGAACGTATTAAGTACAGTAGGAACACGAAGATACGAGCAGTAGTACCAACTGCAAGAAGAACAGTAGTAAGACATAGTACTAGTACTACTGTACGTACTAAAGAGTTCAAATAACGAGAAAGAACATAAACATAGTTCTGCTGGGGCCTCAGCACAACACACCCTTGAAAATAAACTAAGAAACTAGTCCGCTTGACACTGCAGTAGAACCAGCATGAGCGACGGCACTGCCACCGACTCGGAGTCCGAGTCCACGTCCTCGACTTCGTCCTCGTCCCTCTTCCTCTTCCTCTTCGCCGACGCTTCTTTGCTTGAACCAGACACTGGGCTCTGCTTCTTCATCCAACCCTTGTAGATATTTAAACAAAGGTAGGCATCCATTGCTGCGTATAGGATGTGATCTTCATCTAATGTCTTCGACTCCTATGCATGATGAAACTCGTGATGAGGTTTCTTCAGTTTAGCATACGAAGGATCAATCATGGCTGCTGCCAGGGTCAACATTGAAGGTTGAGAGGAGGACACCAGGCTTGCCTTCTGGAGATCGAAGGGATGGCCTACAATGAGACCTATCCGACGCAGGACATCCCTGTCGTTCTTAAAGCCTACAGTAACGAATTTCACTCTTTTGTCCTTGAGGAAGTTCTTAAAATCCTGGCACTCAACATCGGCATGGCATATGTGGTAGACCAAGCAAAGGTTATGTACACAAACCTGGATCACGGCGGGCTTCTTCCTCTCTTCATCCTTTAGATCCTTCTCTCGTCCCAGGACTGTGGTGTACTCAACATCTAGCACAGCGACCCACTCATCCATTGAACTGTTGAACATGCATAGGAAGCGAGCAAGCCATGCTTTCACCGTCGCGGATACACGTGTGTAGATGACGATGAACTGATCACCGGTGATGGCTCTAACTTGGTACTCAGCAGCGACCATGGATTTTGGAGGAGGGTTAGGAGAAGTTGAACTGTTGTACCCCGCAAGAAAAAAACTAGGAGCGAACTAATGTGAAAGGACGGGACGACTGGGAGCGAATTGTTGTAAGGTAGAAGACAGGGACGAGTAGGGCGTGCGAACGGCGTGGGGTTGCTGGCTTGCCCGGTGGATAAATGGATGCAAGCCCCCAAAGAGTTCTCGAGAACTATGCGGGACCCACTAGATGTCATGTCTACTAGACCCATATCGTAGGCCTGACGGTATAGCTTCTGCCTATTCGCACGCCATGCCGGCGCATGGATGTAACTTCACTTAATTCCGTCAAATGTCGCGCCTCCCACGACCTTCGCCTCCCTTGCGCGGTCGCGCCCTTTGAGACTTCGACCGGCTATAAATGAGCAATTTTTTTGCCTTTTTTTAGACAAGCAATTTTTTTGCCTACTCGGCATGCATGATACTCCCTCTGGTCCTTTTTACTCCTGTCAACCGTTTGCAAAGTGTTTGACCAAATTTATACTTTTTTTAACACCACCTTATATTAATTAACCAGCCACACCAGTATACTCATTCGATACAATATTCACCACACAGGGCGGTACGTTATTTACAAGAATACCATCTAATCTATTGTCAAAGCTATACTTAGAGATTAAGTGTGCCACCTTATTGGCTGAACGGCTAATCTTTGACAATTGAATATTGTTGATCAACTTCGAGATGCTCAACACTTTCATCTTCAGGTCACGCATAGCAGACCTGTCATAGTCCCCTGATGCAAGAGACGCTACCACAAAAGCGCAATCAGTCTCTAAAATTACAGGATTATGAAGAGAAATACCTATGTAGAGACCGACAATGCAAGCCCTAAGCTCCGCTTCCTCCACGCTTTGACATGCATCAATGAAATCCCACGACCAAATTTATACTAAAAATATCAATATCTACAATACTGATTATAATGAGTATAAGAACTATGTTTTATAATGAGTGTAAAAATATTGATTTGACATTGTGAATGTTGACACATTTTTCTACAAGTCTGGTGAAAGTAGAGGTACATTGACTTCAGACAAAACTTAAATGCACAATGCAGACTAGTTCCTCCGTCCAGGTGCGTTCCATGTCCTATCTTGTCATCACAACAAGGTTAGCTATTAGAGTACCACTACCTCCCTTCTAGTTTAAAGGGCTCGATTCAAAAATTTCACCTACTCTTAGCAAGATAGTAGAGGCGGTGGAATAGTTTTTGAAGTCTGCAAAAGTACTCAACTAGTGCTGTCGTTCTTCACAAAAAATGTGTTTACCAATGCATGCATGAACACTAGTTACTCTAACCCCCCTCTCTTCTTTAATTCTTTGCCACATCAGCATGTTTGCTATTCCCGTGTGCATGATACCAGCTAAGATACCACCATTATGGCTAGCCTTAATCATCCATGCAATAATTTAGTGCACCTTGAAATATGAACACGTGTGGGGCGTGTATGTTTTTAATGACTTGAGACTATACCTAGCCCGGCATGCAAGATGACTTATTATGCACTGTTCCCCATACCTGCAGGAAGCCTGTTTGTCTCCAAATCTTTTCCTCTCCATGTGTGGAAACAATATGCCTGCCAAACTCTCCTTCTCCCTCCGACGGTCCCACCACTCCACCCCATGTGAAAAAAATCTGCATGCATGACTCTCCTCCCCCCACGCTCGTCCAATCCGTTGTGACCAACAATATTTCCACCCCTTCGCTCCCCCATAATTTACTCCAACAAATATGCCCATGTAGTTGTTACTTAACTACAGGTGCATTGGGTCACTAATATATGGGCCCAACAGGGGTCTGGCCCACATGTCAGTGACACAACTGGACCTGCAGTTAAGTCAGTGAAGTTCAGTCCATATCTTACGTAGGTGTTCCATTGCTCGCTATAAATACTGCGCCTCTCACGACGTCGCTCTATCCTCCCCCTCACGTTCACGTTCATCGCTATCTCCTTCCCCTCCCTCTCACGTCGACCACCATGGCATCGCCCCTCCCAAGCCCTAGGAGCCCCTCGCTGCACCGTGAGGACGGTCACGTGTCGCCGTTCCGTTCCTGGCCACCACTAGTCGAGGAGGACGCGTCGGTGTTCCGCTCCTCGTTGCTACGCGATGCGTCGCCGTTCCGTTCCTTGCCGCCACTAGTCGAGGAGGACGCGCCGGTGTTCCGCTCATCGCCACGATGCGACGTGTCGCTGTTCCGTTCCTCGCTGCCACTAGTCGAGGAGGACGCATCGGTGTTCCGCTCCTCGCTGCGCCGCGTCGAGGCGGACGCGTCGGCGTTCCCAATCTCGCCAGCACGCGCATCGGAGGACGCGTCGGCTCCCCGCTACGAGGAGAACGCCGCGCCGCCCGCCGAGCCCCCCCAGCCTTCAGGAGCTTTGGAAAGAAATGGATGTCGCCTTGTGGGAGGCTTTGCCTCCAGCAGAGCGTGCCAAAATAGAGGCGGAGAAGAAGGCCGAGGAAGAGAAACGGAACGCAGAACAAGCTACCTGGGAGGCCTATGTCGTGTCCGAGAGAGTCAGGCAATTGGCTCTTTGGCAGAAGGCTCGCGCGAGGGCCGTGAGGGTGGCGGAGGACGCCCGTGCCGACGCTCTGAGTGCAGTCAGGCCCAAGCGCCTCATCTAAGCTTGGCGATATGTGGACCGGGTGCACACTTCCAGCGAGGAGGAGTACCTGTTGGCGCCGGATCACCACACCGGTGAGATCGCGCTCACCCGCCGGCAAGCCGCCAATCAGCACCTCACAAGTTGCGAGGCTGAGGAAGAGGCGTTGTGTCGGCGCGCTGGGAAACGGCCGCGCACCAGGGCACTCGTGGCGCGCCGGAAGCGCTCCTGCGAGCGCGATGGCTTTTAGGAGGAGTATAATTTTTATTTCATAAGGCGATCTCATTAGTTTTGGGACGCAAATGATAAATCCCGAACGTTCAGGAATTTTTAGAGTCCTTAATTAAGTATGTAAAAGGGAAAGTTTGGAAACCTTGTGTATTCGTACGCATTTTGCAAGCACATGCATATAGCACAAACTTTACTATATACTATCGCACTACACGTCTCTCTCGATATATGCTTGCAGACTGTGCTACACCCTCCGTCCAGGTCAATAAGTCATCTTTGGTTGTGCACTGTGACCAAGAAGGAGGGAAGACTTATACACCTAGACGGAGGGAGTACTACTATTACTTATGTAGGTGCAAATGCATGTTTTAACATTACGATGCAGTTTTTGTAAAAGTAGAAAAACAACACTAGTCAAGCTTGTGAAACGATTCAATGCAAAACAAATGCAAAAATGCTTGTTTGATTGTTTACCTTTAGCTTCCTTCTCTGTGGTTATTTCTCTATCGTTCTTTGTACGGAGTATCTCACCGGTTGGAAAGGCATGCAAATTCCCAAACCGCTTCCTACACCCTGTATCGAATTTTTTGCCTAAAAAGTTGTGCCGTGCAATTGGAATTCCAACTTGACTACTACTACTAGTAGGAGTACCAGGGGACAGTTCTTTTAGGCTTCTAGATTAGTAATCCCATAACTACTACCTCCGTCCTAGTTTATTGGTACCCATTGTAATCTGTGTCAAATTTTGATCATAAATTTAACTAATGAAATGTTAGTGCATGTCACATGCACTACTCCATCCGTCTAGGTGAGTAAGTCATCTTAGGCTGTGCACCATGACCAAGGAGGAGGAGAAAACGAGAAACATTAATTTTATTTGCTAATTAATAGTATTGCATGCAATGAACTAACCACTGCATGTCGTGTTTGATATCTCAAGTCATTAAAAGCATGCACACTCTTTATCTCTTATTGGTTGATATGTCAAGAAACAAGAAACGAGGTACAAGTTAATGCACCGCGCCTAAGTGTTTTGGGATTATTTGGTTTTCGTAAGATGACTTACACACCTAGACGGAGGGATTACAATGGTGAGGAATAAACCAGTTAAATCTTTGGTCAAAATTTAGCACAAATTACAATGGTGAGGAATAAACCAGGACGGAGTAGTAGTTTAGAAGCCCAAATAAATGAGTGAGGCGCCTTATTGTTACTCTCCACTGTGACTAGTCTTGTGGGAAAAGCTGGGGAAGCCGCCAAAAGAACTGGCCCTAGGAGTAGTAGCTAGGGATCGAGTGTGTGATGAAATGCAAAAAAGATGGAGGGATGTGATGGTTGCTTGTCCATTTATTTTACCAGGCCACTTATTACTTGGAGTGGTTGGGTTTTGTGATATGACGACTTTACTGCCGTGCCACGAGCGGGGTGAGAGGTGAGACTCCTGTGCAGCGCCGCCCTCTACACTTGTACTACATCGGTCATGGATTATTAGTCCCCCATTGAATTTGACTGAAGATTTAACTAACAAAATTCTAGTGCATGTCAACAAAAACTATATCGTTGGATTCGTATTTGAACATAGTTTTGAATGATATAATTTTAGGTGACATGCATCAGCATTTATCGTACTATATATAATGTTAGTTCAATTTTTGGTCGTACTAATCTATAGTAGTAAGGTGCCCGTGCGTTGCACCGAAGAGTGAAATGCATTGATCGGGGAGTTGTTTATTTTGACAAAGGATGTGGGGGTCATCTCATGTGTAATGGGTATCGATAGGTTTCTTCGGATATTATTTCATCTCTAGAGCTCACAAACATCCAGGTGAAATAGATAAAATGGTATCTTTTGCAAAAAAAGCGTTCAACTATTCAACCTGCATCTAGAACTTGTGAAGAAGTAACACTTATTGTGCTTTGCAAGAAATGATCTTTAAGAATTAGTTTTTGAGTATCGATTGTTATACATGTTGGCTACACATGACATGGCACTTTCTTATAGTCAACAGTTGGCTATACTATTAAGTAATATTAACCATGCCCTTATACACCTAGACGGAGAGATTAAATCAGGATGACTTGCAAGGGGGCAGGGGGATGTAAGAAATGGTTCATCGCAAGTCTTTCACCAGTACTATAGTAAAAATTCATACATGGAAGATTCTAGACTAAACCATAAATGGATACACTTTTATTAATCCGCGATACTCCAATAGAGCAAGATCCTGCATGGAAGTCTCCACATGCTTAGACAAGGGATTACATTGAGCGAAGACTAATGATCAACATTTAACTTGATAATGCGTATGTCCAGGTGAACCTCCTTGGAGTCCCCGTGCACCACGTCGGCGGGTAAAGGATGCCATGGGTTTTCCAAGTCCACATTGGCAGGATAGTCCCAGCTCCCCAGAGTCCAAGTCCGTTCGATGGGGCCGGTGTCGCCGCCCATGCTACCCAGAGGGGTAGTAACACTGACCACGCACCCGTACATCGGCCTCGTGTCAGTGTCAACGTCAGCGGTGTTGCCCCTGACACACATTACAGAGATAGGGTGGCGGCCTGTGCGGGCCTCACCGGTGCCCATGATCAAGAGGAAGACGTTGCCGTCCTCCTCCGAGACTAGCAGGCGGCGGTGATCCTCCAGTGACTCCGGCATGGTGAACGGGTAGCACGTCTCGTACTTGATGTTCTCCGCCAAGGGCTAGCAGTGACCGCTGCACGCATCCATGAGGTGATGCACCATGTCCACCGGCGAGCCACAAAACGGCATCGGGCACTCATAGCAGTGGACGAAGGGCTCCTTGGAGGCATCGACCAGGCCGTCCATGAAACGTGAGTGGTTGTAGGGGACGTTGCGCCAGTTGAATATGTGAGCAAGTTACTATGAGATTTAATCCGAATAAGCACAAAATAAATCATGACGGCTATAACAGAGATGAAACTAATCATGTGGACTAGCATAGTAGTAGGATATAGAGTAGAAACATGAATTCTACCATGATTTCGAACAGGAAGGACAGAAACACATATGGTGCAACGGGAGCAGCACCGTTGGCGTTGAGGTTGTCGCCCATGTCTTTGAGGAAGAGGTTGCCGAGGTCGGGGAAGAAGTCGTCATCGGTGAAGTCGTGGCTGCCAGCAGTCGCGAGAGTGCGCTCCCCAAATTTCAACAGCGCCAGCCGAATTGAGCACAGGAGGGAGTGGCTGTAGGGGATGTTGCGGGCGCCGAATGGAGCGCAGGAGTAGCACACAAAGTAGTAGATGGTGTCCTTACTAGTACTCCCTAGTCTCTATCTATATATATCTACTCTTATAGAAAACCGAGTTGGTGATGATGGTATGCCTGTCATCTGGTAATATAGACCATCCGATCTATATCTGACGAATAGAAAGCCAACTATGACAATTTTACAAAAGATACCCACACCTCTCTCCACATTTACAGATAAGGCCTTGCCTCGTTCATCCTTATCTCCCACAACCTCGTGCTCCTCCCTATGTCTCTATATCTACTACTCTTCTTTGTTTTTTTATAACAAATCGAATAGTGCTGCGCCATCTGCTGCACGCCCAGCTGAACACGCCTCCTCGCCTCCATCATCACCAACTGAGTCTTTTATAGGAGCAGGAGTAGAGAAAAAACTGAGTTGGTGATGATGGTGTGCCGTGCAATGCACGGGCATCTTGCTATTTTTTTGCATATAAGTCCAAACACCATGTAGACACGGTCTTTAAGCATGGTTCATAGTCATTCCACGCTCGGGCATTGAAGTTTGTAACTATTTTAGATTAGAATATACTACTCCTCCGGTGCTAGTAGTAGAGCAGAGTCCTACTCTACTACTCTACTCAAGCAAGTTAGGGCATAGCACTGTAGGGAGTACTAGTACTGTGATCACTCAAGCAAGTTGTCTGGCATCGACATGACCCTACGCTACTGGTATGTGTCTCGTTAGTCAAGCGGCATGCTGTAGTCATCATCACCTATCCACTTCCGCAGCACATATTCACTTATCCATCTTTGTCCGCACATAATCTCGTCCAATCTTCCATCCCCGCTAAGGCGCCTCCCCCCTCGTCCGAAACCCAAGCACTAACAATGGCATAATCGAGCAGCGTCCGCTGAAAGAGTGGCTGGAATTCGCTCCCCATAGAGGTAATCAAGCTCACTGTTTCACGTGTGGACAATCTCAGTACCACGCCGCTCGCCGCGTGCTCATAGGGGCTGTACCGTTTACTCAAAGCTCTCAGGCCGGAGCTTTTTAAGCTAGCTCCTTGCTTGCTGATGCCGCCTGATCTTCAGAAATGGCATGTCACGCAGTATAACGATCGTAGGGTGGCGAGCATCAAACCCCTTGACTGTGATTCGATCCCCGTCAGCCTCAACTACATTAACGATATGTACTGGGTCGACATGAACATTTCTTGGATGGTGCTCATCGACGGTCGCGGCAGCTGGATGCTCGTGGAGGTCTACACCCGACGATTGATCCCCCTTCCTTCGATTAACACTGCACTGCTTTGGCACCGCGGCCCAGAATGCTCGGAATCTTACAGTAGCCAACATGATACCAAGTTTGATTTGCTCAAGGTTGTAATCTGCCAAGTGCCCACAAGATCTGCAAATTATAAAGACTTCAGGCTAACAGCGTTCTTCAACCGCGGTCTCGCCTATCTGGTCACTGCGGTAAGTAGATAAATCTGCACGTCCATCACAGGATCATACATCCTCAATGGTTCTCTGATGCCATTGAACACAAGGGCTTCATTTACGCTGTTGACTCTTTCTATGGCTGGACGTATTGTTTGCCTACTCCAGTCATCGCTACAAACGGCTGTTACAGCAGTATGTTACTTTCCTATGATATCATGATGGCTTGCTTATATTACTGTCAACATTTGCTGAAAAAATATTCATGCTCATAACGTGCTGTTCTTAAGATTGACTAAATCAAGAGCCCTTTTTTGTTTGACTCCAACTTGATATGATGTTGTAGGACGCCTGGTGTCCCTACCCTTCCTAATCCCAGAACCTTTCAAAGAAAAGCGGCATGGGAGTTGCAGGTGGTTCCTGGCTCGATCAGACGACGGTGAAAGATTGATGATCGTTCGCACGTACCGGATGTGTTGTTTCGTGGAATACAATCACAGTCACTACAAGGTCTTTGAGAAGGATCCCAGCTTCTCCGGGCCTTTAGGAATTTTTGACTGGAGGCTGGTAAGTAGCCTTGGTACACGCTCTCTGTTTGTCAGACTGAATTATCTGTTTAACAAGGAGATAACCGATGGCAAGGATCATGATGGCAGCGCGGTTTCGTTCATCAGGAAAAACTGTTTGTACACAGCGTACCATGCATCTTTGCATGCACCATACCCTGATATGTGCCGCCACGCCCTGCAACCCAAAGTAGGAGAGAGGGTCGCAAGTATCAGACTTCGACCTGCTGGCCGGAGTTTCCCCCTTCAGGCATCCATCTGGTTCAAGCCGTCAGCCAATCTCCATAGCTTAATAAATAGTAACGTCTAACTGAGCCAGTTAGTTAGATGCGTACACTTGGTGTTGTAGGATCTTTATTTAGTTTGATGCATACACTTGTTCTTTTTTGGTAGCCCTTTTGTAATGATGGCTGATGTTTGGTTTGGAAGAGAGAGATGCGTCTTCACTCTTCTGGCCTGCTTACTGCTTCTGTTGCACCCCCAGCCCTGGTTGCTGCTGCTGCTGTTTTCAATGTAAAATCAGTAGTATATTTTGTCTGTTGGTTGAATAAATGTGTTGTTAGAACGACAAACACAATGTTTTGGAAGTCGTTGCACAGTTTCATCCTTTAGTGCCCCGTACCGTACGTAGCGCATACTATTTTTCGTATGGAACACATTTTCCACTTGTTGATAACATGCAGCCCACTGATGAAGGCCCGAGAAACCCATAATTAACTGGAAGGGAGGCTCTCACATGAATTCGGCCCAGGTACATGCTCATGGTCCCATAAACATAAATAAGTAAATAAATAAATAAATAAAGCTAAATGCTCATGCACCAGTTCTTTTGGAAAATAGGTAGCCCAGTATTTCCTTTTGAAGAATACCCAAGCTAGTCCTATTTGTTTTCTCTGAATTACTGGGATGCAAATCTTTCAAGACAAGGAGGGATGCATTCCGGCCTGGCCAAAGAGTATGGTCAATGTCTGTTAAAAGTAATATCAAAAGGGGTTGAAAATTCCAAAAAAATTATAGCAAATGGGATATAAGTTTCTTTTTTTGTTTTTGTTCTTCACTAATATCTTATACGTATTTCATTGGATTTAACATGACATAGTACTAATTTATTTTTAAATTTGTTTTAGTATGGCTATTAATTTTTGGATTAAGAATATTTTGTTCCCCAGCAAAAATTTGCGAATTTTCAAAATTTCCCACATATTTAGTTAATTTTTTGACCCTGGTACTAACCAGAAAATGGCCAGCAAGTCTAAAAATGGAAAAAGGGCTGCAATAAATTCCATATGAATTAGAAAATGAGTAAAAATTATAAAAATAATAGCAAATGGGCTGTACACGCCACAGATTTCGAGGTTGACTTGTTTACGCAAGGCTTTATCAGTGAACACACGATTCTAGCAGTAGTGACTGTTGGATGTCCATCCAACGGCCGACATGCTTCTTCAATCGCTGCTTGTCGGACTGCCTGCTCCCTCCTCTTGTGGCCCGCTGTGATGCCGCGCAGGCTTCCCCGGCCCACCCTACTCCCTCCGTTGGCCTGGCCGCACACAATCAACTGCCTCCTTATTACGCAAAAAATGATTCCTCCCACTGACATCTGGGGCGCACCGGTTGGGAGGCTGACCTCTTGCCTACTAAGTTGACGCCTACGCAGGGCTTGTCAACTTAGTCAACAAATGATTCTAGCCGCAGTAACCGTTGGATTTGAATCGAGCGGTCCTGCTGCTTCTTCAATCGCTGCTTGTCAAATTTCGGGTTCCGGCAGACCCTATAGATTCGAACACTGGGGTGCGCGCGGAGATTTCGCCCTCTGCCTACCTGCACCTCACCGCCTGGCTATGATCTAAGCAATCAAAGGAACAACACAAGAGACACATAATTTATACTGGTTCAGGCCACCATTGTGGTGTAATACCCTACTCCAGTGTGTGGTGTGGTGGATTGCCTCTTGGGCCGATGATGAACAATACAAGGAAGAACAGCCTCGCGAGGGTCTGTTCTTGGATGGTGCGATGAACCTCTGGGGAGAGTTCAGTCGCTCTCTCTACTGGTTTCCTGGTGATGACCGGATGCCTCTACCTTGTGGGTGGCTAGTCCTATTTATAGGCAAAGGCCCTGGGCCTCTTCCCAAATATTGAGCGAGAAGGGCACCAACAATTGGCCATTTTGAAGGGGAACATCTAGTACACTTATCCTGACTAAAGTTGGTCCTCGCCTGCCAAAGGCTCTGGTGGTGACGCCGGCTTGGGATCCATGATGACCTCCATCTTGCCGTTCTGCTGGTCTTGGTCTTGTTGCACCGAAATGGATGCCTTTTTTTGATGCTCTCGCCTGCGCTTGCTCCCATTGCACCAAAGAGGAAAGGGAGGACACTACGCGGGCTGGTGCCCGCCTGGCGCCCTTGGTCGTCATGGCTTGCGTCATGGGCACCTCGTGAGATACCCCGCCTTGATCTCTCTGCCTCCTCGTGAGCCAGCCTGACGAGGCCATGCCTGAGGAGGCCTCCTGTCGTCCGCCCCGCGAGGCTTGGCCCCTCGTGAGGGTCTTGAGCTCGTGCTGATGAAGATGGGCCATGCTGGGCCGCCCCTTGAGCCACGCCGCAGGCCACAGGCAGGCAAGTCTGGGGACCCCCGTTCCCAGAACGCCGACAGTAGCCCCCGGGCCCAAGGCGCGCCAGACTTGGCTGAGCAGAGAGGCGAAGGGGCAAGTGCGAAGCGCCACGGGCCCTAACAGCCTGCAGCCTCGGGCGCCGCGTGGCGGTTGACTGGACGTGGGTGGCCCTACTTCTCCACGCCTCCTCATTTTGCACCCAGCTAGGCGGACCCGTGGTTGCACACAGTCTTTCCTCTTTTCGCCGCTCGACCGTCCCCTGCTCTCCCTCCTCTCGAGCTCCAGGAGGAGGACCTGACGCCCGAAGCACTGAGGAAGGTGCTCTTGGTCTTGACTGGGGACCCTTCCCCCGGCAGCATCCAGCATGGGGGGGCTTTGCTGTACCTTTGCTCGAACAGGGGCGACTTTGTAAAGCAGATGCCCGGCTTCGACGAATGGGGGCTGCGCCCCGCCGACCTCAGGGGTCCTCGCGAGAACCCAGTGATGGTGACTGCCCTCCCAGTCACCCACGGCAGTCCTTCCTCGAGTGGCGGAGCAGGGAGGCATGGGCCGCCGGAGGCTGAGGGGGCCCCCGCCGAAGTGACGACGCCAGGCGACACTCCTGAGGGGGCAGCTCCTAAGGCCTGTATTGCTGCGGCTGGAAGCGCTGAGCCGCTGCGCACGGCACCTGTGGTGTAGGCCCCTGGGTCCCCAGCTATCCTTCTTGGTGAGGCGACCGGCGGCGTGCATTAGGACGACGCACCAGACGCTGGGCGTCTTGATGCTTCTTCCTCGTCGCAGGCTGACCCCTGCGCTCAACTCCTGGGTCGCTTCTCCATGGACTTCGAGGCCCTCCGTAAGAAAAGGGAGGCCTTGGGTGACGATTACCCTTACCGCCTGCTGAAGCGCCAGAAGTATTTCGCCTTTGATGAGTAAGCCTTCCCCTTCCCTAGCTCCTGATCTTCCCATTGCTTTGGCTGATCCTTGCTTTGCAGGGCCCTTCCTGCCAAGCTCACGGAGATGGCTGAGGAGCCATCCCCCCAAGCTCCGCCCTCTCCACCGCCCTCGAGCACTCCGAGTTCCAGCAGAGCCCTCACGGTGAGGCCGGCCGGAGAGGTGAGCCATCCTTTGGTGCATTGCGGCCCTGCACGCCTCGTGACCCTCCTTCACGAGCCTTCGCGGGGCATAGCCAGCCTGCCTTGGGCCTCGCGTCTGATCATGGATGGCGATTGGCTGAGGTCGGCCCTGTGCTCTTCATTTGGGGAGGGGCTGGCTCCTGGCCGGGCTTCTGTCGAGGCGTGCCCGGCCATTACGAGGGCGCCAGCCCCCAGCCCCCTACCCAGAGGGGAGCGCTGATTCGTGGCCCCCGGCACTTACTTGGGGCGGATGACGACGCTGAAGACGTGCTCGAGCGTGCCCGGAGGCGTCGCGTTCTTTGCAAAGGGTTTCTCCGGAGGGCGGCTGACGCGGTGAGCCAGCTTGGTGAAGAGCTTGATGATGAAGACGCACCCCTTGAGGCCGATGGCCTGCACCTGGCTGAAGAGAGGCGCAAGCTGGAGGCAGCCGTTGACCTTGCATGCCACCAGCGTGACCTTGATAATGAGGAGGCTGAGGTGTTGCTTGCGGCCTCTCGGGAGGCCCGTTCCCGGGCTGTCGAGGAGGCCCAAGAGGCTGATCGGTGGCGTGAGGTGCTAGATGAGCGGTTGCGGGAACTCCTTGCCTGGTGCCACTCCCTGGAGCAACAGGTGGAGCTGCGGGAGACGGCCCTTGCGTCGATGAAGGTGGCTTCGGTCGACCAAGTAGAGCTCCTGAGGCGTGAGGAGGCGCTGACACTGGAAGCTGCTGAGCGCACACATGATCTTGAACGTCTGGAGACGAGAGAGCGCCTGGTGACACAGGCGGAGGATGACGTTGCTGCGTGCGAGGCCCGTGTCCTGGAAGAGGTTGAACGCAGGGTGACGGCGGCTCGCTTGAACCTTGAGCGCGAGTTTGAGGAGAGGCTGGGGTTGATCCGGGTCGAGGCTGAAGGTAGGACCGCCGCCCTGAGGACCAAGCTGGAGGAAGTGGCGCGGTGGGCCGACGCTTCTCGGGCCGCCCTCGATGTAGCACAGGAGGAACTGACTACCTCCCACGCCGATACGCTTCTTCTCCGCCAGCGGGTGGACGAGGCTGAGGCCGTTGCGCAGCAGAGTGAGGACGAGATACGCCAGCGGCGGATTCTGGAGCACGAGCATGGCCCCATGCTCGCCAGGCTCTGGGAGAGAGCCAACGCGGCCTTGGGTAGCATCTGCGAGGCGGCTGTTGACCAGCCCCACGCAGTCAACTATGCTGGCAATCTTCAGTTCTTCACCAACGTGGTGACGCAGCTGGAGGCGCGGTCGGTCGGTGCCAACAGGCTGGCGAAGGAGAGGAGTCGTTCCCTGCTCGGACGCGCCTTCTCTCGTGTCTTCAGCCACCTTTAGAACATGTTCCCCAACTTCGACTTTGACACCGCCATCACTCCAGTACCCCAGGCCGTCCGGGGCGACCTGGCGCATTGGGTGGAAGACAACGTGGATGCCCTTGTTAGGGCCTTCACTTCTGATAACGACAACGCGGTTGTGGCTACTGATGAAGGCGACATGGTGAACGGCCCTGGCGCCGCTGCCAGCGACGCGGAGGACGATGGCGAGGCCAGCGACGCCAGCAATGATTCAGGAGGCGCTCCCGAGGATGCATTGGGGGATTTATCCGACTGACCGCGTGTTGTCCCTGCTTCCTTACCCTGCGCAGATAGAGTTCGGGCCTTGCCCTGAGGGTTGTAAGAGCATTTTGGGAGGGGGAGCCCCTCATGTAAAAACTCGTATTCAGCGTATCAGTAGATGGAATATCACTCATACTCCTACGCCAAGCGGCCGATTTTGCGACAAGCTGGTTGGCTTGTTTACCTTCGACCCGCGTGGGCCTCGAGTCAGCCTGCGGAGAGCTGTTGTGTTTCGAGCGTCTCCTGAACGAGCCCATCGAACCTGTAATGAAAACCTCCTGAGAGGGCGTGGCGACGGTAGTCTGGGCTGCATGCAAGCTAGGCCTGGCCCGGCTCGCGAGGGGCTCACGAGGGGAGGCAGCTGAAGCAAAGCAGTAACCAGAACGCGAGAGATTGCTCGAACGAGACTAAACACCCCTTCCCCGAACACACGCAAATCCTCAATCTCAAATCCAACTTAAATTCAATGGGGAAAAATGACAACCAAGGGGGAAAAGCAACGAAAGCGGAAAAAAGGCCGCGTCCGACACCTAGTCTAGTCTTGGACGTCTTCTCACAAGCGCGGAGCTAAGTGCTGCCACTGGGCGTGGGAGGGAGCCCCAGGGCCTGAGGCCGGCACCCTTGAGACTCCGGGGCGTGTACAACCCCACTCATTATTACGTGAGAGTGTCACGGGGCGGTGAGCTTCACAGGCACTGGGCCTTCTTCACAGGTACCAGCCTTGCTTCATATCGCCAGACGAGGGCCCCGCCTTGCACCGCACTCTAGTGCCACCGACGACGACCGGAAACCAGGATGCCGCCGATAGGGTAGAACGGTCGCCAGCGGTTCCCCCGACGACCACAGGTCCTCTGCCAGGGGCAGGCTCTGGGGCACCTCCCCAGCAGAGGGCCTACCTCCTAAGGACGCCTTGCTCCGAACGCCGCAGTGGTGATGTCGGATCTTGGCCCCTCTCCTGCTGCCCCCGGCGCCCTCCTCCTGAGGGGTAGGAAGCTGCGAGAGTGGGGCAGCCGCCCGTTGTCGTGACCTGCACCTCCTGCGATCCATGGTTGGCGTATGCCTGCTCCTGAGGAATTAGTGGTACCTGATAATCATTGTTTCCAGCGTAGCCGACGGGGCCTTCTCGGGGCTCCTGGAAGAGTTCAGCTTCTGGCGTCTCATCCCCCCAGCTTGGGCCGAGGAGCGAGCCTTGTTCGTCCTCATGGGTGCGCCCTTGGTCCATCATGTGGGGCACATACTCCTCTGGGGTTGCCATCCCGAAGGCCGCGCCATAGCGCTCTACGTGCCACGCAGCTCTGCTTGATGTGCCCGCCTGGGGGTGATAGCGCGGCGGCCCACCGGGGCCGCGGGTTGTGGCGAGTCCTTCTTCAATGGCCAGGGGCGGAGGCAGCTCCGCTGCCGGCCCGGGGCTGACGGCCTGGCCGACGTTGGGGTGGCCTTGGAGTCCGCTTGGGTCCGCACGGGCATGCACGGAACCCCCGTGTGGGCCACCCTAGACCTGAGGTGGGAGTTAGGTGCAGAAGGGGGGAGCCCCCGAGGCGGCGAAGCCCAGGAGCTCTGCCACCCGCTCTAGCAGCACGTCGTGACCGCCTTCCAGCAGCCTGCACTGCAACAGCTCTCAGGCCATGGTGAGCGTGGCCCTTGAGTTCGCCTGCTCCCCTCGGGTGTACGACGCCCCTGGCCGCAACATGGTGGGAGGACCTCGCCGCCGACCATGCCTACCGCGTCGTAAGAGCTGTCGCCGCCTGTCCGCGCCGCCCGCGGCCCGCAGCACCCAGCGGACTGTGAGCTGCCTAGGGCGTGGGGTTGCCCGGGGCGAGCGGTTCTACGTGGGCGGGCCAGGCCGCCCAAGGATCAGGGTTGCCTGCCTGGTCGCCGGACATGATGATGACGATGCGATGGGACGCGAAGCAGCAGAAGGCGGATTCCGGCGCACCCCTACCTGGCGCGCCAAATGTCGGATTTCGGATTCTGGCAGACCCTATAGATTCGAACACTGGGGTGCGCGCGGAGATTTCGCCCTCTGCCTACCTGCAGTTCACCGTCTGGTTATGATCTATGCAATCAAAGGAACAACAATAGAGACACAGAGTTTATACTGGTAAAGGCCACCATTGTGGTGTAATACCCTACTCCAGTGTGTGGTGTGGTGGATTGCCTCTTGGGCTGATGATGAACAATACAAGGAAGAACAGCCTCATCAGGTTCTGTTCTTGGCTGGTGCGATGAACCTCTGGGGAGAGTTCAGTCGCTCTCTTTACTGGTTTCCTGGTGATGACCGGATGCCTCTACCTTGTGGGTGGCTAGTCCTATTTATAGGCAAAGGCCCTGGGCCTCTTACCAAATATTAAGCGGGAAGGGCGCCAACAATTGGCCATTTTGAAGGGGAACATCTAGTACACTTATCTTGACTAAAGTTGGTCCTCGCCTGCCAAAGGCTCTGGTGGTGACGCCGGCTTGGGCTCCACGATGACCTCCATCCTGCCGTTCTACTAGTCTTGGTCTTGTTGCACCGAAATGGATGCCTTTGCTTGATGCTCTCGCCTGCGCTTGCTCCCTTTGCACCAAAGAGGAAAGGGAGGACACTGCGCGGGCTGGCGCCCGCCTGGCGCCCGCCTGGCGCCCTTGGTCGTCATGGCTTGCGTCATGGGCACCTCATGAGGTACCCCGCCTTGATCTCTCTGCCTCCTCACGAGCCAGCCTGAGGAGGCCATGCCTGAGGAGGCCTCCTATTGTCCGCCCCACGAGGCTTGGCCCCTTGCGAGGGTCTTGAGCTCGTGCTGATGAAGATGGGCCATGCTGGGCCGCCCCTTGAGCCACGCCGCAGGCCGCAGGCAGGCAAGTCTGGGGACCCCCGTTCCGAGAACACCGACACTGCCCTTCTTGCACCAGCCGCCCAAACCAGCGCCGGGGAGACCGCCTGCTCCTGCCTCCAGTGGCCGGCTATGCTATCATTGAGGCCTCATCGCGCCCTACTACTCCCACCGCTAGCCAGGCCCTGCGGCGACGGCAGCCTCACACCGCAGCCGAACCAGTGAACCCTCGTACTCCTCTCTGCGGTGGCATCCACTGCCGCGTCTTCCCCAGCTCCGCGTCATCCCCTTCCTAGGCCTCGCTGTCGTCCACCGCCTTGGTGCTCTCGGCGCGGCGTGGTTAACATGGTCAACGACATTCCATCAGAAGAGTACTGTACATGGAGAGGCTGACAGCAGGGTCCACGGCCAAGTAAGTCGCTTTGTCAGGCCTGTTGGGCTGCAAATCTTTCAAGACGAGGAGAGCTTTCATTCGGCTGGCCGAGAAAATGGCCCATCAGTAATGAGAAATGGGTTGTACATTTTTAAAACACATCAAACCGGCAATTAGTTTCAAATATCTTTTTTTTTCATTTCAAGATTTTAAATTACATTAATTTTTATGCATGGAGAATTTGTTGGATTTTATATTGATATACATTTATTTTTAAAATCAGTTTGAATGTGAGTCGAAATTTCGGGATTAAAAACAGTTTGGACCGCACCGAAATATGCAAAATTTCGTATAATGTTTTGACTGTGGCCACAATATGGGCTGTAATGCTAACTAAAAGAATGTGGGCTCCAAAAAAAACCTTAAGAATTAGCAAATGGGCAGTAAATTATTAGCAATAATGGCAGATGGGTTGTATGTTGTTTTCCAAAGATTTGAGGCTTTCCTAAAAAAAGGTTGACGCACAAGCAGTGACTGTTGGATGGCCATCCAACGGCTGTCGTGCTTCTTCAATCTCTGCTCGTCCTGCTCCAGCCGCTCAAACAAGCACCGGCGGGACTACTTGCTCCCTCCTCCCTGCGGCCTGCTCTGCTGCCGTGCAGGCCTCACCGCCCCACCGTACTCCCATCGCTGGCCTAGCCATCCCTCTACTCACCCACACCTGTTGTTATTCTCGGGCGACGGCAGACGAACCAGTAAACCCTCGTACAATCGTACTCCCCTCCGTGTGGGAAACAACTGCCGAGTCTTCCCTGCCTCCGTGTCGTTCCCTTCCTAGGCCTCACCGTCGTCCACCGCCCTGGTGCTCTCGACGCGGCCTGGTCAACGTGGTCAACGACCGACATGCATCTAAAGTGGACTATACGTGGAGAGGCTGACAGCTGGGTCCACGGCCCCACGCAAGGAAATGCCTCCTTATTACGCACAAAATAATGATTCCTCCACCTGACATTTGGGACCCACCAAAAGGGCCTCTGTATTTCGCGAAAAAAATGTTGCCGCCACTGACAGCTTGGACCCACCAGCTATATCTTTGCATGCAAGGAAGTGCCTCCTTATTACGCAAAAAAATGAATACTCCCCCTGCTAGCTGGGACCCAGTATAGTGGCAGGCTGACTTGTGGGCCTACTAAGTTGACGAGGACGGAGGGCTTTGTCAACTTAGTCAATACTCCAGTGACCGTATGATGTCCATCCAATGGCCGTAGTGCTTCTTCAACCTCTGGTCTTCGTTCTCCAGCCGCCCAAAGAAGCGCCGGTCGTGCCGCATGCTCCTACCTCCCGTGGCCGGCTGTGATACCGCATAGGCCTCACCGCCTCCTACTACTCCCACCTCTAGCCAGGCCATCCCTCTACTCACCCACACCCCCTGTTATTCTGCGGCGACGGCAGCCTCACACCGCAGCCGAACCAGTGAACCCTCCTACTCCTCTTCGTGTGGGCATCCACTGCCGCGTCTTCCCTAGCTCCGCGTCGTCCCCTTCCTAGGCCTCACCGTCGTCCACCGTCGTGGTGCTCTCGGCGCGGCGTGGTCAATGTGGTCAATGACCGACTTCCATGGGAAGAGTACTGTGCGTGGAGAGGCTGACAGCTGGGTCCATGGCGGCCGCAAGGAAGTGCCTCCTTATTACACGCAAAATAATTATTCCTCCACCTGACAGCTGGGACCCACCGGACGAGCCACCGTATTTTGCGAAAAAAACGTTTCCCCCCTGACTGCTGGGACCCACCAGCTACACATTCGCACGCAAGGAAGTGCGTCCGGGCAAAAAAAAACGATTTGCCCCCCTGACTGCTAGGAACCACCAGCTACATCTTTGCACGCAAGGAAGTGTGTCCGGGCAAAAGAAATGATTCGCCCCCTGACTGCTGGGACGCACCAGCTACATCTTCGCACACAAGGAAGTGCCTGACAGTCGGGACCCACCTGGTCGAAGCGTACGTAGCGTTGTCATTCTGGTCGCGAACGTGTACGTACATATATACTGGTGGATGTAGAGGCACGCACATGTCATAGTAGAGGCGCGCACGTAGCATGTACACGTACGTACAGCGGACAGGGTGCAAGAAAGAAAATACGGCCACGTATGTGTACATATGGGCGGGGTCTAGAACGCCTACTTGCGCATACGTACGGCGAGGGCTCGTGTACATGGCTGGGTCAGAACGGAGAAACAGCGTCGTCGTCATGTTCATGGGGAGGCAACCGGCTGGGTCGGAACGGAATGCGTCGTCGTGTTCATTGGGAGGGCTTGGACGGAATAGTCAATCGAAACGAGGCCTGGCGTACCGCAGAACGGAGGAAACAGCCTTGTGTTCGACCGGCCACATTTGAAACGGGATCCTGTTCATCGGGAGGGGTCTGGCGTACCGCAAAACGGAGGAAACAGACCTCCTACGGTCGAAATGGGGGTCATGTTGATCGGGAGGGGTGTGGCGTACCGCAAAACGGACGAAACGGACCTCCTACGGTCGAAACGGGGGTCCTGTTGATCGGGAGGGGTGTGGTGTACCGCAAAACGGACGAAACAGACTTGTGTTGGAGTGTTACGGTCGAAACGGGGGTCCTGTTCATCGGGAGGGGTGTGGCTTACCACAAAACGGGACTCCACGGGATACTGTTCATCTCCACCGTCGACCTCCTCCAGCCTCCACGGGCTACCGTCGACCTCCTCCAACCTCCACGGGCTCCTGTTCATCCAGCCTCCACCATGCACTACTCCACTAGCTACTGTTCAACCACCCCTCCACAGGCACCCCTCCACCGTCTACTGTTCATCTAGCCCTCCACCACACCACGCGGAACTGTTCAACCACCCCTCCACGGGCACCCCTCCACTGTCTACTGTTCATCCAGCCCTCCACACCACGGGGTCCTGTTCATCCAGAGGCAACACCACCGCTCACTGTTCATCCAAACCACCCTGCAACGCTCACTGTTCATCCAAATCGATCGGCTTCAGTTAGCAACAGTAGCAAAGGAATCGCTCGAGCGAGTTCAGTTAACAGCCATCGATCGATCGCTCGGGTTTAGTAACGCGTAGCCTGCAGTGCAATCACTCGGGTTCAGTTAGAGCCCAACGCCTCGCTCGGGTTCAGTTAGAGCCAACGCCTCACACACACGCGCGTACGTGTACGAGAGAAACACGCATCGCTCGGCCCCCGACCTCCCACCGTAACCGGGAACTCCCCGAAATTTTCCTCGCCCTCGCTTCTACCACGGTTTTTTCCTTCATGGATGGCCCAAAGAATGTCATGCAGCTGCGTCTCCGGCCCGCCCAGGACGAAAAGCCCATTTTCTGTCATGATTTTTTGTCATAGAAGTAGGAGCCCACCACATCTATGATGATACCGGGTTTTGTCACAATTATCATCATAGAAGTGTCATATGTATGACAGAATTTTTTTCGTTCGGCCCAAAATGTCACGGATGTTTCTTTTTTTTGTAGTGCAAGGTGCATGAGCGCGGCCGCAATCTGTGACCGAGCGGCCATGGCAGCCCAGACGGTCACTGTTGCTTCTCAGGTGGCGGCAGCAACATCTGCCTCGGGAATTGCAGCTAGCGAGAGCGGCACAACAGTTGTCCGTTCCACAACGGCGGCCTTAGCCCTGATGGAGGCCGCCC
The DNA here is from genome assembly GCF_018294505.1 of Triticum aestivum. Lineage (NCBI taxonomy): Eukaryota > Viridiplantae > Streptophyta > Magnoliopsida > Poales > Poaceae > Triticum > Triticum aestivum. Next base: position 278,438,211 of record NC_057801.1, on the reverse strand, counting down.
ACGACCATGTCAAGGCCGCCCATGCCCAGCTCGTGGCGGTCACCGCACAAATCGAACGGAGCTTCTTCGACAACAGTCAGGAACCCACTGCCGAAGAGTTGGCAATCGCTGAGAGTGTTCGAGCAGCCGTCGGTTCCTCCACTGCATACCTTGTGATGATGGAGCCCGTCCAAGCCCAGATCGCTGCCGCCCACGCCCAGCTCGTGGCGGCCTTTTCTAAAGAGATGGTGGACGCAGATGGCGAGATGCTTGCCGAATATGGTGCGATGGATGCCATGGAGCTCCTTCCCCAGGAGACTGTTGGGCGCGAGCTGGACGTGGAGGAGGCGGCGGAGATCACCGAGCACCAGCCGTAGTAGTACTCTTTGTTTTGTTTAATTAAGAGCGTAGGCCTTTAATTTGTTAGAGTAATGTTTAGGCCAGCTAGCTCTGTTTAATTGCTGAACTTGCTCGATTAAGAAGTGTGGGTGTGTTGTAGTCTCCTTTGTGTACCCAAATTATGCAATGACGTGGATGAGCACTGTAACCAGGGAAATTGGAACCAAAATTTTTGACGTTCAAACTCATCGCACACGGGTTAAGCTATCTGAATCGTTTGTGATGTTCACATATCGTACATAGTTCTGAATAAGGGACTGTGTCTGATGACACTTTGCGTGCCAGTTTTTCGCTGAAGCGATTCCAAATTTTTGGCTTCCGCAGAAATATCTACCTCCCCGCCCCCTCCCTCTTACCAAAAGCCACATTTCCCCTGTTTCCGCCTTCCTTTCCAAGTTGAAACCTTCACTCCTTGCTTGCAGCGCCGCCTCCCTCGCCGGTGACTGCTATGTCTTGACCTTGCGTTGGTTTTCCCTGAAGAGGAAAGGGTGATGCAGCAAAGTAGCGTAAGTATTTCCCTCAGTTTTTGAGAACCAAGGTATCAATCCAGTAGGAGGCTCCTCAGAATTCCCACGCACCTACACAAACAAACAAAGAACTCACAACCAACGCAATAAAGGGGTTGTCAATCCCTTCACGACCACTTGCGAAAGTGAGATCTGATAGAGATAGTATGATAAGATAAATATATTTTTGGTGTTTTATAATATAGATGCAAAAAGTAAAGATGCAAATAAAAGTAGATTGAAAGTTTATATGATAAAAGATAGACCCCGGGGGCCATAGGTTTCACTAGTGGCTTCTCTCAAGATAGCATAAGTATTATGGTGGGTGGACAAATTACTGTCCAGCAATTGATAGAAAAGAGAATAATTATGAGATTATCTAGGCATGATCATGTATATAGGCATCACACCTGTGACAAGTAGACCGACTCCTGCCTGCATCTACTACTATTACGCCACACATCGACCGCTATCCAGCATGCATCTAGAGTATTAAGTTCATAAGAACAGAGTAACGCATTAAGAAAGATGACATGATGTAGAGGGATAAACTCAAGCAATATGATATAAACCCCATCTTTTTATCCTCGATGGCAACAATACAATACGTGCCTTGCAACCCTTTCTGTCACTGGGTAAGGACACCGCAAGATTGAACCCAAAGCTAAGCACTTCTCCCATGGCAAGTAAGATCAATCTAGTAGGCTAAACCAAACTGATAATTCGAAGAGACTCGCAAAAATAACTCAATCATACATAAAATAATTCAGAGAAGATTCAAATATTTCTCATAGATAAACTTGATCATAAAGCCACAGTTCATCAGATCTCGACAAACACACCGCAAAAAGAGTTACGTCAAATAGATCTCCACAAGAGAGGGGGAGAACATGGTATTGAGATCCAAAAAGAGAGAAGAAGCCATCTAGCTAATAACTATGGACCCGAAGGTCTGAGGTAAACTACTCACAACTCATCGGAGGGGCTATGGTGTTGATGTAGAAGCCCTCCGTGGTCGATTCCCCCTCCGGCGGAGCGCCGACGAAGGCTCCAAGATGGGATCCCGCAGATACAGAAGGTTACGGCGGTGGAATTTTTTTTTCGTTGGCTCCATGGATATTTTCGAGGTACATGGGTATATATAGGAGGAAGAAGTACGTCGGTGGCCGCCCGAGGGGCCCAGGAGACATGGGCGTGCCCAGAAGGGGTGGGCGCGCCCTCCTATCTCCTAGCCGCCTCGATTGCTTCTTGACTTGCACTCCAAGTCCTCTGGATCCGTTCGTTCCAAAAATCACGCTCCCAAAGGTTTCATTCCGTTTGGACTCCGTTTGATATTCCTTTTCTTCAAAATACTGAAATAGGCAAAAAAAACAGCAATACGGGCTGGGCCTCCGGTTAGTAGGTTAGTCCCAAAAATGATATAAATGTGTAAAATAAAGCCCATTAACATCCAAAAGGGGTAATATAATAGCATGGAACAATCAAAAATTATAGATACGTTGGAGACGTATCAAGCATCCCCAAGCTTAATTCCTGCTCGTCCTCGAGTAGGTAAATGATAAAAACATAATTTTTGATGTGGAATGCTACCTAGCATAATTCTCAATGTAATTTTCTTTATTGTGGCATGAATGTTCAGATCCAAATGATTCAAAATAAAAGTTCATATTGACAAAAGAAATAGTAATACTTCAAGCATACTAATCAAAGCAATCATGTCTTCTCAAAATAACATGGCTAAATAAAGTTCATCCCTACAAAATCATATAGTTAGGCTATGCTTAATTTTCATCACACAAAGATGCTCCCAAATTCTACACCCCCGATGACAAGCCAAGCAAATGTTTCATACTTAAATAATCTCAGACTTTTTCAACCTTCACGCAACACAAGAGCGTGAGCCATGGATATAGCACTATGGGTGGAATAGAATATGATGATGGGGATTGTGTGGAGAAGATAAAAAAGGAGAAAGTCTCACATTGATGAGGATAATCAACGGGCTATGGAGATGCCCATCAATTGATGTCAACATGAGGAGTAGGGATTGCCATGCAAAGGATGCACTAGAGCTATAAATGAATGCTCAACGAAAGAAAACTAGTGGGTGTGCATCCAACTTGCTTGCTCACGAAGACCTAGGGCATTTGAGGAAACCCATCGTAGGAATATACAAGCCAAGTTCTATAATGAAAAATTCCCACTAGTATATTAAAGTGACAACATATGAGACTCACTATATGAAAAACATGGTGCTACTTTGAAGCACAAGATATGAGACTCACTATATGAAAGACAAGGTGCTACTTTGAAGCACAAGTGTGTTAAAAGAGATAGTAACATCGCCCCCTTTTATTTATTTTCTTTTTTTCTTTTTCTTTTCTTTTTTTCTTTTTTTTCTTTGGGCCTTTCTTTTTTTCTTTGGCCTTTTTTCTTCTTTGGGACAATGCTCTAATAATGATGATCATCACACTTTTATTGATTACAACATATGAATTACAACTCGAAACTAGAACAAGATATGACTGTATATGGATGCATCCGGCAGTGTACCGGGATGGTGCAATGAATCAAGAGTGACATGTATGAAAAATTATGCATGGTGGCTTTGCCACAAATACGATGTCAACTACATGATCATGCAATGGCAATATGACAAAAGTAATGTATGTCATGATGATGAATGGAACGGTGGAAAGTTGCATGGCAATATATCTCGGAATGGCTATGGAAATGCCATGATAGGTAGGTATGGTGGCTGTTTTGAGGAAGATATAAGGAGGTTTATGTGTGATAGAGTGTATCGTATCACGGGGTTTGGATGCACTGCCGAAGTTTGCACCAACTCTCAAGGTGAGAAAGGGCAATGCACGATACCGAAGAGGCTAGCAATGGTGGAAAGGTAAAAGTGCGTATAATCCATGGACTCAACATTAGTCAAAAGAACTCATATACTTATTGCAAAAATTTAGAAGTCATCAAAAACCAAGCACTATGCGCATGCTCCTAGAGGGATAGATTGGTAGGAAAAGACCATCGCTCGTCCCGGACCGCCACTCATAAGGATGCACAATCCAAGTACACTTCATGTTTCAAATTTGTTACACAACTTTAACCATATGTGCATGCTAAGGGACTTGCTAACTTCAACACAAGCATTCTTTAAATTCATAATCACCCAACTAGCATGACTTTAATATCACTACCTCCATATCTCAAAACAATTATCAAGTATCAAATTGATCATAGCATCCAATTCACTTCCTATGATAGTTTTTATTATAGCCAACTTGGATGCCTACCATTCTAGGACCAATTTATAACCATAGAAAATACCATGCTATTCTAAGAAACTCTCAAAATAATATAAGTGGAGCATGAGAGACTAGCAATTTGTACAAAATTAAGCCACCGTCGTGCTCTAAAAGATATAAGTGAAGCACTAGAACAAAAACTATCAAGCTCAAAAGATATAAGTGAAGCACATAGAGTATTCTAATAAATCCTAATCAAGTGGGCTTCTCCCAAAAGGTGTGTACAGCGAGGATGATTGTGGAAAATTAAAAGCAAAGACTAATATAATACACTACGCTCCAAGCAAAACACATATCATGTAGTGAATAAAAATATAGCTCCAAGTAAAGTTACCAATGAACGAAGACGAAGGAGGGGATGCCTTCCCGGGGCATCCCCAAGCTTAGGCTTTTGGATATTATTTAATATCTTGGGGTGCCTTGGGCATCCCCAAGCTTAGGCTCTTGCCACTCCTTATTCCATAATCCATCAAATCTTTACCCAAAACTTGAAAACTTCACAACACAAAACTCAACAGGAAATCTCATAAGCTCCGTTAGTGAAAGAAAACAAAACCACCACATAAGGTACTGTAATGAACTCATTCTTTATTTATTTTGGTGTTAAACCTACTGTATTCCAAGTTCTCTATGGTTCATACCGCTTAATACTAGCCATAGATGCATCAAAATAAGCAAACAACACACAAAAAACAGAATCTATCAAAAATAGAACAGTCTGTAGCAATCTGTAACTAACGCAAACTTATGGAACTCTAAACATCCTACAAAAATAGGAAGTCCTGGGAAATTTATCTATTGATCATCATCAAAACGAATCAAGGCAAAAGCTCGTCTCTGTGATTTAACAAAACTAATTGCATGCACGCAAAGTTTATGTTTTTCAGCAGAATCAAATTAACTATCACCATAGGTTATCCTATAGGTTCTACTTGGCACAAACACTAATTAAAACATAAAAACACATATAAACACAGGGTATATGCAAAAAAAATTACTAAACAGAAACAAAAACAAAAAACACAAATAAAATTGGGTTGCCTCCCAACTAGCGCTATCGTTTAACGCCCCTAGCTAGGCATAAAAGCGAAGATAGATCTAAGTAGTGCCATCTTTGGCACTCAATTCCTCAATAAAGCACTTATAATCTTTAGGGATTTCTACCTTTTTAGCAATGATTAAACCTTTAGGAAAAAATTCAAGAAATTCGTTTATAGCAAAAGGTTCCTTAACGATAGAGAGACAATTGGGATGAACACTTATAGATTCGAGATCCGCGTCTCCCTTACTAGAAGATTCACCCTTATTTTTAGGAACATAAATAAATTTGGCAGTTTTGGTAGGAGGTTTTGGAGTGTTTTTCATGGAGGAAAACGCTGATCCTAAGTTGGTAATGATATCCTCAAGTTTACCAATTCTTGCAGAATCTAGATCTATTTTTTCATTAACTATAGGTTCTTTTTCTGTAAGATTTTTCAAAGTAACTCCAACCCTAGATCCATATTGGGTAATGTGATTATGAATCTTTTTATCCAAATTTTCAATCAACTCAATGGTGGCAACTTTATTTTCAATAATTTCAAGTTGTTGCATCACATGTTCCAAAGTTGAAACAGTTCCATTAACCAAAAGAGGTGGTGGGCCAAACAAATCTAACATAACATTATAAGCATCAAACGTATGGCTACTCAAGAAATTCCCTCCAGCAACGGTATCAAGAACGCATCTATTCCAAGGAGTAATGCCTACATAAAAGTTGCAAAGAAGAAGGAAAGTAGAAAGCTTCCTAGTGGATCTATTTTGAGCATTGCAAATTCTATGCCAAGCATGTTTTAATTTTTCTCCCTCCCTTTGCTAAAAATTAAGAATTTCATGTTTGGGAGTGATAACAAGGATAGGAGGACTAGCCATAACGACAAGGTAAATGATCTAACACACGAGCAAACGGAAAAAGGAAAGCGAAAAAGAGAGGAGAAGATTGGGAAAGAGAGGGCAAATAAAACGGCAAGGGTGAAGTGAGGGAGAGGAAAACGAGAGGCAAATGGCAAATAATGTAAATGCGAGGGGATGAGTTTGTGATTGGTACTTGGTATGTCTTGACTTGAGCGAAGACCTCCCCGGCAATGGCGCCATAAATCCTTCTTGCTACGTCTTGAGCTTGTGTTGGTTTTCCTTGAAGAGGAAAGGGTGATGCAGCAAAGTAGCGTAAGTATTTCCCTCAATTTTTGAGAACCAAGGTATCAATCCAGTAGGAGGCTCCTCAGAAGTCCCACGCACCTACACAAACAAACAAAGAACTCGCAACCAACTCAATAAAGGGTTTGTCAATCCCTTCACGGCCACTTGCGAAAGTGAGATCTGGTAGAGATAGTATGATAAGATAAATATATTTTTGGTATTTTATAATATAGATGCGAAAAGTAAAGATGCAAATAAAAGTAGATTGAAAGCTTATATGATAAAAGATAGACCCAGGGGCCATAGGTTTCACTAGTGGCTTCTCTTAAGATAGCATAAGTATTACGATGGGTGGACAAATTACAGTCGAGCAATTGATAGAAAAGCGAATAATTATGAGATTATCTAGGCATGATCATGTATATAGGCATCACGTCCGTGACAAGTAGACCGACTCCTGCCTGCATCTACTACTATTACTCCACACATCGACCTCTATCCAGCATGCATCTAGAGTATTAAGTTCATAAGAACAGAGTAACGCATTAAGAAAGATGACTTTATATAGAGGGATAAGCTCAAGCAATATGATATAAACCCCATCTTTTTATCCTCGATGGCAACAATACAATACGTGCCTTGCAACCCTTTCTGTCACTGGGTAGGGACACCGCAAGATTGAACCCAAAGCTAAGCACTTCTCCCATGGCAAGAAAGATCAATCTAGTAGGCTAAACCAAACTGATAATTCGAAGAGACTTGCAAAGATAACACAATCATACATAAAAGAATTCAGAGAAGATTCAAATATTTCTCATAGATAAACTAGATCATAAACCCACAATTCATCGGATCTCGACAAACACACCGCAAAAAGAGTTACATCAAATCGATCTCCACAAGAGAGGGAGAAAACATGGTATTGAGATCTAAAAAGAGAGAAGAAGCCATCTAGCTAATAACTATGGACCCGAAGGTCTGAGGTAAACTACTCAGAACTCATCGGAGGGGCTATGGTGTTGATGTAGAAGCCCTGTGTGGTCAATTCCCCCTCCGGCGGAGCGCCGGCGAAGGCTCCAAGATGGGATCTCGCGGATACAGAAGGTTACGGCGGTGAAAATTGTTTTTTGTTGGCTCCCTGGATGTTTTTGGGGTACGTGGGTATATATAGGAGGAAGAAGTACGTCGGTGACCGCCCGAGGGGCCCAGGAGACAGGGGGCGCGCCCAGACGGGGTGGGTGCGCCCTCCTATCTCCTGGCCGCCTCGATTGCTTCTTGACTTGCACTCCAAGTCCTCTAGACCACATTAGCTCCAAAAATCACGCCCCCAAAGGTTTCATCCCGTTTGGACTCCGTTTGATATTCCTTTTCTTCGAAATACTGAACTAGGCAAAAAAACAGCAATACGGGTTGGGCCTCCAGTTAGTAGGTTAGTCCCAAAAATGATATAAATGTGTAAAATAAAGCCCATAAACATCCAAAAGGGGTAATATAATAGCATGGAACAATCAAAAATTATAGATACGTTGGAGACGTATCAATGACCCTCCTTCACTCTGCTCGGCCTCATCTATCCAGGCAGGGATCCACACTAGACCCCCACACTCCTCCTCCTTCAACATCCCACATGCCCCGACCGCCGGCGTGACAACTTCCACCCAAATCACCAACCCATCCACCAAATAAGCGCGGCCCTAAGCCATGGTGCACGTAGTATAGCCAGGAGCCCAAGGAGCATTTGGCAGCAGAGATGCCGTCGGGGAAACTGATCCACGAACACCTATGGGACCGGCGGACCGAGCCCCTTTCGGTTCGGCGGGGGGCGGAGGTCGCACGAAGAGCGGATCAAGGCGAAGCGCACGAGCAGTTTACCCAGCTTCGGAGCTCTCCGGAGAGATAACACTCCTACTGCTGCATGTCTGAGTGTATTGAGTTCTTGCTCGGGAGCGCTGAGTGCTACAGTACACACTAGCTGCTAACAAGACCGAGCGTGAGTGTTTTTCTGCCCTCCTCCCCTCCTCTACGTTGCGCATGGGCCTCCTTTTATATGCTAAAGGGGTCTCCGATAGGTGGCAACATAGACAAGGGTAAAAATGGAAAAGGAATTGCGGTTGGTACAACTACCTGTACAGTGTATCATACCTAACCCTGACGGCAGGGGACAAAGGCATTAAATGCCCGTCTACGTCGCCCAAATAGTGCAAAAAGGGACCGTCAGGGACGCCACCGCTCGCCATGATGGCAATCTTGTCAGGGTTGCTTGCCACCGCGCACCGCTGGCCGCACAGCCTCTTGCCACGCACGCCTGGAAAGGTCCCAGGACGACACGTTGGTGGATGTGCTGGAGCGCGGGTACAGAGTGGTAGTTTGCCGCGGCAAGCGCCTTGCCGCGGTTGTTGTCTTGTCGCGTCCGGAAGCTTGTCGCTCACCGGGCCTCGCCGGGACGCGTGGCGCGTCGCGGCAAGTCCCTTGAGATGCCTTGGTTGGCCTTCCCGATAAGCTCCTCTTGCCGGGGCCTTGTCTCCTTGGCTTGAATACTTTTTCTTGAATGGCTCCAAAGGAACCACAGAGGATCTTGGCGGTCACCCGGCAAGCCTTGCCGCGGGGTGCTGCGACTGCCGGTGCGCATCAGAGTTTATATTACAACAGTTACCGAGGCCAAGCGGCACACACGGTGCGGCTGAACAATATGTACATTATTTAGTGAACATAAAGGGGCCTCGATCAAGACAACTACGCGGCAGTGGAACAATGTCCTAGCGGGACTCCATAGCACAGGGACACCTATATGGACAGGATCTAGACTCGGACAGCTCTCCTTTCCAACGAGACTTTCCTGAAATCTGGCATGACATGCCAGGTGAGTACATTGAATGTGCTTGCAAGCTCACCACAAGCATAAACATAATGACAAACAATATCATGATAATTAGCCAATTAATAACAATGCAACAATATATCCAACATGTTGTGTCCATGCTCTTGTGATAATCGTCCCTCGGACTGGCTTACCGAACATGATCATTTCCGAATCACAAACGTGTAAAACCCAGAGACAATCTCGTGATCCTTACGGCGATCACAACCACGACCAATAAATGGCCCGTGATCCTTACGGCGATCACAACCACGACCAATAAATGACCCGTGATCCTTACGACGATCACAACCACGACCAAGAAATGGCCCGTGATCCTTACGGCGATCACAACCACGACCATATCTTGTCCAACTCAACACAATGGCCTTTCCACCACCACCACAGTGTAAACTTCATACTTAGTGTGCACATTCATTAAATGTTCACCCATGGTGTGACCTACTTTCGAGCGTGTCTGTAACTGTGGACTCGGCTATCGGTAGAATAATACACTCTGCAAAGGTAGTGCACTGGACCCACACCACGGAACCCATGGCCTCGCACTCCCATACGGGTGGACCAACGGCATTCCGATGAAACCACTCCATTGCCATGACACTCTCTCGGCCACTCCGATTCAATCCCCATCAGGCTAGTCCTTGGTGGCCCCGTGTCTACCTCAAGACACAACGACCACCGTCGTGGCCACGATCCACTTTGGGACCCGGTACCAAGAACTTAACAATGGGCTCACAAGGTTATGCTTGCTTACCGGGCCAGGGTACATCACGCCCATAACCTTCCCTAGATGGAGGCACTGACCAGAGGCACGACAATGAAATGAATTAAGGCCGTCCCATACCGGCAAATGTGGTTGCACTGGGAAAGACTTGATTCAGCGGCACCATGACCCAGTCAACAACATATTCAAGTTGAGTTATTATCAGGTTCAACTTAAAGTGAAAGTAACCGGCGTCCTAATGCCATATGACATGCATCACCAACATATGCATCACATATCAACGAAAATAACTGAGTCAACTACGCTCTCGCTGAGCAATCAAGAACTCATGATACTCCTCTGGTTAAGATCAAACCTCACTTTAACCAGAATCTTTTCTAGCAAATTTGTCATTTTTCATCATGCAAAAATAATCTCACTAATTATTTATCTCCATAAACATATTATCTTCTCATTACTCATAACTAAATCCTTGCTACCTTATCAAGTAAGTTCTCTTCAAACTTTCTGTAAATCAAGCATATTTACTATAGCAAGCATCTAACAGAATACAATTAACATATTAATAATTTAAATGCATGAATAATCATTTGTTTAAGTAGGAAAATCACAAATATTGAAGTGGCACTATGAAAATGTTGATGTGGCTTGCCTTAGTGCAGATGAGCTTCACAAGCCTCCTGGTGATCCTCAAGACAAGCCTGCTCTTCTAAAAATAAATAAAAACATAAAAAGAAAACATCAAGAATCCTTTTGAAATTCACCAGAAAATCTAGACAGCAGGGAAAAATCCCATCTTTGGTGAGCTGCTAGATTTTTGGACAAAGAACACAATGCAAAAAGAATCATTGCATTTTTACTTATAGATAAAAAGTTGTGGCTATTTGAAGTTCTCTAGATTTAAATGATATTTGAATAAAAATTAAACATACTGTGGGGGGGTGACGTCAAAGGCGTAAAAGCCCAGGGCACCACCACTCGTACCGCTTCACGCGCGTACAGAGTGGCTGACTAGTGGGCCCCGCTAGTCAGGTGAGGTGGAGGGGGAGAGGGAAACAGGGAGCGGCAAGGATTCACCGGAGCTCACGCCGGTGGCGAAGGCTCTTGGGACAAAACGAGAGGGGGGATCGAAAGAGAAAATGACGGCGCACCTGCCCATACCCGTAGCGTGGCTAGGGGTGGTCGGACGGAGCCGGAAACAGCCTCTCCAACGGAGGCAGAGGGCAGCGGTCGCCGGAGATGAAGACGACGGCGGCTAGGGGCGGCTCCAGGGGTTCCAATAGGGTGGAACGGCTCCACGGGAGAGTGGCGGAGGCCCTGGCAGGGTTGCCCTGGCCTGGGAGGGGCTGGAGCTACGGGGACGATCCGAGGGGATCGCCGGCGAACTCGAGCTCGGGGACGGCAGCCCGCGGCCTGCCCGGCCGGGCTGTGGCTTTCTACTAGCTTGTGGGGTGTGTGAGAGTGGATGCGGGTGCTCGAGGAGGCTGGGGGTGGCCGTATTTATAGGCGAGCGGCGAGGGGGGGTTTGGGCTCCGCTGGAGGACACCTGTGCACGGCGCTAGTGAGAGAGGGGGAAGAGGACGGAGCTCACGCTGGAAGTGTTGGCGAGCATGGACGAGCACAAGGGCGAGGGGAAGACGACGAGCATAGTGCACCGCGCACTGTGGCGTTGGCCGGACCATGCCCGTGCCCGCTGCGGAGAGCTCCAGCATCAACGAGTGCCAGGGCGGAGTTAGGTGAGTGGAGACAGAGATGGTGGCGCGGTTTGGCACGCTCGGGCGGGCTGGGCAGCGAGCACGCGTGCAAAAGAGCGCTCGACGGCACTCAGAGCACGTGTTTTGCATGCCAGCACCCCTGGACGAACGCGGTCACCGCGTGAACTATGACATCAGGCCAACCTAAGCGCAAACTTCATGTCTGGCATGTAGTCTGTGGTAGTTGTGAGTGTTACCATGATTGGGTTGGGTTCCAAGTGCAGTAGAAATGAATTTGTACTCCAAGTAAGTTTTTGGACAGTAACTTTGGAGGTTTACTGTGGTCAAACCACTGGGTGTTGATGGAAGGGCTTTGGAGGCTAGCCAACACTTACTAAGGTAAAGTTGCACAAGAAAAACCAGCTAGAATGGAGCTAGTAAAATGGTAGTTGCTATAGAAACTACCATTTCTGTCCAGAAATGAAAATATTTTTTGTAGCAAAAATATTCCAAAGAGTGATGAAATATTTTTGCTCAGAAAGGTGCCCTAGGGTTCAAAGAATAATTGGGATTTTTCTCAGGATTTTAGGGGCAAGAATTTTGGAGCACAACGGGCTAGCTAGGGTTTAGGAGGGGAAATTGAATATTTTTCATTTAAGAAAAATATTCCAAATGATATTTTGAGATGAACCAGAGATGGAGTGATGGTTTGGGAAGGAGTTTGAAGCACTTGGGTGAAAGTCAAGGGGTACCCAAGTGGTTAAGTCCAAATGAAAGATTCAAAAACTCCAAACTCAAATTCAAACCAACTAAAAACCAGGCAAAGAAGAGAGGGCAAAAACCAGGCTGTCGCAAACCTCCCCCACTTAGAATGAATCTCGTCCTCGAGATTCAGTTTCTTGGGAAAACCATTCTAGATAATTTGCCCTTAGAAATTCTTCTGATTCCCATGCTAATTTTTACTCTGTGTGATGCTTCCATTGTACTTTGTAAAACTTCCTTGCTTTACTGTGAGTGACTCTTTCCATTTGATCCAAAATTTTAACTGGCCTATCTTCTTAGGTTAAATCCTTTGATAGCTCTATTTCTGTCATATCAGTCTTTTTCTCATGTGGCGATATGCATCGCCGTAACTGTGAAACATGAAACACGTTGTGCACGTCTGACAATTCAGGGGTTGCTCGAACTGATATGCAACAGTACCCACTCGCGTCATAACGGGAAATGGGCCAATAAATCTGGGTGCCAATTATCCACGAGTCTGAAATCTCTTGACCCCTTTCATAGGCGTGACTCAATGATATGCATGCTCTCCGGGTTCAAAACTGATCTTTCGGTGCTTTGCATCATAATAACTCTTCTGTCGAGATTTGGCCAACTGCAATCTATCCCTGATTTCCTTGACTTGTTTCTTGGCTTCCAGCATGAGATCCGTTCCGAATATACGGCTATATCCGGTTTGAGACCAATTTAACGGAGTGCGGCACTTACGGCCATACAAAGCTTCATACGGTGACATCTTTAAACTGGTCTGGAAGCTATTGTTATAAGAGAACTCGGCATACGGAAAACATTCTTCCCATTTTGGTCCTTGGGCCAAAGCACAGGCTCGCAGCATATCTTCGAGTATTTGATTTACCCGTTCTGTCTGTCCATCAGTCTAAGGATGATAAGCGGTATTGTATTTCAATTCTGTCCCCAAGGCTTGATGGAGACAGGACCAAAATGCGGAGGTAAAATGTGAACCTCAGTCAGAAGTGATGGTTTGGGGTACTCCATGCAGTCTGACTATTCTGGATACGTACAGTTGTGCAAGCTCGTCTGCTCGATATGTGGTTCTGATCGAGATAAAGTGGGCTACCTAGGTTAATGTATCCACTATGACCCAGATCGCATCATTGCCCCGTCGGGTGTTAGGTAGTCCTGTGATGAAATCCATGCAAATATCATCCCATTTCCATTGTGACACTGGCAGCGGTTGGAGAAGTCCGACTTGCTTCTGATGTTCTGCCTTCACTTTGTTGCATATGTTGCAACAGGCCACGAAATATGCAATGTCTTTCTTCATTCCATCCCACCAGAATATTTGTCGAAGGTCTTCGTACATTTTCATACCTCTAGGGTGAATTGAATACGAGGATTCGTGGGCTTTTGACAGGATCTTCTGCTTTAAATCCGCTTGATTGGGCACACAAATCCTTCCCCGGAATTGGAGGGTACCGAACTGATCCTTCGAGAAATCGAAAGTCTGACTTGCCACCATATGCTTGGCACGTTTCTGCAGATCGGTGTCGTCTGGTTGGGCCCTGCGGATCTCTTCCTCAAGTGTGGGGGTAACTTCCAAAATATTAGCAAGGCCAACCTCAACTATGACCAGGTTGAGCTGAGCAATCTCTTCTTGAAGTTCAGGAGGCAAAGATTCCAATATGCCATTTAAACTGACGGTCTTTCGTCTGAGCGCATCGGCAACCACGTTGGCCTTACCCGGGTGGTAATTTATTCCAAGGTCATAATCTTGACTAACTCAAGCCATCTTCGTTGAGGGAGATTTAAATCTGGCTGAGTAAATATGTACTTGAGGCTTTTGTGATCGGTAAAAATTTGGCACCTTTTCCCGATGAGATGGTGTCTCCAAATTTTTAAAGCATGAACCACCGCGGCCAACTCCAAATCATGGGTAGGATAATTTCCCTCGTGGGGTCGTAGCTGTCGTGAGGCATAAGCTACTACATTGTCGTCTTGCATAAGTACGCATCCAAGTCCTTGCCTGGAAGCGTCGCAATACACATGAAAACTGCGATAGATATCTGGAAGAGTCAATACCGGAGCAGTTGTCAGCCGTTTCTTTAACTCATTGAAACTTTTCTCACAGTTCTCAGTCCATTCAAACTTCTTATCCTTCTTGAGCAGCTCTATCATGGGTTTAGCAATCTTGGAGAACCCTTCAATGAAATGATGGTAATATCTGGCTAACCCAAGAAAACTCTGGATCTGAGATATGGTTGTGGGTGGCAACCAATCGAGTACATCCTTTACTTTGCTCGGGTCCATGGCTATACCTTCGGTGGATAGCACATGTCCAAGGAATCCAAATTGCTTGAGCCAGAACTCACATTTACTGAATTTGGCATATAACTGATGTTCGCGGAGTCGTTGTAACACTACTCGGAGGTGTTCTTTATGCTCTTCTTCACTTCTTGAGTAAATAAGTATATCGTCAATGAATACTACCACGAACTTATCGAGAAAGTCCATGAATACTTTGTTCATCATATGCAGAAGAAGGCAGGGGCGTTGGTGAGACCAAAAGACATAACTGAATATTCATAAAGAGCATATCGAGTGGTGAACGCGGTCTTAGGAATATCCTCCTTTTTAATTTTGAGCTGATAGTATCCAGTCTGTAAATCAATCTTGGAGAATACCTTGGCTCCACTGAGCTAATCAAACAGGTCATCAATCCTTGGCAGTGGATATTTGTTTTTGATTGTGATGTCATTAGACGGCCAGTGTATGTAATATGCTGCTTTGTTCCCTATATTTGCACTGGTGGCGAACTGTGATGCCCAGTGGATGTAATATGTGTAATAGCCGTAATAGCCTAGCGTTAGTTGCTTGCTTACTTATTTCCTTATTGTTTTGTTTAGTTGTTTGCTTGTAGTCATTGTAGTTCTTTTTTTGCATTTTTCTAGTGGCCACAATAATCTATTTTTATAACTAGGCCACAATAACCATGGCAACACATGGACTGTTGCGACCATGGTCCTGCTACCTGCTGTAGTGAGCATGGCCCTCCACGGGCCGTAGGATCCATGGGCATTCTATGGGCCATAGGATCCACAGGCCTTCTATGAGCCGTAGGATTGATGGGCCTTCTACAGGCCGTCTCATCTATGGGCCTTCTACAGGCCTCATCTATGGGCCTTCTACGGGCCATCTCATCTATGGGCCTTCTACGGGCCGTATAATCATTTTGCCAAATGCCATACTATTCATGGGCCAATAACGGACCACAAAATGGGCCATAAACGGGCTAGAGTGGAAATCGTCTGTTTTATGGCCTGACCATAACGGACTATTAATAGGTCGTATTTGATGACGCTATGAAAACAACCTAATGGGTTAACGGGGCACAAACAGGCCGACTGTAACCACGGGCTAAATTTGGCCCACAAGCGGAACAGGCAGTAACGGATCGTAAGTAATTGAATTCTGGAAATGAGCCTGAGAATAAATGGGCCCTTAGAAGGCCGAAAGTTAACACGGGCTGGAAATGGCCGACGGACTAATGGACCGTTAATGGATATAAAGCGATACACTATTCATTACGGGCGAGTTTCACCACTGGCCGTTAATGGGCTAAGAGTTACGAAGGGCCTCATATGGGCCAAAATAGTGGCGGTGCTAGAAGTTCAATGTTTTGTAGTCAATTTGAAGTTGTGTAGTCAGATATATAAATTTCTATTTATTTTTTGCGAGATGTATACATGTATACATTAATTTTATCAAAAACTGGGGTCGCCATTTGACTACCCAGCTTACATGTGGCTTCACCATTGGGCCGAAAGATGTCATGTGCCATACATGGGCCAGAAGTTACAACTGGCTGGAATTATATTGGACGGCCCAGATGACGCTACCCTAATTCGGATAAGCCATAACGGGCCGTGACTTAGCGGGCTGTAAATGGGCTATATGCGAACATGCCATTAACAAGCTTTCCGTGGGCCGGCCCGCTACCTTTTGACCAAGTCAAACGGTCGGCCTTTTCACAGGAATGGGCCTCTGTTGGGACGTGCCATGTGTCAACGTATCATAGGCACATTCTCTCTAATGAGTGGATGACATCTGTCTCAGCGGTGAGCTGACATGTGGTTCCTCTCACTGGTACGCGTCGGTGCAATACACACGGTTTTTAACCTCTTTCCGTGAAGGCATTTGGAACCATCGCCAAGTGAGTGTGGGCGATAGGGGGTCCTTCCCACACGACCCAAAAACTGTCGGGGATATGGAGCAATGATCCAGAGGCCTTGCAAAATGTAATCGTGTGCGATGCAACACACACTAAATTCTTTTGCATGTCTAGGATCGGTGATTAAACGTTTCTAATGATGCAGTGAAACCAAACGGTGTGTCGTAATGAACCGTTTGGAAAACAGTATGTAAGGCACATGGGCCAACATATGAACTATGTGCGATATGTGCCCTATCACACATGAGTTTTCTATGGAACCCATCTTCCATGCAAGACTCCATCGCACACGTTCTCCCAACATTTACCGTCTATGATAATGTTCTATCACAAATGGTTCAGGAGCCCCTTCGCACACATACAAGTGCTGCAGACCGTTTGTGATTTGTTGTGTATCCCTGACGGTTTCAGCTAGAGTGACGTGTGCTTTTCGTTTGCGATCCCACATGTTTCCTAAAAAAATTACGACTGGGATTGTATTTTACATTGGGCACAGTTTACTCCGAGTTCTTGTGTGATAACTTGATATCACAAACGGTTCCAGAGAGACTACGAACACTTAGTAGCACTGCAAATCGTTTGCGATCTGCTGTGTATCACCGACGGTTCCGCTACGATTGATGTATGCTTTCCGATGTGGATCGCACACACTCATTTAGTTGAACTGTGTGCGGAGCAATTGCCAGGTTAAAACAAAAATATCCCATTTTGAATCGGCATGCAAAAATCAAATTCGCCAAAATATTCAATTGAAGAAATAAAAAAATACCACATTTTGAATCGGCACGCATAAAGCAAATTCGCCACAATATTCAATTGAACAAATAAACAAAAATATCCCATTTTGAATCGGCATGCAAGAAGCAAATTCACCACAATATTCAATTGAACAAATAGTGTCCATAGGAAGAACATTCATCAGATTTCGCAACAATTGCAATTGAACATATGGTAGCTAAATTCCAATGATTGGTCCACACATATATGCATTACATAATTAATCATAGTGTACGACATATGAAGACCTCATCATATGGAAAAAATGGATCCATGTGTATATGTTTAGCGGCTAACTCTTACTCAATGTTTTAGGAGAAGGCATGCTGGAATCTTCAGTATCACCAGTGGGATTGATGTAGTGATTTAGAAAAAAGTCACTGATAAATCTCTGAACCATCAGCAATTCACCAACTGGGAGCGGTTCAGGAGTCCTCGGTTCTAAGATGAGCTGCAGTATTTTTAAGATCAGAATGTGCCATATGAGTGGAGTAGAAGATATTAATTAAGATAGACTTACTGGTACTAATTTGCAAGGATCATCACAATCATCAGCAGATTTGCAGATGGAGATCATGTGTCTGCAAACATAGTATCCACAATTGTTGGTCCCTGCTTCTTGCTGAGGACACTAAAATTTTTTTGTACAAAATTAGTCATGTATTTGTCCTGTTAGGAACAACCTAACCGGTGTTAGATGTATTATTTTTTCTTTGGACAAAATAGAAAGTGGTTTATTTTGAACCTTGAACATTTGACTAGCATAAGAAAAGGTATTTGTAGACAATTGGATAAAGTTTCCAAAAATAACGGATTTCGGTGTGTTACCGGAGAAACGATCTCGTGCTATAGAGGTAGTTCCCTCTTGAACAGGTTCCTTGGTTTAGTTTTCCATAATGCGAGCACACTGCAAATGAAGCTGAATTTTGACAACATCAATTATTGAACCAGATATGAATGCAAATTAATTTCAGCATCATAGAATTCAATACATATCCATGAATTGCTAAAGATGCGTCAGATCCTGAGCGTTTGTTGACTCTCTGAGAGAGTCGATGTAGTAAACTGTGTTCTTGTTTGGAACAATGAATACCAATATCCAGTGACCGCTACATATTAAGAAAGCCATGAACTTACGAATTATATCAAAATCTAAAAGACAATCAGTGTATGTGTGGTTTTTTACTTGACTCACCTTTCATGATATGGCCAGAGAAATGATTCTGCACGGGACGTGTTTTCAAAGATACAGACAACCGTGTTAACGGCCTAGTCCTGTTCGTCCTTACCATGTAATGTTGTGCCATTTGCTAATGCAGGATCTATGAAATACACACTCTCCCTTTTTCTTCTCTGCATGTTCAGTCCCCTGAGAGGAATAAAATGCAGTTAGTTGTTTATCATTTACAGCCTTGTATGGAGAAGTTGATCAGGGTTTGTTAAGTACGTACAAAATCAGGCATCTAACAAGAGTGGCATCGAGCTCGTTAAAGTTGAAGAAGAGATGTAATTCCTCGAAACTCACATCAAATGAACCAGCATCATGTCATAAATGATCTCTGTTGAAGTGGACTAGAAAACCATGATGACCTGGTGACATTTGATCCATGCATTATTCATGTAACTTGCGACAACTGGAGCTGCACTAATCAAAGTATTCGCCAATGAGAAATGGCTGGCCATGGGCGTAATTCTGTGCTTCAAGTACGTCTTCTTTACTTTTAGCAAGCAACATTTCTACTTCTTCATCATCCATGGCATCAGAAATAATATTACTCCCTGATTCGAACAACCTGTTGTTAATTTGGTTCCGGGTGATGAGTGCTTTAAGCTAGAGGCAATCATTTTCTTTCCTCTTCACTCTCCCGCCGCGCTTCTTCACGGGTGTAGCCTTTTTGGCCACTTCCTTCTTGGTACTTGAAGCATTTCTGGCAGAACGTCTGGTTGGCTGCAAGTTAGACTGCCGAGCATTCAGTGAAGCTTCGACGGACTACTTAGCATCCGTTTTATCTTTGTCGGGCCGCTGAGCTAGCGGTACTGCTGTGACAGACTGCTGGGCTGTAGGACTAGAGGCATAAGACTGCTGACCATGCAGCTATGTATGGTTTCTGCGCACGTGGTGCCAACTTGTCGGTGTGCTGAGGAGGTTTTGCCAACGCATTGGTTTGCTGAGCAAGAAGTGTTGATGCATTGGTATGTTGATCACGCGACTACGGACCGATGGACTGATGAGCAGTCGGTTCTGGACCTACAGAGTGCTTAGCAGGCGGTTCCGAAGCATCAGACTACTTAGTAGTCTGTTCCACCAAGTTGGTCTGCTGAGCATGTGCCACAGCTGGGTCTCCCCCCGCTACTTCAGTGGCCGGCATCTGAACCGGTGGTGCGGATTCAGCAGTTATAGGCCTTGCCACTGGCTGCTTTTGGGCGGAGGATTGCATGGCATGTACGCCACAAAGTCGGCCGACTGATCACATGTTGATGCATCAACTGTTGAATTATGAGTATTAGGTTCTTTGGGGAAAGCTTGCGAGAGCTGCTGTGGCAAGAAGAGCGTCACCGGTTGATGGGCGACATTGGTTGCCCTTGGCGGGGCTTCTGGGATCTCATCGATGAACTCTATTTCCTTTCGTGTCCACTGGATGTGACGTAACAATGTTTCTCCTAAGGTCCTTTGCTCATCAAAGTCTCCTAGGACATTCTTGAGGGCAAATTCATTGAATCCAGGCTTTACTTCAGTCACGTAGCACTTCACACAGCCTGGCCTTAATGACACATTGTCCAAGAAGAGGCCCTCTTCCAAGAAGGGTGGGCAAACTCAGGCTGTTGCACATTTTAATGTACCTTCATAGTGTGTAAGCACGCCCTTCAGTCTGTCTTTCTTTCAAGATAGATAAGATATAGCATCATCACGAGCAGCTACAGTCTCAGTGTCGCTCGGGTCAGCTGATGCACAGCTACTCTTGTGCGGTGTTGTCACGCAATAAGCAGCATCCTCCATGCCTGTCTCCCCTCCGATCTGGTGGCTATCTGTTAGTGTTACAGTCTTCCCAATCACCATTGACTTCTCAATATCCTTTGGAACAGCCGGATACATGTCCTTCCTCAACCTTTCATACAGTTCATTCTTCTTCATTTCACTCCTCGCTTTTTTCATGTTGAGCATCTCTTCTTTGCCGAGTGTGAAAGCCCTCTTGTGCGGAACATTAACACCTATACCCCTTGCATGGCCAGGGGGCTCTCGTGTTTCTAGAGCAACAGACAGAATGTCACATGGCCCTGAGTTCCTGTAGAACCTTCTAGGGATCTTGGAATCCTCTACCATCACTTGATACAGTTCTTTGTCATGTGAGTTTTGAAAGTAATAAGTTCTATCATCATGCCTCCTTGCACGTTCCCGCAAGTAGTCTCTGGCGCGTTTGCCCCTGATTTCACTAAAGGCTGGTTTCCCACCCGCCGCTACTGCTTCTTTTTCCTCCTGGTCCCATATCGGTTTCATGTCATAGTATCCTTCCACACCCATACGATGGGGGTGTGTGTTCTTCTTCTAAAGTTCTGATTGCTTGAAACTCTTCTCAGCAAAATCTTTAGTTGCCCTAACCCTTTTGAATTCTGCCTAGTCTACCTTTGTAATTTGGGGGTATGCGGGGATTGGGTCCTTGCCTTCACTCAAGTACTTCTTGTACAACACGTGCTTCCAGTTTCTTCGAGCATCCCTACCTTCTTCAGTGCAGCGTCTTCCACCGGCATTCTCCACTACTCTGGAACATTGAAGTGATCCATGATCTCCCGGACTATCCGTCTCCGTGTTTCTGTGTCAGCCTTCCGAAACCCCGGCTGATTGTTGTTGAGCCTTGCCTTGCCAAAAAATCTACACACACTCCTGAACCTCGTGTATGCTTTATATGGTTTAGTTGGAGCCCAAGACTTTAAATCAATCTCACTTACTTCATATACACCTTTAGGCTGGTGTGTAGGCTTCCTTGGAGCGTTCCTCCGTGTCCTGACCGGAAGGGTAATTGCTGCAGCTCTATCCCGTTCAAGATACTTGATCCCCCACCATCTTCTGAAGACCTAGGGTTGTCGAAATCAGATGAAGATACATCGCCTGAAACATGAGTGTTGTCGCTGCTATTCGGCATCTACAGAGAACACATGCGAAACTCAGGAAAGGAGGATAAGCATAAAACTAACAACTTGGTATCAAGCTTTCTAAACATGTCATGCAATAATTTAGAAAATGTATGGCTAATTTGTTAAGTTTGTGTGATTCGGGCGCCCGCAATCTGTAAATTGGCAGGAACTTATTGGAAGTAATACAACTTATATGTACTAGTTAGGAAGATAAATAATTAACATATATACGCTCTCCATTATTTTATAGCCAATTTGGGAACATACGGAACGAAATAGGAAGAGGGATTGCGAGGAAATATGCCTCACTGGGATGGAGAGCAGTAAGTAACATGCTTCTTAATGCAAACCCGGCCATCCAAAGGAGAGGCGAGGGTTACAGCATCGATATGCTCGAGGGTGGCTGGCGAGAAAACAAAGACAGCGAGGCGCGGGCAGCAGCGTGTTGGGAACGGCAGTGGAGGTAGGCTTGACGCTGAAGGGCGGGCACACGACCGAGGTGAGCACGCTGGCGCCAGAGAGGGTTCTGCTGTGGATCTGGGGGAGGGGGGAGCTGGCGATGGAGATTGGGTGGACTAGTTAAGTGAAATGCGGGCGGGCCGTGTGGGGGAGGGGGTGTTGGCGGCCTAGGTGAAAAGGGTGAAAAATATCCCCGGCCACTGCGCGGAAAGGCCTATGCAAACGGTTGCCTCCAAGCGCTCGTGTGCACAAAGAGAAAAATTTCATTTGAAATGAAGACGTACTAATTTTGAAATGAAGACGTGATTTCATTGTTTCGCCTCTAATTTTTTCCCACGTTAAGCAATCACCATTATACCACGGGTTTGATTTGCTGGCGCATTTTAGGTCTCGTGTGCTATATGTAAGACATTTTTTGGCATTTACCGTACATTTTGGCATATAAATCAATTCCCAAGCGGACTGCATTTCCTGGCAAAAGGAATGAGGATTGTCGTTCGATCTGGGAGCATCCAATGGTGCAGATGTATGATCCGTGGGGTTTGGGTTCTGGCCAATCAGAACGCACGACTCAGATCGCGCGTGCAGCAAAGGGGGCCATGGTTTGGTAGCCACATGGCTTTCGTGAGTGAACTGTGTGCTATTTGAAAACATTTACATGAACTAACAACATATTTTCGTTTCAATGAAAACATAGTTCATCGTTTCGCCTCCAAATTGTTTTCCACGGTAAGAAATCACCATTGTACCCTATGATTCGATTCTATCGTGCATTTGAGGTATCATTTACTATATTTGAGTCGTTTGCTCTAGTCGCAACTACATGTGGGTGCTAGCTAGCTAGCATGATCATTTGTGTGTTGCTTTGGGATTTGTCATTCATTGTTCGAGAAACGGGAAAAAAATCGAACAGTTCGGTCGCAGGAAGCGGCCAGAGGCGTATGCCATGTTGGTATTCTAATTACAGGAAATGCATATAGAGTTCAGAAATAACAAACATCAGTGTGTCACTGTGCCATGTTCTCAGGATCACATGGAATTTTTTTGGTAAAGATGGCACGAGTTTTGATGCTCACACCTTCCAAATCGGAGCATCTTACAAGAAGGATCATAGTTTCCAAAAGGAGACGCGGCACTTCTGACTCCAATCGTCACTTACTACATCGTTCCGCTTTGAATTATTTTCACGGTAAACAATCATGTATATACCCTAGGTTTTATTTTCTGGCCCATTTAAGGTCTTGTTGCTATATTCTTTTTTCCGAAAAGGGGGTTATCCCCTGCCTCTGCATCAGAACGATGCATACGACCAAAACTTGTTGCTATATTCAAGTCATTTTTTTGCACTTACCTTGCATTTAGTGCATATAATTAAATTCAAAACCGTTCTACAACAACACATCTGGGAGTTAGTTAGCAAAGAAGGTGTACAAATCATTTGGGTGCCGCTTTGCGAGTTTTTATCCATTGTCTGAGAAATGGGAGAAGTTTCAAACATTTCGGCCGCGAGGTGCGGCCACCGGCGTAGGCCTAGTTGGTATTTTAATTACTGGGAATTCAGATGGAGTCTAGAGTTCATCAAAATCGGGGTGTGCCCGTGGCGTGTGAGGGAGTCCTGGATTAGGGGGTCCTCAAGTGTCCGGCCTAGGAATTTGGGCCGAGTTGCATGCGCTGCATAGGATCAAGTTGAAGATTATCTACCGTGTTCGGATGGGACTTCTCAATACGTGGACTGCAAGAATAGAGTCCGGAATTTTCCTTCCCTGATGAACAGGCCTCATACAAACCCTAGTCCTCTCCGGTGTGTATATAAACTAGAGAGGTTAGACCACCGGATCTATCTTCTGGACCATCGTTGGAATCCTCATTGGCTAGACATCTAGGGTTAGCCATTGTGATCTCAAGGTGGATCAACTCTTGTAATCTTCATACTTGTCGAGTATAATCAAGCAGGAGTAGGGTTTTACCTCCCTTAACAGGGCCCGAACCTGGGTAAACACTGTGCCCCCTGGCCTCCTATTAAAATCAATCCTTAGATGCACAACTTGGGCCCCCCTACCCGAGATCTGTCGGTTTTGACAATGACATTGGTGCTTTCATTGAGAGCTCTTTCGTGATGTCTGCAAAAGTGATCCATGGCTCGCCTAGTGATCAACAACAATATCACTTCTGGAGGGTGCCTAGCTTGTGGGCAGACCCTCCGGTTCGGTGGTTTCACCATGAGGGCCCGCACGGTCGTCGAGTCCGTAACTCCCCCCGTAACCGTCGGACACCGTCCTCATATTGGCCCCAAGTACTCCGAAAAATTGGATCCGTCGGATGCTTCGTCTTTCAATGAACTGTTGGACTGCATCGCCGCCCTATGGGTCTCAACAAACTATGATCAGATCGGGCTCAAGCCCGACTAGAGGGAAATTAATCACCCGCCAATCACCCACTTCGTGGCGGTCGTCAAGGAACCGGCCAAAGACACTTCCCTCCCCATATTGAAAACTAAGTATGTTCGGGCCCCCGAATCCCCTAAGCCAGATACTTCCCCTTCGGACGGGACTTTACGCCCTCTGGACTCTGGTTCAAGTGTAGGATTGCAGGAGCTTTTGCGCTTAACCGGACCCGAACCCGACACTTCGGAAGCCATGCTGGCTCCAAATATAGACATGGGACATGATCAAAAATTTAATCCACCCACCCACCACAATCTATATTCTCCAAGCAACTCAGGTCCTCCAGATATATACGACCTGATGTATGTGTGGCAGCAGGCTCAAGAAATGGTCTACAACTTTTGGGCCAGATTCCTGCTTGTTAAAAACAGGATCAAGGACTGCTCGGATGACAATGCAGTTCCGGTTTTCCACCGTAATTGCACCGACGAAGGAATATTGAACGCCCTCGACCGTCGCCACATACAGAGCTTCACGGAATTATCGCACGTAGTACAAAAGTACTGTACGATGGAAAGCACATGGAGGGCCCAGAAAACTCAACTGGAGCCCGCTGCCTCGATGCAGTGTGCGGCCCGGGCCAAAAGAATACACCCCGGCGGGTCACCCGACCACCAGTCTATAGGCAGGAAGAACAAACCCTGCACGGGACATGGGTTCGTTCTTGACGAACTGCTATACAAGCCTGCCCAATTCATGCCACTCCGCACACAGTCCCAACCCATAGCCTCCGCGCATGCTGGGTACTCCGACAAGTAGCAAAAAGCGGAGAGGCCATCCTCACCACAACTCCAGAAAGATACTCATCGGAGAAGGACAATTTTAACGTCCTAACAACGAGACTTTTTCTTCTAACAATCGGCGCAAACGAGCGCCTGCGACCTCACTGAAGTCATCAAGTTACCGCACTGAGCCCATAGAATGACACGGTGATAACTTTACGTCCGAAGACGAACCAAAGGCTCGGTCGGTCCGAGCACATGCCTTCTTAGTGCTAAACCCCATCTTTGATGATTTTCGGCTTACTAAAGTGCTCATGGATGGCGGTAGTGGACTTAACCTCATCTATGCGGACACACTCCACAAAATGCAGATGGATAGAGCACGTATCGAGCAGAGCAACACCACTTTTCAAGGTATTATCCCCAGTCGAGAGGCACACTGCTCGGGAAAAATTAAATTGTATGTAGTGTTCGGCACGCCTGAGAACTATAGATCCGAAGAGTTGCTCTTTCATGTGGTCCCCTTCAATAGTTGGTACCACGCCATCCTTGGCCGGGATGCTTTCTCACGCTTTCAAGCTATACCGCACTATGGGTACATGAAGCTCAAAATGCCTGGTCCTAATGGAATTATCACAATCTCGAGCGACCCGGACAAAGCCCTTTGTGCTGAAAAGAAAACCACATCCTTGGCCCTCAAGGCACTATCCGAAGCCCTGGCGGCGGGGGAATTAACCACCCTACAATCCACGGTGGATAGGGACGATGTGATTCTCGATAAGAGATCCAAATCCACCTCTTTCAAGCCAGTCTAGGAAATAGTGGAATTCCAAGTGCACCCGACGGACCCGAATAAAACGACATCTACCGAAGCATAGATGGATCTGGCAGTGGATGCCGCCCTACGCTCATTCCTGCGAGAGAGCTGGGGATATCTTTGCCTGGCACCCTTCGGACATGCCCGACATCCCACGAAGACAGGCCAAACACAGTCTTAATATAATCAAGGGATTCAAACCTGTGAAACAAACACCATGATGATTCTCCGAACCCAAGCATCGGGCCTTGGGAGAAGAGCTAGCCAAACTGTTAGAGGTCAGGTTTATTAGGGAAATTAAATATCCGGACTGGCTAGCCAATTTGGTTATTGTACCAAAGAAGGATAAATCCTGGCGCCTATGCATCGATTTCAAGGACCTTAACAAGGCTTGCCCTAGGACCCCTTACCATTGCCTCGCATTGACCAAATTATTGACGCAACAACAGGGCACGACTCTTTGTGCTTCCTTGATGCTTATTCCGGGTACCATCAGATTAAGATGAGGAAATCGGACCAGGCGGCAACTGCGTTCATCACCCCTTATGGCCCCTTCTGCTTCAACACTACCTACCAACGCATGATTCAAACTTGCCTGGAAAATCAAATAGGAAAAACGGTTGAAGCATACGTGGACGACGTGGTCATCAAGACAAAGCATGTCGAGACACTGGTGGATGATCTTCGCCTCACCTTGGACAACCTCCGAACGTACGACATACAACTTAATCTGGAAAAATGTGTCTTTGGAGTACCGGCCGGAAAGCTGTTCGGGTTCATAGTTTCCCATAGAGGAGTTGAAGCAAACCCAGCCAAGATTCGAGCATTATCACAATTGGCCATACCAATAGACCTAAAGCAATTCCAGAAGCTAGTGGGTTGTGTCGTGGCCTTAAGCCTCTTCATCTCCAAATTGGGAGAAAAAGCGCTACCACTCTACAAGCTATTACGATGCACAAATAACTTCAAATGGATGAATGCTGCCATAGCCGGATTGGAAGAAATTAAAACCCTTCTTACAAGCAACCCAATACTAGCTGCACCAGGTGTTGGAGAGCCCATGGTATTATATATTTCAGCAACTAACCAAGTGGTTAGTGTCGTGCTCGTCAGTGAACGAGGGGAAGAGGGACATAAATTCCCCACCCAAAAACCAGTCTACTACCTGTCGAAGGTTCTTACACCTTGCAAATCCCAATATCCCCACTATCAGAAGATAGCCTACATAGTCTTTATGGTATCCTGCAAACTTCTACACTACTTTCCAGAGTGTTCGGTCACAGTGGCATCTGAAGTACCACTCAATGACGTTATCAATAATAGGGACGCCACTGGCCGCATAGCTAAATGGGCCATCGAGCTATTACCATTCAAACTCATATACAAGCCACACCGGGCTATTAAATCCCAGGTATTGGCCGACTTCGTTGCTAAATGGACGGAAGCTGAGCTCCCTAAAGAGTACAAATCTTACTCCAATTGGATTATGTACTTCGATGGCTCTAAAATGCTGGCCGGACTAGGGTTGGTGTAATCCTCACATCCCCCACTGGGGACACAGTCCACTACATACTGCAAATTATGTATACGGACTCTAACAATGTCGCCGAATACGAGGCGCTACTACATGGTCTTCGCATGGCTGTCTCCATGGGCATAGAACGCTTGGAAGTGCGCGGTGATTCGAACCTCGCCATTTCCCAGGTCAATGGGGAGTTCAACGCAAAGGACTCAAAAATGGTGGCATATCAAAATGCCATATTAAAAATATTAGCTCAGTTCGAAGGACTCAATTCCATCACGTCGCTTGAGAAAGTAATCAGGCGGCCAACATCCTCGCTTGTATGGGCGCTAAGCACGACCCTGTGCCACCTATCACCTTTGTGGAACGGCTCTTTAAGCCATCTGTGGTGTGGCAGGGTGAGAGTGGGGAAAGCAGTACAGACCTGATCTCACCCCGAGTTGTTGAACACAACACGGACACCGTTGGTGGTCCGGATATCGAGATAACACCCTCTGCCCATGAGATCCTGGCGGTTGTTCCCTCCTTGACCGAACCCTTCCTAGCCTAGCTTAATAGACAGGAGCTCCCCGATGATCAAAACGAAGCTCGGTGCATAGTTCGGCACTCTAAAGCCTTTAAAGTACATAAGGGTGAATTGTACAAATGAAGCACTACCGGAGTCCTCCAAAGGTGTATCTCCAAAGAGGAGGGAAGGCAACCATTGGCAGAAATACATGCCGGTCTCGACGGCCATCACGCTGCAGCCCGCACCCTTGTAAGTAAGGCATTCCGGACATGCTTTTTCTGGCCTACGGCTTGAGCTGATGCTGAAGACCTTGTCCAACATTGCGTGGGCTGTCAGCTTTTCACCAATTAATGCCACATACCTCCCACTGCATTAAGAGCAATCCCCATTACTTGGCCCTTTGCGGTCTGGGGGCTCAACATGGTTGGACCCCTTAAAGGGGGGAGCCACAAAAAGAAATACTTGCTAGTCATAGTGGATAAATTCACTAAATGGATAGAGGCCAAACCAGTAAAAACAGTTGAGGCCGGACCAGTGATTGACTTTATATCCAATGTAGTCCACGATTATGGTGTCCCGCATAGTATCATCACTGATAATGGCTCTAACTTCATAGCTGATGAGGTGAAAACTTGGTGCGCTAAGTTGGGCATTAAACTTGACTATGCAACCGTATACCACCCTCAAACAAATGACCAAGTCAAACGGGGCAATGGTCTGATCATGAGTGGTATTAAGCCCAGACTAGTGCACTCTTTACGACAATCAGACAAGCACTGGGTTGAGGAACTCGATTCCGTACTGTGGGGACTCCGGACCACGCCCAATCGAACGACCGAATACACACCTTTCTTTATGGTGTACAACGCAAAGGTCGTACTGCCTTGCGATATTGTTCATGACTCACCTAGAGTGCACATGAATGAAGAGAAAGAAGTCGAACTAGATCGGCAGGATGACCTAGATGGACTTGAAGAGGAGGGTGAGATTGCCAAGGCCCGTTATGCATTCTATAAACAATAGGCCAGGCGTTACCAAAGCAGAGAAGTGCGGGATAAACCATACAATGTCAGAGAACTTGTTCTACGCCTCCCGGAGAAGAAAAAGGATAAGCTAAAACCTAAATGGGAGGTCCCTTTCATAATAGATGAAGTCTTACTGGAGGAGCCTATCGCCTTCGCAATGTAGAGGATAATTGCCTTGAGCCGAACCCATGGAAAGCCGCCCGACTCCGAAGATTTTACGCATAGTTCGGCCTCCTTAGGTCTTATTTTACACTAGGTTT